>NW_021604665.1:11420503-11462782 GCF_004785775.1 Grammomys surdaster | reverse complement strand
AGAGAGAGAGAGAGAGAGAGAGAGAGAGAGAGAGAGAGAGAGAGAGAAATATAAATAAAGATAAAAATGTGCTTTTAAGTAATAGGCATAGAAAGACTAAAGGAGCATTTTGTCCCTAAAGCCTTATTTTCTTGGTACAAGTCCATGACAGGATCTAATTTTGTAGCAATCTCCACTGAAACAAAAACAATAAAACATAGATCACTTTTCAAGGGATTGAGAATCAGGAATATATTAAACAGGAAATAAATACTCCATTTGTTTTTCCATATTTTCGGGGAAAAAAAAGCTTGGGTAAATACTAGAAAAAATGATTTGCCATGACTCAAATTTTTCTTTTTGAAAAGCTGAACTATTAGATGGTAAATTTGCTTTTACTTTTGGCCATGCTGTTATTTGCATGAATCATGAAGAGGGAAGGAAACTATGTAGGCAAGTTGCCTATATGGATGTAGACAATGAGAATATACAAAAGTACATGAAAGGTTCCTGGCTATAGGGAGACCATATAATATTATAATCAGAACTTCAAGGCTCTTGGTAGATTATCTCCAGAGACCTCTACATAACATGTCAAATTTGGAAAACAATTTTCAAGAGGGTTTTTCATCTTTCTACCATAACGGGTTCAGGAGCTGAATTTAGGTCATTAGGTTTGTCAGCAAGAACCTTTCAGTGAGTGAGCCTTTCTGCCTGCCTCTATAGCCTTCAAATAACCTCTCAACTACTCATAAATAATACAACTCCTTTCTCTGGAAATAGTTGTTATATTAATGTTTGGAGAACATCATCTAAATAAACCATCTCTACATTTTCACTACAGGTCCAATTTTCCAGCATGAGTTTTGTTCTGTGTTAGGTTAGAGTTGTGGATATGGAAACACTGGGTAAGGAGGATCAAGTGTACACTTTGTTAACCCCATTAGCACCTAACGTTCATTCAGATCTTAATTTTACAACCTAAGAGGGGACTGAGGAAACAGAGGAAAGAGGGGAAATGAGGAAGAACAGAGAGAGATAACCAATGTTTTCCTTTTGACCTAAGGATAAATCTAAAACTTTGAACATATCTTGAAGATTCTGGAGATAGTACTTACTATGCCATGTGGGGCACACCTTTGACACTTACCTTATTATGGCTGGAATGCCTCAGGGTACCAGCAAAAGCCTCTGAAGGATAAGGTTGCTGTTTGTTGTTTAGTCCCTGGTACAATTAGAAAATTGTGTTCACAGGTCAAGAGAAACAAACCCCCCATATTTGTCCCTTTGAATTTCGTTTACTGCCTCAATAAATGTGTACACTATGGTTCCCATCTGCCTGTGAGTAGGCATAGTGCCCACAAAGGTGGAGCACAAAACTCCCTCACAAGGCCCTCAAGTTTGGAAAAATCTGTTCAACCTTATTCTATGCATTTATTCTTATACATTACGGTTGCACAAGCCAGTGAAGGAAGTTAGTTTTTCTCTACTCTTATATACTATTCTAAGAAAAGCTTAGAAATACTGACTCAAGCAATGGTTCATAAAGGGAAAAGCTTGCTACATGTGGCGATATTTCCTTAGGAATAAAAAGGCAGAATTAACATACGTTGAGTACTTCCTTGCGTTGACTTTTAAGAAAGCCAAACCTATCCTCAGAATTTTGTATTTCCTGAATTGTTGATTCCTATTACTGTCTTTGGAATACACTAGTATAAGGAGTTGATTGTTTTAAACAAAGGCTTTTTGTCGATCTGTTGTTTAGATAAATAAACAGGTTTGGATAAACCACAATTTAAGGTTATATCTAAGTCCATTTTATTCTCCTGTGTCTATTGCAGGCCAGAATATAAGCAACATTCACCAATTATTTTATAACTCCAATTGGGTTCTCCATATCCATTGACACATGACCTCATTCTCCAGTAATCTTGTCATTTAGACTTGTGAGGTGTTCACAATTGTAAATCAGGATCTGGATAGATGGTTCGGCAATTAAGAACACTGACTGCTTTTCCCAAGGACCAGATTTTGATACTTGAACTCATTCAACATCTCACAATTATCTGTAACTCTAATCTCAAGGGATACAAATGTCTTTTTTATATTCTCTGAGGGTACCAGACCCTCATGTGATACACAAGCATACAGACAAACCCCCATCCACATCAAATATTTTAAACAATGTAAGTCTGGTTGTAATTACAATGTACATGATGTCTTAATCCTTTCCTTCAGATCTGGAAATAAAGCCAAATCTCAACATACCTTAGACAGTCTGGAGAACATCCATTCTGCTCAGATGAGCAATCCTTTCACAACTATCAACAGCAATAGCTACCCAGAGGCACTGGCAGAAGCCCAAGGCAGGAGACCAGGGTAAGCAAATAGTGGAACTTCTAATTGTGTGTTCATGTAACACAACTGGGTGCAAGTTAGAAATAAATGTTTGCCACTGTGCTGAGGAGTTTTAAAGAAAATGAATGACTTTTGAAAGTTAAATAAGAAATAAATACCCTTTAATTCTTAAAATACAAACTGCCTCACTGAAGTACAAAAAATTCAGAGTTGGACTTTCTGGGTCATAGGTCACTGGCTGAATAAATAAATCACCAAGCAGATGCTTCTTCTTTGGAGTCAGTGTCTTTCTTCCTCTGTCTTAGTTTGTGACCATTTATGTTACAATGACTTTCCTTTGCTTTTGTTTACCAGATTTATTTAGCATTCAGCATTATGAAGTTAGTGCACATTTATTATTTAATTTCTTACTGTTTTCAAGAGTTTATTTTTATAGTATGTGTGTGATTGTGTGTGTGTGTGTAAGATTGTGTGTATGCATGTGATTTTGTGTATGTGTATGAGTGTGTGTGTGTGTGTGTGTGTGTGCACATGTGTGCACAAAGTACACCAAGAGGCCAGCAGAGGGAATCAGACTCCCTGGAGATGGAGTTACAGGCAGTTGTATGCTACCCAACATGAGTGCTGAGAACTGACATTGGATCATCAGCAAGAATGATTCTCACTCTAACAGCAGAGTCACCTGCCAGCTCCTTATTAATTTATTGCTTTCATTTTTGTTTAATAATATAGACTTCATTAAACAACCCATTCTATGGGGTTGCAATTCTGTTCTTAATTGTCCTTATCACATCTGCCTCAGCCCCTACCTGAACTGACAAATAAGCCTTTCATTGAAGTACACATGCTTTTAATCTCAGATAAAATTTAGAATTGTATAATAAAAGATTTTTTAAAGTTATGTCTAGGCACCATCTCAGAAAACCTAATTTAAATAAATGGTCCAAAGTGAAGGGCAGCCATAACAGTTATTGAAATTTCCTGTGGGCCCGAGAATTTATAGATAGAACTGATGCTGTTTCTCCTGATCTGCTTCAGTATTCCTGAAAAGTACAAAGTATGTTAGTGTGAATCCTGTTCAGCTAGGCTTCTAATTTAGAACACTAAGGAACAGATTTAACTGCTTCAGGAATTTTCTAGGTATAACCGAGGTCTCAGAACCACTAGCTACTTTGAGTTTCTAGGGTGACAAGATTGTTTTAGTCACAGTTAATTAAGGCATAGCAAAAGTAAACCTGCATGGATATCACAATGTTAGAGTCAGGTTAGTTGGGAGTGGAAGGACTACATGCAATCAACGTCAATACTGCATTGCATTTAACATTTTAAAATGAGAAAACGAGAAAAGCACACCTGTATATTTCAGTTACATTCAGCTACTGAACCCCAATCATATGAAACCACTGAACATGAGCACATCTTGTGGTGGGAGCTAGGTATCCTTTGGCTGGTAGCAATGCTTGTGAGGAATGAGATCCTGTCACAGTCAGTGACATTTGGCCCAGAAACTGAGCAAAATTAAGTGGGTAGTTGAAACTTGGGTGACATCCAGCCACTTGGTTAGAAGTTTCTTGTCTTCTTATTACTGATGTGATAGACTAGGGGAAAGAAAAGTCTGCTGAGAATCAGTCCAAAGACAATGTATTCTAACCCATCCACCCCAAATGGCAAATAATTAACTTAACTATCATCTGGTTTTAATTGTTTATGTTTCTATAGCCAACTGAAAATTATCCTTTGTTTTGAATTTCATGAAAGAACGGGGAAATTTTCTTCTATCTAAAACAAGTTCTGATGGGGCTAGAAATGAAATACCAGGCTGAAGTTATCTGTCTTCAAAGTAAGTCTTTACATTCATGCAAAAGGTGGAAATAGTTTACCCTATTTTAAACTTTTAAAATACAAGCAGGGCATGGTCACACACATCTGTACTCTCAGGGCTATGGGAGCAGAAACAGGGGGCTTTCTGTGCCTTTGAGGCCATCATAAACTATATAGTGAAGATCAAGCTAGCTAGGGCTACATAGTGAGGTCTGTCTAAGCAAAAGTAAATTAAAATTCAAATGACACAGAACTGGCAAGTTTACATGTAATTGTATGTTCTTACTAATTGCTGGTTAGCCATTGCTTGGTCACTCACCTAGGAATCTAAGGTGATGGCACCACTATGAAGTGTAGTCTAATATGGGAACTTCAGAATGTTAGGCATGTGCCTCAAGGAGACTGTGGCACTGAGGGTCTTCCCTGCCATGCGAGCACGCGTGCATGCGTGCGCACGTGCGTGCATGTGTGCGTGCGTGCGTGGGTGCGTGGTTGCGTGCATGGGTGCGTGCGTGTGCGTGTGCGTGTGCGTGTGTGTGTGTGTGTGTGTGTGTGTTTGAGTGTATATATTGGTTGGGAAATGAGCTCTTTATTTATTCAAACATTCCTTTCATGATACCATGTTTACCATAGGCTCCAGACAATGGCTCTATTTTTTTTTGTGGATTGAAACTTCTCAAGCCATGAGGCAAACATACATACCTCGTTTTTTCCTTTGTAAGTTAGTTTCAGAGATTTCGTTATGAACAACAGCTCACTAAAACAATCTCATACTCTTTTCTATTTGTGGTACTTGTGAAAAATCTTGATTATTAACAGAAATCTATTGATGCATATCTATCTGTACGTATAGATATGGACATGGATATGGAGATAGAGGTGCAGTTAGAGATGGAAGTAGATATATTTTCCGTATCTAGCTGTCTGTCTGTCTGCCTATCTAGATACATTGTCCATATTTTCTTGAATGTTAGTCTTTGTTCCACAACTCTCTTTTTTAAATTTTATAAAGGAGTTTACACAGTAACTAATTATTTTTAAGAAGGAAAATAGTTATATCTGAGAAAAATAGGATGCAATCTTACTAATGGCTATTTTAAAAAAAACACAAATAGTACTGCATAAAGATAAAGTCATCTTGTGAGAATGGAGCTAGTATGGTGCTTAGCCTTCATTGTCAACTTGACTGGATCTGTAATCACCTACCAGACACACCTCTTACTGTTCCTGAGGGCCATTTCCAGGCATTTCCGAGGAGGTGTAACTGAGAAGAGTAGATCTACCTTGAAGGTGGGTGGCATCATCATCTCATAGGCTAGAGTGCTGGGATGAATCAAAAGAGAAGAAGCTAATCAGCAGCTTACGCTTTTTGCTTCCCAAATCCAGTTTCACCAGCTGCCTCTCACTCTAACTTTCATACATTCTTACCATGATAACCTGTATCCCCCAGTCCATGAGTTCACATAAATTCTTCCTTTCTTAAGTTGCTTTTGTCAGTTAGTTTTTCATAGAAGCAAGAAAAGCAACCAAAACACTGTGTTTTAATTACTGAATTTACTGAACTTCATCTTAGAAAACAGCTGATCTGATTTACAATGTTAGTAAAACATTCATTAAAATTCCATTTCCACTTAAAAGCACACATTTATAGTGTTTTGTATTGTTCAGATATTTTTTCAAAACTTATCCTTCCTATAACCTTTTTTCTCTTTGTACAGATTTAATTGAGATTATAAAATAATCACAACATTCTTCCTTCCGTTCCCTCCCTCCAAACCCTTCCATTTGCCCTTCACTTCTCTTTCAAACTTACAGCATGGTTTTTCACTAATTTATATTGCATGTATATGTGTATATCCATATTATAATTTATATAATGTTATTTGTGTGTATGTTTTCGGGGATGCTCAGTTGGCACTGGATAAGCAATGTTTGTGCTCTTCCTTGGAAAAGAAGACCTCGTCTGCTCCTAGCTCTTTTAGGATGTCTGTAGCTCTTTATGTTTGTTGTGGTCTCATAGCCTTTTCTCAGTCTGGTTTGTTATGACTACTGCTGCTGTGCTTGTTCAGTGGGTGGAGTCTCTCATGTTACTAGGAGACCAAAATCTCACAGCAAACTTTCTGATCCTTTAGTTCTTAGCATCTTTTGACCTCCTCTTCCACAAGGTTCTCTGATCTTTAGGTGGGGAAGTGTTTCGTGTATGTAGCCATTGGGACTGGGTTCCATAACTCTGCATTTTGATTTGTTATACACACACACACACACACACACACAAGTGCACAAACTTATATGTGTGTATATATACACATATACATTATATTTAAAGTCGCACACACACATGTTACATTTATTTCTACAAATAGACATATATGTCTCTCTGTGTGTGTGTGTGTGTATTATTTGTGTGTGTGATACATCAGTGAATGTCAGAGCACAAGTTGAGGAGCTCAGTTCTAGTTATGCTTTGCAGGTTCAGAAGACTGAATTCAGATAATCAGATTGGGCAGCAAGTACCTGCAATTCCAAAACAATCTCTTAATCACACTCCAATCCCATATCTTCTCAAATCATTCAATGCCATCATTCTAAGCACTAAATAACTTTCTTACTGCTTTTAAGTATTCTGTAATTTCATATTTCAATCATTTTATACTTACCTTGGGACATTATTCTGCTCATTGACTAATAGTATTGTATTGACTTACCATTTTCTTGGTGCTGATTCCCACACCAGAAATCTCTGCCTTCAAATGTATCTTAACTCACAATAATGTGAAACATGTAGGATAAAATATAGGCAGAGCAGCACAGATGCACATGTGAATGGACAGAGACAGGGACAGTATCCACATGTTTGTACAAACCCAAATCAGAAAATACTTTGATCATGGAGGAGAAGAAGTGGACACATAGAACTTCACCTGGTCTAGGACATTATTGGAAATTTCTAGGTTAAGATGGGGAAAGTCAGTTTTCTTCAAAGAAGTGACCCTGACTATATCAACCAGAGTTCAGAGGAAACTCCATTCTCAGGAGAAGACAGCTCACAAAAATTGGGCCCCATATTTTGTTTTGTTTAAAAATGAGAGGAAACCTGTTGTTAGGTGAGTAGAGAAATAAGAAAAATCTTTGTGGAATGGAAGAGTGGAATGATTATGATTAAAATATATTGATGATGAAATATTCAAAAATATATAAAAGTATTAATTTAACAGTATCTAAATAATTTCTTTCATTTAAACATACAAAATAGACTCTATTCCCTCTAGATACTTTCAAGTAGGTCATGATGTAAAGACAATGAATTAGTTAATGTTTTTATGGCTTCAATCAAATACCATAAACTGATAGAATTTAACTTAGCTTAGACTTCCAGAAAGTCCATAATGGCAGAAAGGGCATGGTGACAGTTGTTAGAAGCCCAGAGATCACATCTGAACCACACTCAGGAAGCCAAAAGAGGTGGGGATAGTTATAAGTCCTCCAAACTTTCCCTTGATAATGTACTTCCTCCAACAAGGCTGCACTTCTCAAAGGTTTGCTAACCTCCCCACACACCACTACCAGCTGGAGATTGAATGCTCAAAAATCTGAGCCTTTGGGAGACATTTTTCATTCAAACTACCACAGACAACTTGAAGACTTAAACACCTTCAATTACTTAGGGAAGACAAAGTAAAACAGAGCAGCTGAAGTTATAACAGTGGACATATTTCTGTGAATGGACCTCACTGGAAAAGGAGCATCACATCTAATGACTGCCATGGACTCTAGGGTTTAAACACTCAGATTAACCTTATAGTATGATAAAGACAAAACAATGAGAAGTTAGATCTTCCAAAAGGACCTGGTAGGTGACAACTAAATTTGATTTTTACATCAGGAAGATGAAAGTTGCCTTTACTTTCCAAGATACTTATAAGTAGAAAACAAAGAAACAATGTTTTTTAAAATATAGTTTGTAAATATAAATATTTAGGCAGAAATACATGCCTCTAAAGTGGCATGGGACAAAAGACAAAGCTATATTTGTATATTCTATGGATACATATTAAAAATCATTTGCACTAATCAATAAAGTGTGAAGGGACTGATGAGCCAGACTATATTTTTCTAGGGCAGTAATTTTGCTCTATGAATTATTTATAAGGAAAGTGAAATAGAAACAAAAGAAATATGAAAACAGAAGGCTTACCTTATCAGTCATAATCTTTCAAACATCAGCAATGAGGTTATCATCATCTACCACATGCTGGGCCATCAAGAAGTAATGTAACAATGCATCATGAAAAAAGTGTATCATAATATGTAAAATAAATTAATCCCTATTGAGTTACTAAGTATCTGCTGTGAATTTTTCCTAATTCCTGCTTCTTCTCCTCAGAACAAATTAAAACAAATGAACAAACGAAATGGGTAAAACTCTATCTGTAGGCCTGAGCTTGCCCAGTGAGGGCATCTTCTACCTGTGGTCTCCCTGGTATGCTGGATAGTATGAGCAGCCATGGAGCTAAAAGCCATAACTAACCATGCTTCTTTGCACATGCATGGAAAGTGAAGCTCAATGGCCTGGGAGCTTAGCACTGAGTAACAGCTAGTTAGTGGTACTATCAAAATAGGAATCATTGCTTCATTAGCAAACCTACCTTTCTCCTGTTCCCCATGTCTGTACTGGTTGACCTCCACTAACAACCTGTCTGACTTGAAGATCACAGAGGAGTCTGAAAAAATTGCCCTCCTAGGTGTGTCTTTGAGGATGGTTTCATGACGCATTAACTGGAAGGGCAAGACCCATGCTGATTCTGAAAGGTACCAGTTAGTGGGCTGAAGTTTCCCAGATGAAGTAGAAGGGGGTGTAGTGGTAGGAGAAAAGGGCACTCAAGTTTAAGTGTCTCTTTTCTCTGTTTTCTGGCCTACTATGACTTACTATGACTTAATGCCTCTTCCTCCATGATTGAATGAACTACATAAAACTCTAAGTTCAAAGAAGCCAAAAGTACTGAGAGTTGTGTTTGTTAGGCATTTTAAAATCAAGACATTTTATTACTTTTAATTAAAATCTAACTATATCAAAATAAAATAAAAATCTAATTATATCACCCCTCCTTCTATTTTTCCCTCCAACACCTTCTATATTTTCCTCACTCCCTCTCAAATAGATGGTATGTTTATTTTGATTATGGTTCACACGTACATGTTTGTGCTTGTGCTTGGGTACGCGCACACACACACAGACACAAATACACATCTAAGTACAACCTTCTGAATCCAGTGTGTGTGTGTGTGTGTGTGTGTGTGTGTGTGTATGTGTGTGTGTGTGTTTGTGTGTGTGTATGTGTGTATGAATTTGTGTGTGTAGTCTCAGGGCTGATCACTTTGGGTCAGATAACTATTGGGTTCATAATCACTTAGATTCATCTTTGGGAGAGGCTAACTTTCTGTTTCTGGGGAGTAATTAGGTGCTTGTACTTTTTTATTTAATTTAGGGATGGATCCATGGTATTGTCTCCCTCTGTGCTAGCATCTGTGTTGATATTGCCTTGCTCAGGTCTTTTTTAGGAAACTATATTTTTGAAACAACATGACTGTAACTGCCTTGTCATTTCTAGTAGATATAACCTTACAATAATTTCTTAGGCCTTTAGCTATTTTGATCTTTCTTCCCTCTCTTCTGTAATGCCATGTAAGCATTAAGTTCTGAAGTTGTGTTTTAGATGTATATATTGGAGTTAGGCTTCACAAGATTCATAATATAAATTAATATTGGTTATATATTTTTTAAGAATATAAAATAATACGATTATCTGAGGTTTACCTTTCTTTCTTGGACTCCTTTTATATTGATCTTGCTCTGCCCTCCCTAATTACAGCAACCTGTCCCTGTTTTTTTCCATTTTTCTTTTCTCCAAGGAAAGTTCATTACACTATCACAGAGACGATACAAAAAGTATTTTAGCAAGAAGCAATAACACAAACAACCAAACCAGACTTCAATTCCCACTGAATTTCACTATTCGCTTAAGCAGATATTGTTAATGTTATAAAATGATTATATGATCCTAAGTTTGTACAGTGACTATAGAAATTGTCAAAGATGATAAGAACTAAAATGTATTGGGTACTTGCTATATAATGTGTTGGCTTATAAAGGTTTCCTGTGCATTAACTCACTGACTTATGCAGGCATTTTTAAACATTATTATTATTAATTTATACATAAGGGCAACAAAATGAAGTGAGGTTAGGAAGATAACATAACCTTTTGGCTGGGGCAGACACCTGGCTGGCCTACTCCTGTGAAAAACACCATATCCTGAACCTTACTAAAGCAGCTGGTAAGAAACCTCCTCCACAGCCCTATGTCCCAGAACTGCAACTAGGAGCCTGGGGCACTTTGGTCCCATCACCCACTCAAACCCCACCCCACCAGAATACCACTCCCTTTCAACTCCTTGCTTGGTCCTTTAGGATGGGGCAGACAACTGACTGGTCTGCTCCCATAAAGACAGTGAAGACACCTTATCCTGAACCTTCCTAGAGCAGCTGGTAAGAACCCTCCCCCACAACCCTAAGCCCCAGAGCTGCAACCCACTCAAACCCTGCTCCTCTGGAATACAAGTACTCTTCTACCCCTGGCTTGGTCCTTTTGGCTGGGGCAGACATCTAGCTGGTCTACTCCTGTAAAGACACCATATCCTGAACCATCTTAGATCAGTGGTGGAACCACTACACTCAGAGCAAGAGAGGAACCACTGCACTCAGAGCAGCAAGATTTCAGGATCCCAGAGGCACCCTGAGTCACAGGAGCTTTTCCACCCAGGAGCTCAGGATCACAAGATCACCGAGACATCTGGACTCTGAGGAGTTCTGACACAAGCAAGATAACTGGAAAGACAGTCTCCAGTCAGACACAGTGAGTGAGGTAGCACTACAATTAACCAAATGGTGAAAGGCAAACACAAGAATATAAGCAACAGAAACCAATGTTACCTGGCATCATCAGAACACAGTTCTCCCACCGTAGCAATTTCTGGACACCCCATCACACCAGAAAAGCAGGAATTGGATTTAAAATCACTTCTCATGATGATAATAAAGGACTTTAAGAAGGATATAAACAACTCTCTTAAAGAGATACAGGAGAATACAGGTAAACAGTTAGAAGCCCTTAAAGAGGAAACAAAAAAATCACTTAAATAAATGCAAGAAAACACAACCAAACAGGTAAAGGAACTAAACAAAACTATCTAGGATCTAAAAATAGAAGTAGAAACAATAAAGAAATCTCAAAGGACGATTACCCTGGAGATTAAAAACCTAGGAAGAAATCAGGAGTCATAGATTCAAGCATCACCAACAGAGTAGAAGATATAGAAGACAGAATTTTATGTGCAGAAAATACCATGGAAAACATTGACACAACTATCAAAGAAAATACAAAATGCAAAAAGTTCCTAACCCAAAACATCCAGGAAATCCAGGACACAATGAGAAGACCAAACCTAAGGGTAATAGGTATAGATGAGAGCGAAGACCCCCAACTTAAAGGGCCAGTAAATATCTTCAACAAAATTATAGAGGAAAACTTTCCTAACCTAAAGAAAGAGATGCCCATGAACAAACACGAAGCCTACAGAATTCCAAATGGACTAGATTGAAAAAGAAATTTCTGCCTTCACATAATAATAAAAAATCAAATGCACAAAACAAAGAAAAAATACTAAAAGCAATAAGGGAAAAGTGTCAAGTAACATATAAAGGCAGACCTATAAGAATTAAACCAGACTTCTCACTAGAGACTATAAAAGCCAGAAGATCCTGGAGTGATATCATACAGACCCTAAGAGAACACAAATGCCAGCCCAGATTACTATATCCAGCAAAACTCTCAATCACTATAGATAGAGAAACCAAGATATTCCATAACAAAGCCAGGTTTACACAATGTCTTCCCACAAATCCAGCCCTACAAAGGATAAGAGGTGGAAAACTCCAACACAAGGAGTGAAACTACAACCTAGAAAAAGCAAGAAAGTAATCTTCCAACACACCCAAAAGAAGATAGCTACACAAACATAATTCCACCTCTAATAACTAAAATATTAGGAAGAAACAATCACTTTTCCCTAATATCTCTTAACAACAGTGGACTCAATTCTCCAATAAAAAGGATGTAGACTAAAAGACTGGATACTTAAACAGAACCCAGAATTTTGCTGCATACAGAAAATGCTCCTCAGCGACAAAGACAGACACCACCTCAAAGTAAAAGGATGGAAAACAATTTTCCAAGCAAATGGTCCCAAGAAACAAGCTGAAGTAGCCATTCTAATTTCGAATAAATTTGACTTTCAACCAAAAGTTATCAAAAAAGATAATCAAGGACACTTCATACTCGTCAAAGGAAAAATCTACTAAGATGAACTGTCAATTCTAAACATCTATGCTCCAAATGCAAGGCCACCCACATTCATAAAAGAAAATTTACTAAAACTCAAAGCAGACAATGCATCTCACACAATAATACTAGAGGATTTCAACACCCCTCTCTCAGCAATGGACAGATCGTGGAAACAGAAACTAAACAGAGACACAGTGGAATTAATGGATGTATGAACCAAATGGATTTAACAGATATGTATAGAAAATTTCATTCTAAAACAAAAGAATATGCCTTTTTCTCAGTACCTCATGGTACCATCTCCAAAATAGACCATATAATTGTTCACAAAGCAGGCCTCAACAGATACAAAATGATTGAAATAATTCCTTGCATCCTATCAGATCACCATGGACTAAGGCCGGTCTTCAATAATAACAAAAACAATGGAAAGAATACATGCACTTAAAACTGAACAATGTTCTTCTCAATGATGACTTGGTCAAAGAAGAAATAAAGAAAAAAATAAAGGACTTTTTAGAATGTAATGAAAATGAAGGTGCATCATACCAAAATTTATGGGACACTATGAAAGCAGTCCTAAGGGGAAAACTCACAGCTCTAAGTGTCTACAAAATGAATCTGAAGAGAGCATACACTAGCAACTTGACAGCTCACCTGAAAGCTCTAGAACAAAAAGAAGCAAATACACCCAAGAGGAGTAGACTGTAGGAAATAATGAAACTCAGGGTTGAAATCAACCAAGTAGAAACAGAAAGAACTATCCAAATTATCAACAAAACCAGGAGCTGGTTCTTGGAGAAAATCAACAAGATAGATAAACCCTTAGCCAGACTAACCAGAGGGTACAGAGACAGTATTCAAATTAATAAAATCAGAACTTAAAAGGGAGATATAATAACAGAAACTGAGGAAATTAAAAAAAATAGATTTTTTTACTGTTTTTTTTGTTATACTCAACAGAAATGGAAAATCTTGATGAAATGGACAATTTTCTAGACAGATTCCGGGTACCAAAGTTAAACCAGGAGCAGGTAAACCATCTAAACAGTCCCATAACCCCTATAGAAAAAGCAGCAGTCATTAAAAGTCTCCCCACCAAAAAAAGCCCAGGACCAGATGGCTTTGGTACAGAATTCTATCAGACCTTCAAGGAAGGTCTAATACCAATTCTCTTCAAACTATTCCACAAAATAGAAACAGAAGGAACACTACCCTATTCGTTCTATGAAGCCTCAACTAGGTTGATAACTAAACCTCACAAAGACTCAACAAAGAAAGAGAACTTCAGACCAATCTCTCTTATGAACATTGATGCAAAAATACTCAATAAAATTCTCACAAACTGAATCCAAGAACACATCAAAACAATCATCCATCATGATCAAGTAAGCTTTATCACAGAAATGCAGGGATGGTTCAATATTTGGAAATCCATCAATGTAAACCACTATATAAAAAAACTCAAAGAAAAAAACCACATGATCATATCACTAGATGCTGAGAAAGCATTTGACAAAATTCAACATCCCTTCATGGTAAAAGTCTTGGAAAGATCAGGAATTCAAGGCCCCTACCTAAACATAGTAAAAGAAATATACAGCAAACCAGTAGCCAACATCAAACTAAATGGAGAAAAACTTGAAGCAATGCCACTAAAATCAGTGACTAGACAAGGCTGCCCACTCTCTCCCTACCTATTCAATATAGTATTGGAAGTCCTAGCCAGAGCAATTAGACAACAAAAAGAAGTCAAAGGAATACAAACAGGAAAGGAAGAAGTCAAAATATCACTATTTGCAGATGATATGATAGTATACTTAAGTGACCCCCTAACTTCCACCAGAGAACTCCTAAACCTGATAAACAACTTCAGCAAAGTGGCTGGTTATAAAATCAACTCAAACAAATCATTAGCCTTCCTCTACTTGAAAGATAAACAGGCTGAGAAAGAAATTAGGGAAATGACACCCTTCACAATAGTTACAAATAATATAAAATACCTTGGTGTGAAACTAACCAAGCAAGTGAAAGATCTGTATGACAAGAACTATAAGTCTCTGAAGAAAGAAATTGAAGAAGAATTCAGAAGACAGAAAGACCTCCCATGCTCATGGATTGGCAGGATTAAAATAGTAAAAATGTCCATCTTGCCAAAAGCAATCTACTGATTCAATGCAATCCCCATTAAAATCCTAACTCAATTCTTCACAGAGTTGGGAAGAGAAATTCTCAAATTCATTTAGAATAACACAAAACCCAGGATAACAAAAACTATCCTCAACAATAAAAGAACTTCTGGAAGAATCACCATCCCTCATCTCAAGCAGTACTATAGAGCAATAGTGATAAAACTGTATGGTCTTGGTACAGAAACAGGCAGGAAGATCAATGGAATAGAATTGAAGGCCCAGAAATAAATCCACACACCTATGGTCACTTGATCTTTGACAAAGGAGCTAAAACTGTCCAGTGGGAAAATGACAGCATTTTCAACAACTGGAGGTCAGCATGTAGAAGAATGCAAATCAATCAATACTTATCTCCTTGTACAAAGCTCAAGTTCAAGTGGATACAGGACCTTCACATTAAACTGGATACACTGAAACTAATAAAATAGAAGGTTTGGAAGAACCTTAAATACTTGGGCACTGGGGAAAAGTTCCTGAACAGAACACAAGCTGGCTTATGCTCTAAGATCAAGAATTGACAAATGGGACCTGATAAAATTGCAAAGTTTCTGTAAGGCAAAGGACCCTGTCAATAGGACAAAATGGCAACCAACAGATTGGGAAAAGATCTTTATCAATCATTCAATAGAGGGTTAATATCCAATATAGATAAAGAGATCAAGAAATTAGACTCCAGATAACCAAGTATCCCTATTATAAAATGGGGTACAGAGCTAAACAAACTGAGGAAACTTGAATGGCAAGAAGCACCAAAAGAAATGTTCAGCAACCTTAGTCGTCAGGGAAATAAAAATCAAAACAACCCTGAGATTCCTCCTCACACCAGTCAGAATGGCTAAGATCAAAATCTCAGGTGATAACAGATGCTGTCGAGGATGTGAATTAAGAGGAAAATATTTCCATAGTCGGTGGGATTGCAAGCTGGTGCAACCACTCTGGAAAACAATCTGGCGGTTCCTCAGAAAATTGGACATAGCATTGCCTGAGGACCCAGGTATACCACTCCTGAGCATATGCCCAGAGATGCTCCAACATATAACAAGGATATATTCTCCACTATGTTCATAGCAGCCTTATATATAATAGCCAGAAGCTGGAAAGAACCCAGATGTCCTTGAACAGAGAAATGGATACAAAAATTGTGGTACATTTACACAATGAAGTATTAGTTAGCTATTAAAAACAATGAATTCGAGAAATTCTTAGGTAAATGGATGAAACTAGAAAACATCATCCTGAGTGAAGTAACCCAATCACAAAAGAACACACATGGTATTCACTCACTGATAAGTGAATATTAGCCCAAAGACTTGAAATACCCAAGATTCAACCCCCAGACCACATGAAGCTCATGAAGAAGGAAGACCAAGTATGGGTGTTTTGGTACTTCTTAGAAGGAGTAACAAAATAATCAAGGGATCAAATATGGAGACATAGTGTGGGACAGAAACTGAAGGAGGGGCCATCTGGAGACTGTTCCACCTGGGCATCCATCCCATATGCAGTCACCAATGGTAGACACTGATATGGATGTAAGGAAATGCATGCTGACAGGAGCTTGATATAGCTGTCTCCTTAGAGGTCTGCCAGAGTCTGACATATTCAGAGGCAGATCTTCACAGCTAACCATTGAACAGATCAAGGGGTTTCCAATGGTGGAGTTAGAGAGAAGACTGAAGGATCTGAAAGGGTTTGTGGCTCCATGAGGAGAGCAGCAATATTAACCAACTAGAGTTCCCAGTGTCTAAGCCACCAGCCTGGGAGAACGTAGGGAGGGATTCATGGCTCCAGCTGTATATGTAGGGGAGGATGTTCTTGTTGGGCATATGTGGGAGAAGAGATCCTTGGTCCCATGAAGGCTGGTTTCCCAGTGTTTGGGAATTCGATGGTGGGGAGGTGGTAGTGGGGGTGGGGTGGGGGAGATGCACATCCTCATAGAATTCAGGAGGAGAAAATATAGGATAGGGGGTTCCTGGATGGGGTAAGGGGATAACATCTGAAATGTAAATAAAATAGTAAAATATCCAATAATAAAAAAAGGAGTAAGGAGCAAGAAACTTAAAAAGAAGAAGAAGAAGAAGAAGAAGAAGAAGAAGAAGAAGAAGAAGAAGAAGAAGAAGAAGAAGAAGAAGAAAACAGTCATACTGTCATACAATACCATTTGTAATTTTTAAAATATAAAACTCAAGCTGAATATAGCAACAACAACAAAAAGATGTTGTTCTGTGTTTTGTTCTTGGGGGTTGATTTGGGGAAAAACACAATAAAAGCAATCAACCAAACAAAACACATATATTGAGCATAAGAAAGTCAAATGCTGCTTCTGTATGAATGTGTCAAGACTCCATAAGAATGTCCCATTCTCAGTTTTAAGGTCTTAAGACTTGCAAACAGCTCACAATTCTTTCTTTGATCTTTGAATTCTCACAGTGGGACCTAGGATTACTAACTCACAGTCGCCTATTGTTTTTTGGTATATTGATCTAGACTGTGAATGGGGGAAAGAAACACTAGCCCCATGTGACAGGATTTTATCTTGAGTAAGTAGAATGAAGGTTATTTTCTTCTAATGCCCTTTGCTTTTGTGTTATGTTATTTTTGTTCCAATTTAAGGTAGCTTGAGAAATCTCCCTCTCTCTAACAGAAACATCTTTGTGTTGTACATACTGTTTCTGGGGATTAGTATGCTTCTCTTCACAGGAAGAAAATCTCCTTCACAAGAATTTGTACTAACAGTGGAACACTGAGTTGGCAGGAGAGGGTAAGTTAGAGATTAGTTAGTTAAGAGAGAGGGTAGATGCTTTTTCAATTATTGAAGTACAATTGTTACATAACATTTCTATCATTTCTAGGGAAAGACTGCTGATGAATTCATCATTTGTAGATTTATTTCCTTACAAAACTTGCTTCCTTGTAACTTGTCTTCATGACAATTTCAGTGTTTCAATTCCCATAAAAAACATTTATGCTAGTAATAATAACAGAGTGTTTGCAAAGTCATCTTCTGCTAGAGAAAGCTGCTAGCCCTTCATAAAGCACTTGTGAACAAAAACATAAGCACTCTCCCCTACCTTGTCACTGCATTAGGGCTTTGAATTCTTGGAAATTCACAGGTGTCACTTTCATTACTACATCTTAAAAATAATGGGAAAGGGATAGAGATAGCTCCATTGGGAGAAAACTTGCCTACCATCCACAAAGCCCTGCATTTTTGTTCCTCAGCACCACATAAACTGGAAATGGTAGTTCATGTCTGAAATCCCAGCACTTGGGAGGCAAGAATATTTCAGATTAAAATGATTCTTGGCCATAAAAGTTCAAGACCAGCCTAGGTCTCATGAGACCTTGTCAAAAATAAATAAAATATAAGGATAATTTTACCTGTTTCCAGAAAGTACTGAGACTTTAGTGAAAGGGACCTTTATTCTACTTCTTCGATATAAAATTTTGTCATTAGAAGATAGTATTTTTCTGGTTCATAATCTAGGCATGTATGCCAAAAACATTAGGTAATTGTGAATTAATAATCCTTGATCCTATTGTGAGAATTTAAATATTAAGGATGTGGAATAGACTTTCTGGAGAATAGTGACTGAATTATTTGAGATGTTATTGAGCATTCTGGACCCACTTCTTCATCCATTGTAATCAAACCACTTACCGTGAATACTGACCAGACTCCACTTGAATTTCATTTGAGGAGATATTTTCACTTAGGAAGGCTTTTATAATTATTGAAACACTACATAAAAAAAATCTTGGAAGTGTATCTTACCAGCAAAAGCTTTCTGTTCTTAGCAGAGTATTATAATGGATTCAAGAACAGACCTCATAGAAGGCATACAAGTAGATAAAATATAGCCAAATAAAGCACATAAAATGAACAACCATAAGGCCACTGTGATGGTTTATATATCCTTGGCTCACGGAGTGTCATTATTAGTGGGTGTGGCCTCATTGGAGTAGGTGAGGCCTTGTTGGAAGATGCGTGTCACTGTGAGATGGGCTTTGGTAACTAACCTCCACCTAGCGATGCAGGAGCCAGTCTGCTCCTGGCTTCCTTTAGATGAAGATATAGAACTCTCAGCTCCTCCTGCACCATGCCTGCCTGGATGCTGCCATGTTCCCACCTTGATGATAATAGACTGAACCTCTGATCCTGTAAGTCTGCCCCAATTAAATGTTCTTATAAGAGTTTCCTTGGTCATGGTTTCACTTTACAGCAGTAAAGCCATAACTAAGACAACTATGAAGGACAAGTCCTATATATTATAATTCACCTCAACTAACTAACAGAAACACCTTAAGATGTGTTTCACATTCAAGAGAGAGAAAACAAAAGAAGTATCCCTTCTAAGTATTATGATGTATACATTTACAACTTAATTATGAAATAGCCCAACAAACTTTCTGGAAGGCTAAGAAAAAGAGTAAAAAGTATTGAAACAAAAGCAACCTTACCCAGCCACATGGGTAGGAAAAAGAAACACTTGTTTTAAATAAAAGTTTTTGTGGACACATCTAGATTTGCTTCTCCTACGTATGATTGTATCTCCCTTATTATAAGACAAAGGTGTTATATGAATTTCTATCTAAAAAGTATAACTGTCTTTGTAAATACCAAGAAAGATATTCTCATAAAAAAAGAAAAAAGAAAAAAAAAAGAAAAAAAATGAAAAAGAAAAAAAAAAAAGAAAGATATTCTCAGGGAATTTAGGACAGGATGTAAGTGTGAGTTTTCTGCCTACCCCGTTCCTGTTTCTAACTTCAAAACAAATCTCACAAAAGAAGGCATGTGAAGCATTTTGTAGCCAGTAATATGGATTTGTGCAGCAGGAGCCTCTTGGCTGGTTCCTATTGCTTTGGGAGACAATCTACACTGTTCATTGGGCCTATGATGTCATTGATATTTCTAAAGGTGGCTCATATAACTTTATGAATATTCAGTAATTTTCTATTATCTTTGATTATTTGTCCATGCTATTTCAAAAATACTCCTCATCTATAGTTTGACTAATCTCATTTAAATAAAAGTCTTTTCTTCTGACTAAACGTCTCCAATCCTCTCCTGAATGGATATGTGTACCTTGCATCCACATAAACATTTCCATAGCATCCATATCTTAGTTACTTCTGTATCTCTATTTGTAGTTTGATTAAAACAGCTAAAGTGAGATATAATCGATCTGAGTTCATGGTCTCAGAATAGTGGGTTCATGGTTGTGTGGTTTATACACTTAACAAAAATAATTATGGTGGTATCAACATGTGGCAAAGCAGAGATGTTCACTTCATGGTAGAGCAGAATCCGAGCTAGGGAAACAAAAGGGGGTCAATGAGAAAATACCAAGGATTCAACCACCAGACTACTTCCTTCAGTGAGATTCACACTCCTAATGTTTCCCAAGACAGCACCCCCAGATGGAGCCCTAGACTCTAACATTTATAAACCATAATGGTCCTATTGGCCTGAATCACTCAACGGCTTTCACTTTGCTTTTCTTATTTGACTTCCTCTGCAGCTTATGGTACCAAAGAACACCTTAATCTGGTCTCCTGCAGGCTTCTGTTCCTGACAACTGCTTTTGCTGCAGGTGAATAATATGTTTCATAGATTTACTGAATAAATATCTGTTGAGTCAAAGAAGAACTCACTATTCCTCAGAGACTTAGAAAGTAATGTCCATTATGAATACTTAAAGTAAATCTTTGGCTTAAGAAGGGAGATTGCTTTGGGGTTAAGCATAGTGATTCAAGTGAAATTAAACTACAAATTGCATATTAATCTCTCCCCTACTCTTGCTAACTAGATTCCTAGCCAACAAAGGAGAATTAGATGAAGAATGTAATATATCTGTCTTCCTTTCTTTTCTTGTTGCTATGGTAAAATACCCCGACCAAGTTTCATAGTTCCCTAGAGGTGGGAAAGACATAGTAACAGACACCAAAAGATAGTGTGAAGAATAGGAGACTGAGAGATCATATTGTACTCATAGCTAAGGAAGCAGAGAGTGAACCAGAAGTGAGGCTGGGCTATAAAACCTCAAGACCCACCCATCCTCAGCTACACATTTCTTCTAAGAAAACTTTACTCCTGAAGATATTGTAACCTTTTCAAATGGTATGTCTTGCTGGGAGCTAAGGTTTCAAACATGTAAACCCATGAATGATATTTCACATCAAAAGACAATATTCCCAATCCTCTGTTAGTAAATTTTTCTCACTACTTATCTAACAAACCACTTTTAAGGTTAGCTCATAATCTTCCTCTCCTTGGGGTAGCCTGTCTCTACAGATATCTTGTATTTTTTTTATTGTGTAGCTAGATGTAGTTGTTCACAATAAAGACCATAATCAGTGTTCAAGAAGAGTTGCCAGAGACCAGTAGTCCTGATGCATAGCTTTGCAGGCAAGCATTTAACTTAAGGTTTCTGTGTTCCATCTTATTAGAATCATCACACATCTCCTTAAACTCTTCAATTCCTCCTTCCCAGGATCCCAAAACTTATCAGTATTGGAAAAACTGTCTCACAGTCATCTTTCATATGAATTTTGAAGTTTATACATCCAAGGTGTCAGCTCACTAATTGATTATGTCACACGGGCACAGAGCAGCCCTGCCTTTGATCTGAGTCCAGCTAGTACTTTCTCTTTGTACCCCTGCTACAAAGAATACAAATTATCAGACGTTTGCTTGCTTAGTGAAGTCTGGAATCTGAACAAAGAGATTTATGCTAATATTGAAGGGCGTCAGGCTCTGATGGTTATGTTGTCCCCTTTACACAACAGGGCTATAAATAAGTCAACAATAAAATCTATCATCCAGACCAAGGTATCCTTGAGAGCTGAGGAGAACACAATTACAATTGCATGTGCAGAGTAAGCATTAGGGGGTGTCTCAAATAATTTAGGACAGAGAGTTAGTAGAGATATTTAAATGGCAGGCAGACAGAAGTACCAGATGTTTCCTAAAGCATGTTCACATGATCACAAGGACCAGTCAAACTCAGACTCCTTCTCTGATGCTCAGTTTTTCTTTCTTTCTTCCTTTCTTTTTTATTTCATAAAGAACATTAGTTTTGTTTTGAAACAAGGTTTTTTGTAGCCTTGATTGGCCTTAAACTTGCTACCAAAGTTAACCTTGAATTTCTGGTCATACAGATTCCACCAATAGTTTAGATCACTGGTGTACACTACCATGTACAGTTTGTATGGTTGGTTCTGTGACTGAAGTCAGGACATTGTGCATTCTAGGCAAGCACTCTACCAAGTAAGTTGTGTCTTCTCGCATCTATGACTGTGTCTGTGGTATCATGGACATAGTTTACATATCTTCACATGTCAGAAGAAGCAAACAATCTTCCTCAGGAATCCTTTTAGGGAAATGAATTCCACTCTTGGGCAAGAACTCATGACTCATGGTCTAATACCATCCAAGGACTATATCTCTTTTTAATTGCATTTTTATGTGTGTGGGAGGTGGGCGGGGCACATGTGCCTTGGTGTACCAGTGGAGTCAGAGGACAACTTCCGGGAGTTAGTTCTCCTTTTCTACCATATGGATCCAGGGGCTGAAACATGATCATTCAGAGCAAGTACTTTTACCCAGGAAGCCATCTCTTTCATCCCACTTAATATTTTTGTATACAGATTAGGTTCACACATACCAGTTTTAAAAACAGCACAAGCACCCAGAAAGCATAATTGTAAAGCACTGAATAAATGAATAGTTAACAAGATGATAGGGAAAGTATTCACTGGGTGAGGGCATCGGTTGATGAACTCGGTTTTCTTGCTACAGCACAAAAGAATATACACTTATTTTAGATTAAAGTAATTCTCTGAAACATATCAAACTAAAGCCCTTCAAAATGTTATAGTACAGAAGAATACAGCATTAATATAAATGAAGCATATCATTTGTTTCGGGCATGGCTAAAAACTGATGTTTGAGTTTGGTTATCATTTCCCCAGTTTCTTTATGTAAAACTGAAGTGAACTATTCCAGTAAGCAAACGCTCACATATCAGAAGCCTAATGAATGCTTATGTTACAGTTGCGATGACTTAATGTGAGTGTTTCATTTAAATGGTGTTCCTTTGGTCAATGACTCAGAGCTCCTGGTCCCCTTTCATTGGTGGCTCTGTCCAGGAGACAATTCAGGAGAATGATGAATAAGAGGATTCTGTGACCATGCTGGAAATGGAGCACCTCAACCCTGCTACCATGTTAGTTCTGTCTTTAACACATCTACACCACGTGCTAATGGAGCCTGAGAATGCTGTGTGCTTGAAACCTTGAAAGAGGCACCTGGTATGAAGAGAGTCTGCCAGTCTCTTCCCTAGTATGCAAATGTAAAACACTGCTCTGCTGCTACACTACACCGCTCTAAAGACAAGGAGATTTACTCAACTGAAAATGGACATTTCTCTCTACTCATGGTCTTCCTCTATTTTGAGAATATAAAAAGTAATAGATATATCAAAATGACCCCAAAAGCCACATGGTAAGTATGATATCAACAACCTTGAGCCTGTAACAACCTTTCTAGTACATAAAAAAAAAAGCTAATCCAGGCTCCCCTCTCTATTTTTAACAGAATATTTGGGAATTTCATTATGACAACCCAGTTATTTCTAAAAATGAGTTACACTTCCACAGGGCACTGCTAAAATGCACAGAGGCATTTTAATTGCCTATGAATATTCAAAACCTCATTATTGTTGCAGTTTATAATTATCAAATTCCCTTGACAAAAATGTGAAGCCCACAATGAAAATAAGGTAATCCATTTAAACGTGTTGCTATCCACGGTGAACCATTTGACTTTAATTCTTGACTATTGAGTCTGTATCGTACCAATTCCTTTTGGGGAGAGGCTGAGATCGCTTACTTTCTTTCCCCTTCAAAGTGCAGCCTGCTGACTGTGTGCATTTCCATCTACGGCATAACACATTTCACACAAGCTGGTCTGTGCATTAAGCCGATACAAAACTCAAATTGAAACTTGCAATGGAGATTAAGATTTGTGCACACTATAAAGCAAAAACAAAATCTAGAAATCTCATCTCTGCTTTTGAAAGAATTAGGGAGACGTATCTGTTATGCAAACTCAGTTGTCCTTCTAAGACTTGGATAAATAAGAAAAGAATCCATGAAAAGTTAGTGTCTTATAAATAGGTAGACAGACATTTTTGTTTAGTCATCAAAAGACATCCAGAAGAAAATTAAAACAGAAAATATTTATCATTCAAGTAGCCCTCAGATTCAGGCAGGTTTTACTTACATGTCTCCAGATCAGTTGATTTCTTCTATAAATATTTATACAATTTCTTCCATGTACCAGAACTTTTACCAATAGGAGGGAATATATCTCTGAATAAGTCAAAAAAATATCATTTAGTTACTCATAAACCATAAACATCTGTGTATAACTACATCTATGTTTTGTTTATTTTAATTTCTTGTGCCTTATTTCACTTTTCTTAATTATATTTTAAAAGATATCATGAATTAAGGGCTAGATAGGTAGCTCAGTGGGCTAAGCATTGGCCTAGTCTGCTTAAGGACTTGAGTTTGTATTCCCTGAACACATGTAAAAGGTGGAAATAGTAGTGTAAACATGCATCATCCTATCACAGTGGAGGCAGAGATGGGAGAACTGCAAGAAGCATGAATGCAACTAACTTGGCCTATGGAGGAGGGAACAAAAAAGACCCCATTTCAAACATGGAACAAGGTAAGGACCAACACTTGAGGCTGTCGTCTGACCATCAATGCATGAAACGGCAGCACATATTCATATTCACATGTATGTAAACACACTTACACACAGACACACATATATCTGGCATATAGTAAGTGGGTTTTTAGTGTGTCCTAGGGATTGCATAATGATACTATCCAGTTCCCAACAGCACCTTAAGCAGAAAGAAAGGATTATGTACAAACGTAATATAGTACAGTGAAATAACAAAGGGCATTTGTTTGTTTCATTGCTTAGAGAATCAGGAAAGGCATTACTGAAACATGAGTCTTGATTGGACTAATGAACGATAACTTTAAATTATCCATCTAAGTGATAGTTTGTCTGAAAGAGGTTGTACAGAGTTAAAAGAAGGAAAAAGGCAAAGAGAAAATGAGGGATATATACAGAAGTGAAAGCTTAGGCCTTGTTAGAACATAAATATTGGAGGTAAATCCCTGTCCAGAGAGTATGGAATCATAGAGGGTTGGGTGGGTTACCTTTAAATAAGGAAGGGGGAATGAAATTCATAGGCTACATCCACAAAATGATGGCTATGAGCTCTTAAGCTCAACACTTGCAAGGCTTTGCAGGTCAGGAAAGTCAAAATCATTGGGGCTCTAGGACTACACTGTGTTTATCCATAGCAGAAGGGTAGAATAAGAAGACATCCAGAAATACATATAAGCTCGGTCTTTCTCTACTCTAAAACCCTTAAATCTGAACATCTGATTAGTGTTTAACTTGAGAAAGTGAGGGAGATTCAGTTTCATCTTGTATTTTTTGTTGGTTGTATCTTTTCTATATCATTGCTATTATAAAAAGATACAGAATTTCAATCAAATACTTCTATGTCTTAATTAATAAATATATAGTCAAATGACCATCTTGGAGGATATAGTGTATAGTATTTAAGTAGTTAAGAAAGCTACCCAGACCACATTTTAAGACAAGAAGAAGACCCCAAGCTCCCCATGGCATAAATTTCAAAGGTCATAGTTACATACTGCAATGCTATAAAACTAAAAATTAATAACAAGGTTTAATAACAAGGCTAACTATCTAAGAACTTAGTGACATTCTTAGAATTATTTAGGTCTTAAGTTTAATTCAAAGAAAGAAGGGAACCATGAGAATATTTAGATAGTTAAACACAAAACCTAGTGTTGTAACATGTTAAGAAGTGAGGATTTTAAACTTTGAGTAAAATGTCCCAGCCCTGGATACAGGTTACACATGGGGATTAGTCCTGAAGACTATTCAGGATTGCTTCTGAATTCCTGATGAGCGACCATCAATTATTCTCACATGTTTAAAGTTAAAGTTGAAATCCTGAACATTGTATGATCACATTAAATATTTAACATTTCTATTGACAGGAAGAAGTTGAGGATAATAAAGACTAATCCCAAAGGGAAAATAGTACTTTTTTATGTACAATAAAATTTTATAGCTGGATAAAATAGAACATGCCAGTAGACAAAGAATGTAGAACTTCTACAGGATTTTAAGAAAAGTCATGACACAGAGCCAAGCCAAGGCCTTGTGTCAAATAGAATGTCCAAAGAATGGCATTGTGACACTATACCATTATGAGAGGTTATCCTCTGAGAGCAGAGGTCACCTACTGGCAGTCACACACTTGCTGCAAAAATAATAATTAATAGTAATGAGCATTAGTAAAGAAAAGGATACACATTCATTTCTGATGTCACGTTTTGCCAATAAGAATTTGAGCTAATATTATTGAACATTTACTGTGATGGAAGGCTAAGTTCTGAATAGTTGGTGTATATGAATAAATTTGATGCAACAGTTTTATAGCCAAGGCAGTATTTTCATCCTCATGTTATAAATGGTAAAGTTAAGATCTGTGAAGTCTGTGTAATTGTTCTTGGCAATAGAATTTGAAGAAAATGACAAATAGTTAATATGTTTTACAGTTTAGATTGTAGAGCAGAATAGAATTCTCATATACACCTTGATCACAAATTGGTACAAATTTCCTAGAGTGCAACTTGACAGCATGAATAAAAAGCCTTAAAGTCTCTGAAAACTTTAAATTGTCTGCCTCAATGGTACAGCACAGAAAGAGCTTGGGGATGGTTTAGGTTTGTTGCCTTGGATGTGATCAACAGAAGTAGTTTCATGAGTCAGTATTTGATTGAGATAGTTTAGTTACATGCAGCAAAGTATAGCCAAAAACTAAGACACTATATGGGCATTTCAAATCATTTATATAAACAACACACAAGATGGAGAAACAGTTATGAAACAACGTAACAATAAAACCAGGATTGAAAACTATAAACATGAAAAGACGGAGATTTTTATGACATCAACAAATACATAGACACATTCATACAGAGATGTATACATATGCACAGGAATCAAAGAAAATCACTCAAAATAATAATTGAGACATCAGGAGTCACTTGAGGTGTACTTTACTCTGTAGAAGTTTTACAGTGAGGATATTAATCACTTAATTACCAAGTGGAGATTAATTTCTAAAGTGCACATTTTATAATTCTTAGATGGGAAGCAGAGCCACGTAGAATCAACTTTGTCACAAAACGACAGCTGTTATCAAACACTGAGTCTCACTTTAAGTTAATGAGAAAATCCCTCCCTAGCAGATGTGTAAACAGGATCTTGATTAATGGGTGTGCTTACTGCTCTTCTTTGCTACCCACATTAACCTCTGTTTGTTCTTTAATTATTACATGCCCTTATGAGAGAAGCCTGCTCAATGTCGCATTTCTGGTTGTTAAAAGAATAGGACAGTTTTCTTTCTGCCAGGTAGAGTCTGAGGTAAAGATGGCATCTAGTGCTACTTCCCAATTTTCTACTGGTTAGCTATGTACTTCTCTGGAAAGACCCAAAGCACATCTTGCTTAGGAAAAACAATATTTTGTTGTTGTTTTATTATCTTTTATTCTGGTTTTGTTTTTCAATACAAAGGCAAGAGTTTTATTTTACAGCAGTCCCTCAAGGCGAGTGACTAGAACGTGACCCTCGAGTGTCTATTACAAGCAGTTTTTATATTTTTTAGGGTCACAGGTTACATTAGCAAGGTTACAATTCAAACTTATTGGCTAAGCATATTGACCTTTAAATCTACTGGCTATCAAGCATGAGCAGATCATGACACACATTTGAACTCTATTTGAGACTTTCCAAAGGGTCAGGTGACTATTAGTACATTCTGGGTGGTTTTTTTTTTTTTTCTGAGAATTTTTTACTCAAGAATGTTTCTGTGGGTGGAGAATGGAACTTCACGTAGCCTTAACCCCAGGTAGGAGGGGGAAGCTGTAAGGAGGATATGGGACTGGAAATAGATCTTAGGTTCCCTCATTCCCTTCATTTTTCTTGTACACGCTCCAATCCTGGAGCTTCATTCAGGGGTCTTGGGTAACTACCTCATATTCTTCAGGTCCTGTCCTCAGTCTCATATTGTTGGTTCAGGACCATCACATGCATGCTTCTATTCTTTCTTTTATGAAGGATATAAGCTTGTTCAATATTCAAGGCCCAAAGGTCAACAATAGAAGGAGAAAAATTAGGGGTCCTAACAAGGTGTATATGAGGGTGGTTAATCAACGGGGGAGTTAAATCAAGACTTGAACCCACTCTTACTCTTTCTCTATTCTGCTTGGCTAGCACTTCTCTCACCTTTGCCATCAAATCTTTAACAACCCTAGAAACCATGTCTCACTTGCTTTCTCTGACACAGCAAACTGATGACATGTTTGAGATGTAACATGAGGTGGGCCGCTGAGTTATTGGTTTCTTCCATTGTTTTCCATAGTATCATTAAGAGATATAAGGAACAAGCACCATGCCTGACACCCTGTAGCAGTAGTTTTATTACAGCCCCTTTATCCATACACTTTAAACTCTTACTTAACCAATCCAATGCAAATGTCTAAACCCAAAGTCTAATTCAAACTAAAGTTCAGAAGACTATATTTTTCAGGGCTGATTATTGGCTTTGAACAACCAGTTGCTGTGCTAGCTCTAAAAACATACATACAAGTAACATTGTTCTTGTATTATAATTAGCGTTATATTTAGGGATATATATGTATATACAATAGAGACATGTATGCAATCACGTTAAAAGAGAGACCGTGAATTTGAAAGAGAGCAAGGCTTTTGATAAGTCACAAGGCTTGAAGGCAGGAAGGTAAAGGAGAAAAGTAATTAAAATGTTAAAAATACACCAATGGCATATGCGCTAAGATCAAGAATTGACAAATGGGACTTCATAAAATTGCAAAGTTTCTGTAAGGCAAAGGACACTGTCAATAGGACAAAACGACAACCAACAAATTGGGAAAAGATCTTTACCAATCCTTCATCTGATAGAGGGCTAATATCCAATATATACAAAGAACTCAAGAAATTAGACTCCAGACAACCAAATAACGCTATTAAAAAATGGGGTATAGAGCTTAACAAAGAATTTTCAACAGAAGAAACTCGAATGGCAGAGAACCACCTAAAGAAATGTTCAGTATCCTTAGTCGTCAGAGAAATGCAAATCAAAACAACCCTGAGATTCCATCTCACACCAGTCAGAATGGCTAAGATTAAAAACTCAGGTGATAGTAGATCCTGGCAAGGGTGTGGAGAAAGAGGAACACTCCTCCATTGTTGGTGGGACTGCAAGATGGTGCAACCACTTTGGAAATCAGTGTGGCGGTTCCTCAGAAAATTGGACATAGCATTACCTGAGGATCCATCTATACCGCTACTAGGCATATACCCAGAAGATGCTCGAACATATAACAAGGACATATGCTTAACTATGTTCATAGAAGCCTTATTTATAACACCCAGGAGCTGGAAAGAACCCAGATGTCCTTCAACTGAGGAATGAATTCAAAAAATGTGGTATATTTACACAATGGAGTATTACTCAGCTATTAAAAACAATGAATTTGAGAGTTCCCTAGTTAAATGGATGGAACTAGAAATTATCATCCTGAGTGAAGTAAGCCAATCACAAAAGAACACACATGGTATTCACTCACTGATTATCGGATATTAGCCCAGAACCTTGAAATGCCCAAGATGCAACTCATAAGCCACATGAAGCTCATAAAGAAGGAAGACGAAGTGGGGGTGATTTGGTCCTTCTTAGAAGGAGCAACAAAATGCTCAAGGGAGCAAATATGGAGACAAAGTGAGGGACAGAAATTGAAGGAGGGGCCATCTGAAGACCATTCCACCTGAGTATCCATCCCATGTGCAGTCACCAAAGGTAGATGCTGATGTGGAAGTCAGGAAGTGCATGCTGATAAGAGCCTGATATGGATGTCTCCTCAGAGGTCTTCAAGAGTCTGACATATTCAGAGGCAGATGCTCACAACTAGCCATTGAACTGATCATGGGGTTCTCAATGGAGGAGTTAGAGTGAAGACTGAAGGAGCTGAAAGGGTTTGTGTCCCCATAAGGAGAGCAACAATACCAACCAACCACAGCTCCCAGGGTCTAAACCACCAGCCTGGGAGCACTTAGGGAGTTATCCAGGGCTTCAGCTGAATAAGTAAGAGTGGAGGGCCCTGCTGGGCATAGGTGGAAGAAGAGATCCTTGACCTCATGAAGGCTGAATGCCCCAGGGGGTGGGAATTTTGAGGGTGGGGAGGTGGGAGTTGGGGGGTAGGTAGGGGTTACATCCACAGAGCAGAAGGAGGAGGGGTGAGGGGATAGGGGGTTCCTGGGTGGGTGGGGGATGTGGTAAGGGGATAACATATGAAATGTAAATAAAACATCCAATAAAAAAATTTTAAAAAATAAACAAACAATATGAAAAGCAAGCATGGTGCTCTTTTGTTGAAATTCATTTTGGAATATATTTTATTTGATTGCTTCCATCTGGCTGAATGGTGCATGGCTTCGGGGTCATAGAGTTAAACTAGAATATTTCCAAATAAATCTTAACTCAAACATCATCAGACCTGTGTATACATTCACATAATTATACCATTATAAATTCTTTTACATTTTTTATGCAATGTAGAAAACCCCCTTTTCTTATAAGATCAGTTTCCATCCTAAACAATACTGTTGTCTACATCAGTTGATTTTGCTGGTAAAACCAGAGCACAGTCTACCTGTTGACAGCAGTAAACTGACACCATGTGAGTGACTCATTTTCTGCATTGACTTCTCAGCTAAACATGCTGCTTTTATATTCAGCAAATAGATACTTACTTAATATACCACTTTCTAAAAATTTTAAATGCTATGCAATTTCTGAAGAAATGAAGTGTCTTTGAGCTGGTGTAATATCCCTTTCATAATCTGAACCCCTTCATTAGTTATTTTTCAACATTATCCTTTTATTTCTTGCTTTGGATTAAGCAAAGTTATTTCAGGACACAAATGAGAAGGGAGTAATTATGGCTGTACTTCTGTTTGTATTTATGAAAATGGATGTATTTTGAAAATAAGCACTGAAAAATGCACCCACCGCCTGAATTTACTTAGGGAAAATAGAATAGAATAAATTAGGTTGTGAGCATAAAAGAAATTACTGCATTGTGCCCTTTCTTACCTCAACCCTCATTGCTTGGTTTTTCTGGGCTTGAAATTCCTGTGGAGAATTCAAAATCCATTAGCTGTAGCAGAAAGAGGAATAAAAGACAAAAGGACTATGAATATACAGAAAGCCAGAGAAATAAGGAAAAGATAGAAGACCCTTTCCCAAGATGTCACAATTTGCAGATGCCCATTCTTTTATGTCCTTACCCTAAACCTTCTGTGACCCTGTAAATTGAGGCACAAATGACTGGAGTGATACAGACCTTTACAATTCACTGGAAATAAAATATGAGGGCCACAGAGAACATATCCAGAGTGGAGAAGCTTCCATCAAGGTTTTCTGCATTCTGATTTTATTATTCCCAAGTCCTTGTTAGGAAATCATTCTAGTGCCTTATAGAGGCCTTGGAAGGGAAGCAAACACATCCAGAGCAACAACCCAAGTTTTTCATCCTGCTCTTCTTTCCCAGACTGACTTTTTGTGGTGTTTGATATAAAACGTGCTTTCCAATAGCCAGTCCTGATACCTTATATGTGTCCTGTCACTGTTACAACAAAATTAAGATTGTATTCTTATGAGAACAGGTGTCTTGTTTTGATTTAGGTCATTTGTTACTGGTGCTATGGGCTTGGAGCAACACATGATTGTGGGATTATATAATCCACAAGGCTATGTTTACAGGTGAGGAGTGCCACAGGCTGGGATCAAGTCTTTAATTCAAAGGCCTGGGTAGACATTAAGAGACAAGCTAAGCACTTGACCAGTGTTTCTGCTCTTAATTATAGACTTTATATAGCATCTTAGACATGTTTCATGCTTTGACAAAATATCTGAAAAATAAAAATGTAGGAAACAAAGTCTTTTTTTTTCCCCCTTTGGACTCATGGTTAAGGTTTGAAGTTGATCATGGTAAGGAAGGCAAGACAATGACTTGGCTTGCTACAATAGTCAAGAAAGAAAGATGAACTGTGTTGTCCATATTTTCTACTTTTTCTTTCTTTGGAATGGTGTCCTCTTCACTCAGTTTGTGTCCTACTTTCCCTTAGGAAACACTACCACAAACATACTCAGAAGTGTGTGTTCTTGAATGGTATGTACTGACCATTCAGTTAGCAAGACCATAAGTGGATATTAGCCATAAAGTACTGGATAACCATGCTACTATTCACAGACCCAAAGAAGCTAAGAAACAAGGAAGGTCCAAGGAAAGATGCTTGAATCTCACTCAGAAGAGGAAATAAAGTAGACATCAGGGTGGATGGAGTGAGAGAACTGGGAGGGAGAGAGGATAGGGAGGGGGACTGCAATGGGATTCTGATGTGGGAAGAACCTGGGTAGAAAATGAGAGGACTGGGAGAGAGAAGGGAAATAAGTGGGAGTGCATCTCTGGGAAAAGCAGGATACATGGGACAGGGAAGGATCCTGGGAGGAAAGTGGAGTGATCCTAGCTGAGACTCCTAGCAGCAGGGCATATGGAACCTAAAGTGGGTACCTCCTGTACCCAGGTACTACTTCCAGTGGAGGAAGGGGCACACTAACACAACCACAAAACTTTCAACCCAAAATTTGCCTAGACTACAAAATGTAAAGGGATAATGATGGATTGGGGGATTGGCCAACCAATGACTATAACCACTTGAGACTCAACCCGTAGGAGATACCCAGTACTTAACACTATTAATGATACTCTGCTATGCCTGCAGAGAAGAGCCTAGCATAACTGTCATTTGAGAGCCTTCATCCAGCAATTGATTGAAACAGATGCAGACACCCCCAGCCAAACATTAGGCAGACCTCAGGGAGTCTTAAGGAAGAGTCAGGAGAAAGAATTGAGGGAGCCAGAAGAGAGGTCAAGGACACCACTAGAAGACCAACAGATCCTATTAACCTGAGCCTATGGGGGCTCAAAGAGACTGAACCACCAACCAAAGAACATGCATGGACTGGATCTAGGCCCTGTATACATATATAGCAGAAGTATAGGTTGCTTTTCATGTGGGTCCTCCAAAATTGGAGCAGAGATAATCTTTGAAATAAACTCTGTTGTTTGTCTTTGGATCCCTTTCCCCTGGCTGGTCTGCTTTCTTAGCTCTTGGTGCGAGAGGATACTTTCAGTGTTGATGAGACTTGATATGCATGGTCAGGTGGGTACCTAGGCCTGGGGGGAACCTCTCCTTCTCTGAGGAGAAATGGAGGGAGGAAAGAGAGAGGGCAGGAGTTTTAATATTTTGATAGTAGGTCTACATCCTTTTAAAGAAACTTTCAATTTTTTTATTAATCATTTTATTTGTTTACATTTCAAATGTTATCTCCCTTCCTGATCTTCCCTCCATGAACCCCCTACCCCCTACTCCTCCCCTTTGCCTCTAAGAGGGTGCTCCCCCACCCACACACCCATTCCCACCTAAACCCTCTAACATCCCGCTTCTCTGGGGCAGCAAGCTTCCCCAGGACCAAGAACCTCCCCTTCCACTGATGTCAGGTGCAGTAGTACTCTGCTACATATGTAGTGGGGAACCATGGACAGGCTCATGTATACTTTTTGGTTGGCAGTTTAGTCCCTGGGAGCTCTGAGGGGTGGAGTTAATTGATACTGATGTTCTTTCCCCTAACTCTTCCATTTTAAAATGCACTTTGAACAACAGTGAGCAATGATGAGACTTAGTTGAGTGCACATTTTACATTTTATACTAGAAGGGGGGGGCTCTCAAGCTTAGAGAACAGATGTGCTAAGTTTGTTTGTTTGTTTGTTTGTTTTATCTGCATGAGTGCTCTGCCTCAGTTCTCACAACTCTCTTTTTCCACAAGTGAAGGGGATATTATCTCTTACTTTGCAGATGGGAATTCTCAGGTTTAAGGTTAAGAGATTTGCCAGAAGGGTTTCTAATTCTAGGGACAGAATAACATCCAGTAACCTCTGATTTGAAAGAGTTGAAGGTTCCTTGAAATTGCAAGGACTCTTAATTCACTCTCTCCACCTGGAATTACCTATGTTACCTGCATTTATAATGTTTCTTCTTCCAAAATTTTCTGGTCCTCAATTTTATCTCTAAGTTCTTAGGAACATTAATGTACTTCTATTAAATTGTATAACATATTTACATATACACAGATACTCATTTTCTCTTTGAACATATATCTGAGTACAAAATCTGTCCTTGAAGTATTTCTGTTTACATATAAAAGTGAGAGGCTTTGAGCACCCAACGGGAATGATATTAGCTGAAATACCCAACAAAGGGGAGAAAGAACCTGTAAAGACCATATCCCGAGGTTAGGCATGGCCCACGGTAGTGGTATGGGGCCACCAATCCACCTCAAAAATATTAACACAAAATTGTTCCTGTCTAAAGGAAATGCAGGGACAAAGGAAAGGTCATCCAGAGACTGCCCCACCTAGGGATCCATCCCATCTACAGACACCGAATCCAGACACTATTGTTGATGCCAGGAAGTGCTTGCTGACAGGAGCCGGGTATAGCTGTCCCTTAAAACGCTCTGCCAAAGCCAGACCAATACAGATGCTGATACTCACAGCCAACCATCAGACTGAGCACAGGGACCCCAGAGAAGGAGTTAGGGGAAAAACTGAAGTAGCTAAAGAGGCTTGCAACTCAATAACAGCAATATTAGCCAACCAGACCCCCTGCCCCGAACTCCCTGAAACTAAACCACCAACCGAAGAATACACATGGAGGGACCCATGGCTCCAGCTGCTTATACAGCAGAGGATTGCTTTATCTGGTATCGATGAGAGGTGAGACCTTGGTCTTGTGGAGACTCAATGCCCATGTGTAGGGGAATGCTAGGGTGGTGATGTGGGAATGGGTAGGTGCGTGGGGGAGTTCCTTCATAGAATCATGAGGAAGAGGGGACCAGGTAGGTGGCTTTCAGAGGTGAAACTGGGAAGGAGGATAACACTTGAAATGTAAGTAAATAAAACAACCAATAAAAATAAGTATAACATTAAAAAATTCGAAATATATTAATATAGAGTATAAAATGTATATATGTAAGGAATACATATATGTGCATTCCTTCTCATTGACTTCTCACTGACACAATGCTCTATATTCTGTTGTGCCCCTTCTCTCAGGAATCGGTGCAAAGCCAAGTCCACAACTCACAGCAGCCTGAAAAATTGAAGTCTCAGCTCAAAACTTGACTCTTGCAATTTGTGAAAGCAGAAGCTGGTTTGCACATGTGAAGCCATCAGCCTTGGAGGAAAGAAAGCATAGGAAATACTGACACAGCTCTCAAAATTACAGTGTTCCTATTAGCAGCCAGCACATAAGCATGCAGAAACTGGAGGCCTGAGCACAAGAAGTCATCCTGTTTCTCTCATGCCAAAGCTGCACCTGGAAATGGATGCGGGTTTGGAAAGGCAAGAATAACCTATAGTTTTTCTGTCTTATATAAAAGAAATTAAAAAAACATGAAATAAGTAATCATTCCGTCCATGAGCTATCTTAAGTTGTTCTCTGCAAATGAAATGATTATGCTAGTTCATTGTTAACTGTCACTGTAGGAGGTTTTGGTGCAAATAAAATTTTACATGTATAGAATAATCAGTAACAATCACATTGAAATTTTGTTTCATAATTCCAAAGAGAAGAGATTTCTTAAAAAGCATTAGTTTGCATGCTGTGTGCCAATCAAGGTCATGAAGGCTTAAGACCTTATGAAGAAGATTGGTGTTTCCATTATGACAGGAGGAATTTCAGGACTACTACTGACAACCCATGCTACTATATAACTTCCTTAAAGTTTCCATGATTTATGCTCACAGTTACTGTAGAGTTAGGTTCTACATGGAAAGCTTTGGTTCTATAAACATAAGAAACCAACTCCAGTTAGTTTTCTAAAGGAGGGAGTGAGAATCCACAACCCAGCCAACCTTGAGTATAGTCTATGCTGGCCCAAGTAGAGCATCTACCTAAGCCTTGTCTGAACCCCTTACCAAAGAGTCTCTGCAATGCTCAATACATGTTGATTTATACCAGCAAATGTGTAGCCCTTTGATACAGAGCACTGAAAACCTAATACCACTCTTTGCTGGGATGAATGATGAAAGGCAAGCATCAGGATTCTCCCTCTTTTTTGCAATCTACTGCCCCTTCATGCTTGAGATTGTCTTCTGTTCCTCCATAAGAAAGGTGTCAGCAGCAAGGTGAATAGAAAAGGGAAACACTAAAGGAAGAGGAAGACATATGTGAGCTCATCAAAGCATATGCTGGACAAAGGAAATTGAGTTGTAACCTCATTTTCCCTTCGCTGATGAGCTGTGTGCACGATGATCAATAACATGAGCCTCAAAGCCATCAGCTGAAGAAATGCAAAACCTAGGGGGATCAGATAAGGCCATCAGAAACACCAGTCCTCAACAGGAATGAGTTCCCAAATAAATTAAATGACCAGCTTTCAAGACAGTTTACAGCAGGAAATGGATATTGCAGGGAGAATCCCCCAGGCAAAGGGGAACTTGGGCAGCAGAAAGAACACTTCCAATGTCTTGGGAAAGAGGTTCGGTGATGACACACACTTTCACAAGAGAAAGTAATTGGCTCTAAGTGTAAAAAGCAATTTTTACTTGGAGTGTTGAAAGTTTCTTCTCTCACCGCAATTGCACTTTTATCTTGGAAGCTCCCACAATGCAGACTTCAGCTGCCTTTGCACGGAGATTTTCATTAAAACACACATGCTGCATGCAGTATTTTGATCTTGGAGCTGCTTCATATGTTAATAGTCTTGCTTTCTATTTGCAGACTTGGCATCTCTCTTATTTGGTGGGCGTTATGAATAAAAAAAAAAGAAAGAAAAAAAAAGAAGGGTGAGTGGTGGGAGGACAGAATGCCCTTCAGTGAACAAAGCCGACTGCTTCTAAACAGGCTATTATCTGCTCACTCAGCCATGGTCAGCGATCCTATATATATAAGAGTTATAGATGACTTCTGGGAGAGTAATCCTCTATTAAAAAAACTCACTTGGCTTTTATTTTCTCTACAAAAATTTCCAGACTCCTGAGGAGGAGACTGTGAACTCCTTTTTACTTAAGCTCTCTGTGACAGAAACACACAACACCTAAGTAAAAAGAGGGTTGAAACTATTGCTGCGATGATCACTCACTAGCTAAGCTCTGATCCCCAGACTTTTGTGAAATCAAGTCTCCACTGAGTGGATATCTGCTGTCTCCCATTCTCTTTGAACACCAATAAGAACATATCCAAAGATGATACAGTTCAGGAAAATTTTAGCCACTCCACATCAATCTTGAAATAAGTACAATTAACAAAAATGCACATCAAAAATCATTAAAATTGTGAAGAATATCTGCTCATGTGTATGATTGATTTTAACATTGTATTGAAAGTCTCCAGTATGAGAAAACACACACACACACACACACACACACACACACACAGAGAGAGAGAGAGAGAGAGAGAGAGGTGGGGGTGGGGGTGTCAAAGGTCAAATACAGGTGAATCAAATAGATGTGATTAACTTAAAGAATGAAAAAACAGGTTGTTTCTTGGTTTATTTTATTCTGGGTATCATGATCAGATGAAATAGAGACATAAATGAGGAACATTGATAACCATCTCTGATAAATTTTATAGTAATTTTTTTTTAAATTAGCAAACATGTGGACAATTCATTTGTTTGTTGATTTTATCTAGTTAACTGAAAACCTGAGTTACAACAGTTAGGAAATCTGTTTTTCCTTTTATTCTAATGCAATACATAAAAAGTAAAATTATAAAAAGAAAGAAATCATTTGTCCAAAACTAATAACTCTAAATCTTAGAACTATCTGTATCTATTTTAAAATAAAACTTTTAAAATGTTCATTAAAGACTAGATTGTGTAGTATTTATGAAGACAAGGGTGCAGATGAAGCATGGCATCTGACTTCAGTAGCAAGAGTCTGACGCAACCATTGCCACTTTACCATGCAACCTTTTAGGGAAATTCCTTTAGTCACTCTCTATACGTAAAATGGAAAGAGTATGATTTCAAACAAGGATGCATTAAAGTGCTGAAATACGGTGTGGCTACAAACAGTGCTGCTGTCAGTATAGGTAAAATTGATGAATATGATCATTAGCATAATAGTTTACTTTATTAACAAAAAACTATAAGGCAATCCTCATTTGTCAGTGAGAACAAGTACAACACAGTATATAACATGATAAAATATGGTGGGATGCTTCTCAATAAAGTTCTGGTCTTCATAAATACTCACTATACTGACTTTCCTAACATGACATTAAAAATAAGAATAAATTCTTTTCAAAATAAAAAATGGAGCCCGGCAGTGGTGGTGCATCCCTTTAATCCCAGCACTTGGGAGGCAGAAGCAGGCAGATTTCTGAGTTTGAGGACAGCCAGGGCTATACAGAGAAACCCTGTCTCATAAAAACCTTAAATAAATAAATAAATAAATAAATAAATAAATAAATAAATAAATAAATAAATAAATAAAAATAAAAGTAAAAAAATAAAAATAAAAAATGATACTTCAGCCCACTGTGAACTTACTATGTGGGTGCTGGAAACTGAACACAGGTCTTCCATAAGAGCACTGCATGGTCTTACCTACTGGGCTATCTGTTCAGCTCCAAATTTGTTTTTTTAAGGAAAGATGTTAATTACACTAGAATTCATCATCATCATCATTATCATCATCATCTTATTTTATTTTTTATTTCTATTGGTTATTTTATTTATTTATATTTCAAATGTTATCCTCTTTCACAGTTTCCCTTCTGTAAACCTACTATCCCATTCCCCTCTCCCCCTGCTTCTACTAGGCTGCTCTCCCACCCACTAATAAACTCCCACCTTACTGCCCTATCATCCTATCGCTCCCTCCCTCTCTCCTCCCTCCCTCCCTTCCTCCCTCCCTCCCCCTACCTTTCTCTCTCTCTCTCTCTCTCTCTCTCTCTCTCTCTCTCTCTCTCTTTCTCTCTCTGTTTGTATGCACAGTTTTATTAACTGTATCAATTTGTCAGGGCACTTAAAGACACAGAAAACATACTTCTTCTGTTTGTTCATATTCCTTTCTTTGGAAATTTATTGAGCTGTTACTTATTAGCATCCTTGACAATAAGTAATTCTGTTCACTATCTTACCTGAGTATTTTCTATGGAATGGATGGTAGAAACCAACATTGTTCATAGAAACCTTTTCTTCAGGTACCAATGGCCAACGGCCATTAATTTGTCCTACATCAGTAGTCTCTGTGACTCCTATCCTGTGCTTCAGGGCTGAAAACATAACTTCAACAAGCAAAATGCTGTTTTCCCTGTTCAGGTGATAAGCATACAACTCAGACTCATTAAAATTGTTTTGGAGTTTTGAGTCTCTCCTTTCTTATTGTACTTAAAGGTACTAGACCAGTGGTTCTCAACCTTTCTGATGCTGTGACTCTTTGGTACAGTTCCTTGTGTTGTAGTGACCCCCAACTGTAAAATTATTTTCTTTGCTATGTTATAACTAAAATTTTGATTCTGTTATGAACTGTAATGTAAATGTCTGTGTTTTCTGATGGTCTTAGGCAACCTCTGTGAAATGGTCATTTGACTGCCAAAGGTGTCTTGATCCACAGGTTGAGAAATACTGTAATAGACCATATGGAGCTTCAAAGGAATGAAGACCAGACTGTGGAAGTTTCAGTCCTGCACTGAGGGAGGAACAGGATGATTGTGGGAGGTGGAGGGAGAGGGGGACCTGGGAGGGAGAGAGGAGGGGGAGGAAATAAGTGGCAGAGTAGCAGGAAGTGGAGGGGATGTGAGAGAGGTAGAGATGGTCAGGAAATCGAACAAAAATATGGAACATTAGGGGGATGAGAAACTGGGGATAGCCACTGAAGGGTCCTAAACACCAGGGAGACATGAGGCTCCCAGGACCCAGTGGGGATGACTTTAGTCAAAATGCACAGAGAAGGGAGAGATAGAACCTGTAGAGATCACCTCTAGTAGATAGGCACGGTCCCTGGTTAAGGGATTGGGCCACTCACCCATCTCAAAGCTTTTAACCCAAAAATGTTTCTGTCCAAAGGAAGAACAGGGACAAAAAATGGAACAGAGACTGAATAAAGGGCCATCCAAGGACTGCTCCACCTGGGGATCCATCCTGTCTGTAGACACCAAACCCAACACTGTTGCTGTGGTCAAGAGGCACTTGCTAATAGGAACCTGGTGTGGTGGTTCCTTGGGAGGTTCAGCCAGCAACTGACCAATGCAGATATGGATGCTTGGAGCCAACCATCAGACTGAGCTCAGGGAACCTGGCTGGGGAACTAGTGGAAGGACTGGAGGAGCAGAGGGGATTTCTAATCCCACTGGAAGAACAACATAGGCTGACCTGACCACCTAGTTCTCCCCCGGAGATTAGACCACCAACCAAGGAGTGTACTTGGAGGAATTAATGGCTCCAGATACATATGTAGCAGAGAATTGACTTGCCTAACAGCAGTGGGAAAGGAGTCCCTTGATCCCAGGGAGGTTTGATACCCCAGCGTAGGGGATCCTGGAGCAGTGGGGCAGGAGAGTGTGGGCAGGTGGGTGGGGCAGCACCCTCATACAGGCAAAGGGGAGGAGGAGGGCAGTTTTCGGATGGGGTATTGGTGGAGGCGTAACCGGGAAGTTGAATATCATTTGAGATGTAAACGAATGGAATGATTAATAAAAATATAAATAAATAAATAAATAAATAAATGAATGAATAAGAAACACTGTAGTAGACAAGGATATCCCAGTAGCCATCTTGATGTTTCATGGAAGCTGACCATGACACTGTGGGAATAATAGTTTGAATATGATGTGAGACAACGTTTAAATTCCCATATTTAGAATGAACCATGTTCCAATTTACTTTTGTCATAATACCATTATCCTCATAGAAACTGAAGCATGTAACAGTAGAATATACAGACATGGTTATTTTATACATGCTTCCAACTGAGATACAGGAAAGACAGAGACTTTAGTTTACTTTAAGGAAATAGGATACTTGGTACTAGATCACCCTCCCACTGCCCTCTCTCACTTTGTGTGTGTGTGTGTGTGTGTGTGTAAGACAGAGAGAGAGAGAGAGAGAGAGAGAGAGAGAGAGAGAGAGAGAGAGGGAGAGAGAGAGGAATAACTAAAGAAGATTAGAAGATTTTGGGAACGATTGCAGGGAAGGAAAAAAAGTGGTGATATTATTAATCAAAAACCAAAGAATATCTGTATTTTAAAAAGTGCAACAGCAATTTTTTTCTCAATACAAGGTTTCTTTCATTTAAAGACTCATCTCAACATTGTCTGCTACAGGATAGATGTTAATATAAGAAAATAATCCTTACATTTTGGTAATGTGTTTGACATTTACAAAATCTCTATTCAAAGTGTAGAAAATGTGTAATTGGCTATTCTGTTTGATTTTTCATCACCCATAATTGCACTGATATTTATTAAATTTTGTACTGTTTCTGCAATTATTTTACATTACTCTGGGCAAAAACTATTGCTTGTGTGCTAATTGTATCCTGTTGCTTGTTTTATAAATAAAATATTTAGAACATTAAACAAAAGTTAAGAAAAATGGTGGCATTCATGTATTGAGGGCTCATGGCGTTATATGCCAACCTGACTATGTACAAATTTAATGCTTTCTGGGCAAGAAAGAGATATTTGATCATTGCTGTAGCCTCTGATAAGAGTCCCATAGTCCTATGTGAAGTTCTAGTAAAACACAGTGTGTCACCACCCTCACATGCATACATACACACATACTCTTTTTTTCACACACCCTCTCTCACACACACATTCACAAACACTTGTGGACACACACATATACACATACACTCACTCACTCACACAGGTATAGCCACACATTCAACAAGATATAAAAGTGAGAGGGGAATAGTTAGAAGAGGAGGGAAATCAGTAGGCATGAGAAAGGAGGCAAGAGATGATGAGATGGTTGAATATGATTAAACATTACATGAATATATGTAATATATTTAAACAATTATGTATAACTAATACATCCTAATAAAAAGGCATCACTGAAAGGCTTATAGAAGCAACTGGCAAGTGGAGACGGCACAGAAAGTAGAATGTGGTGCCCTGTGAGTCTGCCTTCACTGGACTTGACTATAGTGCCATGTGAACCTGCCTTCACTGGACTCACTGTGATGCCCTGTGAACCTGCCTTCACTGGACTTGACTGTGGTGCCCTGTGA
>NW_021604665.1:11394874-11420493 GCF_004785775.1 Grammomys surdaster | reverse complement strand
TGCCCTGTGAACCTGCCTTCACTGGACTTGACTGTGGTGCCCTGTGAACGTACCTTCACTGAACTCACTGTGGTGCCCTGTGAACCTGCCTTCGCTGAACTCACTGGATTCCTTTTGCCAGCCAAATGGGTCAGTCAGAGAAGTGCATGCAAAACACTCATTTTACAGGTTCTGCAGAATATGAACTTTTGCCTTTGGCTATAGAACTGTGGATTTCTTGGACAACATGACTTTATAAAGTGCAGATTTCAACACTTCCTAATTAACTAACTGCCTTTTGAGGTACTATGTCCTAGTTCTAATATGAACTTCTTCCTTTTTTTTTTAACTTTGTTACTGCATTGATAAATGTCTTCTAATTTAGAAACATAACAACAACAACAACAAAACAAGTTGGTGCTATGAAGTTATTCAAATGTTTAAAAATTATGTTTTCAAGTCACCTATGTCAATATAAACCGTAGAAGGTCTTAGATGGCCCTTGTCTCAGGTCATTTGTAGAATTGCTGCTAATGTAATTGTGCAACTGCTAATAATTATAATCTCAGTTACTTAGCTGAGAGCCATACAAATTTTATAAGGCAATAAATCTTATTAAATGCTCCCTGGAGTATCAGTTGATTCATTAACTTGTAATAAATGCTTTTAAAATGCAAATTGAATAATAGCTAGAAACACCTCAGTTAAATGCCACCAAGATATCTATTATTCACTTTTATGAGAAATCTGAGTTCTCCTTTCATCTTAAAAAGTATGTTTGTGAACACATAGCCCATAAGACACTTACTATAGTTGGAGGGGTATGGAAACTTTGTGTTATGAAAGGCAGTGTTTGTAAACTAAATCTTAGCTGAGATCAATCAATTTTAACTCTTTCAGTCTGAGTTTGTTTTTCATAAGTAACTCTGCACAGCAATCCTAAAAAGCTACCTGAAAATGCACTAGCCTTATCCTGTTGTAAAACAGGTGATTTGTTTAAAGGTACTTAATTATTGGCCTTTAGAAATGACTCTGATGAAGAGCACATACTGCTCTTGCAGAGGACTCAAGTTATATTCTCTACACCTGACTGGTTGTACGGTGGCTCATAAATGCCAATCCCTCCTGTATCAGGAGATGTAGTGTCCCATTTTGGACCCCTTTGGTGCTTGCACCCATGTGGTACACATAAACCGCATAAACTCAGGCACACACATTAAAATAATGTATAATCAAATGCTCTTGTTTTTATAATATTTTTTCAAAATACAAAACTATTTTCAGCTTCATTTCAATTTTATAAATACACATCCCTATAAAAATTAACCTATGTATAAATATCAATGGTGTTTATGTCTTAATGGTGTAAAAAACTTACTGTTTTTATAACCAAGCTAAGAGTAATTTTACATACTCAGAAACATACACACAGACACACACAGACACACACACACAGAGACACACACACACACACACACACACGCATCTTATTTTAATTCCAGTGTAAAAATTTAAGGAAAAACAAAGCATCTGATCTGAATCTGACATATTTCATTTTTTGTGTATTAATCATAATAATTACACAAATTTGAATCCCCACAGAAATGAATAGAGTTATCCTTTCCCCAAGCTACTTACAAGTATTTATTATCACATTCTTACAAGTGTAAAATGGAATTTAAATGTCATTTCCTGTTGTATTGCTCTGATATCTAAGGATTTTGAGTACTTTTTAAAGTATTTATTGTTCATATGAATTTATTCTCTTAAAAATCTGTATATTCAGTTAAATTGCCCATATATTGGTAGAATATTTGATGTTCAATTTTTACAGTTCTTTATGCATCCTAGATATTAAGATATCATGTGTATGTGGCTAAGACTTTCTTCCTTACATAGTCTGTCTCTTCAGTCTGATTGTTGCTCTTGCTGGACAGGAACATTTTGACTTCATGTAATATCATTTTTTAATTATGAAAAGTTGCTTCTTTTACTATTGGAGACCTTTACAGACAGCTCTTGCCTAAGCCTTTATCTTTAAGTGTCAAACTCTAGCAGTTTCAAATTTTCAGATATTATTATTAAAGTACTCGATCTATTTTCAATTGATATTTTTTTAAAAAATATGAAGGGGTAGAAATTGATCTATTTTGTTTCTGCTATGTGTAGACATATAGTTTTTTTCCTATTATCATTTCTCAAAGGGGCTCTCTTTTTTCCCCTAGTATGTGTTTTGACACCTTTGTTAAGAATTACATGTCTGTAGCTGTGTAGATTTATTTGTGATACATCACTTCTATAAGGTTGGTGCCTATGTCTCTTTTGGGGCAGAACCATGATATTTTTGTTACTGTAGCTCTGTAATATGATTTAAGATAACATTGTGATATCTTCAAATTTTCTCTTTTTTTTTTTTGTTAAGTTTTGCTTTGACTATCTGGAGACTTTTGTGCTTCCATACAAATCTTACTATTAACTCTACTTCTATAAATGTATTTTCTATTTCTCTAGGTTTTAGAGATACTTCAAGTATTATGTATTTGTGAAAATTACTAAAAAGAGGTCTTCAATGGTCGTGTCTTAAACTTTGAAGTTTTCAATAAAAAGGACGATATACTGATTATACTCTTAAACACACACACACACATATATGTACATATGTATATCTTTATAGATATCTATGTATATATACTTATTATATATATAGAATTGAATAATCTCTTTAAGAACTGATAATAAGGGCTGGAGAGATAAGTCAATGGTTAACAGCAACAGTACCCAGGTTCTGTTTGCAATACTTATGGGACAGCTCACAATCACCTAAGATTCCAGTACCAGAGGCTCTGATGATCTCTGTGGGCACTCTGTATTCATGTTTATACATAGCTGTAGACACATATTAATACACATGAAATTAAAATAAACAATTTAAAAAATGAAATAAAAACCAAACCTTATATTTTCTATTTCACTTATATCAAAATTTCCCTTATTAGCTCAAAGTCATTTGGTTATCAAGAAAATTAATTGCCTTGTATTTGATATTAAATTTGGTCAATGGTGATAGGATCTAAAGGTTTAGGGCTGTGTTTATAGACTGATTTACTTCATGTTATTCACTATGGAATTGTACAGCATCCTTATTTAAGCATTTAGAGAAATTGTGATTAACTAAAATGTTTAGCAAATTAAAGTATCAGATGCAAGGGTAATGTTAATCTAAACCAATAACTTCAGGTTATATGGTATTTTACCATAATTTATAACTTAGAGTAGTGGATTTTCAGTTAATCACTATAAACTTTTTATGTGGTCAGGCCCAGGATTAGCAGCTTGTATCTTTGATTTAATGTTTAAGATTTAAGATTAAGGCTGATCTAAGTATTCCTCAAAACATAAGAAATGATCCTCACCACAAGTGCTTCTCCACCTGTAAAGAGAAGTTTCTTTGTGGAGGAATGAGAGATATACTAACCCATGGGCCTGATCAGAGGACCCTGGGCAGGTTAATAACACATGCATTTAGCAGAATGCCAGTATTAATTTTTTCTTCTTAGGATATTAGGACATAGGATCTAGCCAACCTTGGTTGTTTTGCCTAGTTAATAGTACCAGATGTGAGATCTGTCTTGTGGGGGAAGGTTTTAAATCCAATCAGAAAGTAGTTGGTTACTCTGACAAAAACCTTTCTAGCTTTTAAAGTGCCAGAAGGTTTCATCCAGGCTGCTGGAAGAGATGATCAGTGGTCTTTCCATTTGTGGGTCCTATGGATTATCATGCCGACTTTCCAAGCAAAATGAGCCTCCTAGTTTTAGTATAATAGTGACACAGTTGTTTTGAACTTTGAAGCCTTAGGCACAGTAAAACAACACATTCTTGGTAATATAATCACAAGAAAATAATCTATGGCTTGGGAAACCATACACCTAGTGGAGACCACGTACTATTTTTTAGCTGAGTTGACATGATGCCAAGGTGTCTTCTAAATATGTTGATATTCATAGAGAAATGCTACATTCCTCCTTAATAAGAGAAGCTTCTCTTTGCAGTGAATGACACTGAGTGCAGAGACTCAAAGTGGTTTAAGATGCTTAGGATAAATGATGATCTAGTCCTTAGCACTAAGCAGGACATTTATACAACTCCCGCTAAGTCTCAGAGATTACTGTGAAAGAGAAAGCAGGAAGAATGTGAAACCTGGAAGATAGGGAGAAGCGGTGTGAAATGCTATTTTCTGGCCTGGCACTGCCATTGATAATGTGCTTTCTCACCAGTGGAACTATTAGCACTATGACTGCACAAAAATGGACTGGTTAACAGCCAATCCTGGATTGGGGCGGGGGGAGCGGGTCTTACAGTGCTTTAACCAAGAAATGAGGAATTCTGAGTGGAAAGGCAATGATTGCCTCTGTTGTGTACCAAACAGTGAGGCCACCGCGTTTCAATGCACAAGTCCAGCTCCATGGCTATATAATGATCCTACTTAACATCAGAGGGTCACAAATGAAACACACACACAAAAAATTGTGAACGTGCAAAAGAGACCTGTAAGAGGTTGAGAATAAAACAGAATGTACTGTATACATGTTTGAAATTGCCAAAAAGAAATTTAATACAGAGAGAAGGAGGGTTAGTTGAAGATGAATTATGGGAACTCTAATGGAATATTAACTTTTTCACTGCTAACAATTGACAATAGGGGTTAGGAGAGAAATTAACACCATAGTGGGTTAGTTTTTACGTCTCATGGTTGGAAAATTTATTCATAATATGGATTAATGCTAACATGCTGCTGTTTTCTAACCTAATGCAAACATTACGGCCAGGTAAGAATCAATACAAGCAGGGTCTCATTTTTACAATTGTCTATTCGATTCCAAATCAGTGGTTAGTTCTGCTTGGAAAACAGGGTCATTATGAACAATCAGAGAGCCCAGTTATGGGTAACAGACATTTTCAGGGTCAGAGCTGATGAGAAAGACCAATGTTCCTGTGCTTTTAAACAGCTGCCTTTGTCTGGGAACCTATAGGTGAATTAAAAAACCACAAGCTACTGTGTTGCTGGATGTCCTGGTGCTGTTTGTATTTTGATGGTAATTCTGCTTCCTGGAAGAGGAGTAGATTACATACTCAGGTGAATGCATTGAACTTTCTCCTCATTCTATCTGGTCAAATAAATGCTAGTGCCTGTGACTGGGCAATGGAAAGGAAAGGTGGAACTTGAGATCTCAGAGTAGGGAGGAAGGAGAAGAGAGAGAGGGAGGGAGGAAATGGTCAAAAAAAAATATGGAGCAATACCATGTGTCCAGGAAAAACTACAAGTAGCAAAGTGTCTCATAGCTAGGGAAAAGGTTAGGATACTGATAGATCTGCAAAATCAAGGCATACACCTTATAAATATAATAACTGGGTTCTGTGGTTCTTATGTAAATTTTGGAGTGCAATTGTCTCCTTTTAAGAAGTAAAGTTTCATTTGGATCATTCATTGAGCAGTTACTGAGTGACTAACACTCTCCTGGGGTTCTACAATGAATAAAATGCATCTTTCAAAGTGTTCATATCTAAATCAAAATTGAAACCCATTTCTCACCTTTCTGAAGCACTTCTCTTATAACAACCTTTAATAACATTTTAATTTTACAAGCGATAAAACATGGCAGGTAAAAAGAAATGAAATCATTTTATTTAGGAATCATTGTCTATATTCCATCACTTACCGTTTTCTTCCCATTTAGCATTTCTTTTTCTACCTTTCTACATTTATATCTACTTGTGTGTGTGTGTGTGTATGGTATATACACATATATATGACATATGCATATACATGTCACATATGCCTCTAAATGTAACAGCACAAATATATATCTATATCTATATCTATATCTATATCTATATCTATATCTATATCTATACCTATATATCACTTGAGTTCATGCCCCCATATGATCTATGATATAGCTTAACTCAGTTGATGCTTTGTTGATTTTAAGTTCAAAGGATTTATCAAAGATGCCAAGGTGTGGGCATTTTCTACTAATAAGTTGGTTTTAGAAAATTAGGATTCTTAAGGTTTAATGTGTGCATATTGACAACCCTTATATCTTTTTGTTAAACTCTTTCCATTTATATTTTTCTTATTTTAAAATTTATTTTTATTTTACATGTATGGCTGTTTTGTCTTTGTGTGTGTCTGTGTACCACATGCACACACTACCTGCAGATGCCAGGTGGTTTTATATCTTCTGGAACTGGAGTTACAGATGGTCATCAAGTGCTATGTAGGTGCCAGGAACTAACTTTAATCATCTCTCCATCCCTTCTTTTTTTTTTAAATATATACACTGGTTTTCTTTATCTCTTCTGACTATCTTTGAACTGCAGTTTATCAGATATTAAAATAGCTACACCTAAAGTTGAAGAACTGACTCAGCTGTTAACACTTGGGCTTTTGCAGGGGATCTTGTTTCGGTCCCAATCATTCTGTTTTTCTGATGTTCCATTCTGGACTTCATGCCCATTGCATGCACATGGTAGACATACAAGCATGCAGACAAAACACTCACTTTTTAAAAAGCATTTTACAAATATTTTTAATTTTATTTTATTCCATGCATATAAAAATTTTGTATATTCATACATCATGTAAGTATATTATCCTTTAGCAGTCAGAAGAAGGCATAGAAGGCATATGATTCTCTGGTACTGGAGTTATGGATCCTTGTACATACTGGGAACTGAACCTTGACACTCTACAAGAGCAACAACTGTTCTTAACCATTGAGCAACCTTTCCAGACCCAAGAAATCCTCTATTCATTTTACGCCAGATTTTTTTTTTAGGTTTTAATTGCTATATAAATTAACTTATATCCTTTGCCTCATCACATGTCTTTAATATGACATAAGTTTCCTGGAGACAAGACAGAGTTTGAGAATGTAGTCACAGAATCTATTTTTCTTGGTGAGTTGAGAATATTTTCATATAAAATTATTATTTAAAATAATTTTTAGTTTCTGTAAACTTATTGGTTGTTTTTATATTCGGTTCACTGTGATGTTCTCTTTTATTTATTTCCCAATGATATTAAGGCTTTGCTTATATTGGAAATGACAACTTTTCTTTCCCTAAAACACAATATGTGCTCATATTTTTACCTCTGCATTTAATAGTCTCCTGCAACTTTTCCACCAAACATACAAAATGAATAATGAAGTAATAAATAGGAAAAGACAATATAAAATTTAATTAAGGAGGAAATGACATCTAAAAACATGTAAATCAATATTGAAATCAACTTAATATATTATCAACAGATGAAATAGAGGTTATCATTTCTACATGCCTATACTCTGAATAAAAAGAGATTCATAATTGATTAAGATACATGACAGTATCTCATAATAATCTATAAATGCTGAAGCCTAGATGTCCCCACTCATATAAACATCTGTGAAATACCAGATAATTCCTTCAAATGATAGTAACCTAAATCATATCTCTATAATCTTAGGAGAACTAAATATCATACCTTTAACATCCTCAATTTAAGTTCAACTGGGAAAATATAGGCAGAATAATGACTCTTTAGCATGAAATTATCACTGACAATGCCTCACATTCTGAAAGATCATAGAGAGAATCAAATATTCTGAAGGTCCCTTAAGATCCAGGCCTCCTGCCCTCTAATCTTAGAATGCATCACTCTCATCCTTTCCCCAGTACCTCTGAAGTTGTCCTCCATCTTCTGAGTCAGCAAAGCTTACTCTAACTCAAGGCTCTGCACTTCTTGTTTCCTCTGCCCCAGTGGCATCTCTCTTAAATCACCATGACCCTGCATATCTTGGCATATCTCTGAACAGTTCAAGTCATTGACCCTCAGAGTGATCAGACCCATCCTTTGTGGCCATTTACTTTAAACCTTAGCATCTTGTTAACCTTAATCACTGCCTTATAAAAGATAAAAGCATGAACTTTCAAGTTGCTTATGGTTATTGCCTACCTTGCCTCTGTAAGAAAGTTCAAGAAGGTATGACATTTGTGAGGGTCGTTTATTCCTATATCATTAAAGATGAGACCATTAATGTGGCCTAGGAAAGGACTCAGAAATATAACTAAAGGAGTGATGATAAAAAAATGAATATATTTTTACCATTTTATTCTATCACAGAATCTACATATGTTTTTGGAAAGTAATGGATTAGGATTCCCAAGATGAAAGCAAAATACAGGTTCGGTTCTTAAATTTCTGAACAGTTTATTTCTTCATCTTTATCACCCTACCGTTTTGCCATCAAGAACTACTGATGGAAGGCAATTCTTAGACTGCTTTTCTCCCTCACTTAGTTTGTACTCATTCCCAGAATATTTCTTTGGTAATACTGCATTCCAATAAATCTAATTAAAAGAGTGTGAATTACTATTAAATAGTATATTAATGGTAGTTATGGGAAGGCTATTTAGTGATGTAAGTTAAGATCATAATAAAAAGAGGTAACATAGTGACTGGATCTTGGTTTTGCAAGTGTGTTTTTTTCTCTTCTGTCAGCTAGTGTGTCATGCTGTATATTGGAGTATCTAATATCCACTTGTTCCATTTTGACTTGGTAGAAATGTCTGAGATAGCTATAAATTCTGGTCCAAAAAGTGATCCAGTTGTAAAGGTTTGAGACAAACTAGAGCTCTAGGTATGTTCACATTATTATACTATGATTTTTTATGGTGAGCCTAAGACATACTTTGAAATATATATTAGCCAAAAACTGATCTGATAGTTTTAAAGCCTTAAAATTATTTAATCTGAATTACAGAAATGTCTCTGACCTCAAAAGGTGCATTAGGCAGAAATACATTAAATTTAAAGTCTAATTCCCTAAAGCCTCCACACCTAGCTACACACAGAAGTCTGATCTATAATTATTTTGAGTTGACACACTGGACAACACAGAGATACTATATATCTTTCTGTCAATCAACCATATATCTTCAAAAGTAGGTACATATATAAATTCAGGAATACATTGTTGAGTATTAAAACATAGAAATTGTGTTCTTATATCAGCTGCCATGATTTAAAGTTTGTGCCCACAACTTATTTGGGAATTCAAATTCAAAGAATTTGTTTCATGTGCCCACATAAATAAACAATAGTATTATGGTATTGATATAACCAAATGGAATAATAAGTGTAGGATAATTAATATAGAGCCTAATTAATTGGTAAGTAAAGGAGGTGATGGTGGTGACACAATGCTAATAGGTTAAAGAAATTGCAATTCTTAGTAGTATCAAAAGTCTAGCATAATGGTATATGGCAAAATTCTTGCATCAGGGAAGCTGAGGAAGATCACAGATTCCAGGACATCTAGGCTGAGTAGCAAAGTTCTGTCTAAACAAACAAATAGCATCACAAAAAAGAGTTAGCTTTGTTCATTGTGATTATTATGATTAGTTCTAAAGGATTCTAAGAAAACGTCATGGACAGGCTATGGTGGGTGTGAAAATTATAAGCTATAATTTCAAAGATAATTCCAAACTAGAATACTACATGATGACTAAGTACACCAATATCAACCAATACATTAAATCGAATTCTCTTTATTGGTGATATATGCAGACATCCATATATAGCTCAGCTTTATTTTCAAACTGAGTAATTTTGAGTACACCATAAATTGCTCTAATTAATTTATACTTGCCTAAAACACTAAAAGGTTCATTTGAGTGTGAATTCTTCATTTTCCCTCCACTGGAATACACTTGAAATTTTCTATCACTATTAAAATGCCTAATGTAAAATTAATCTGTATGCATTTTCTTTTCATCTTTTAAATATGCAACAGTAAACGGTTTCTTAGTGATGAAGAACTAAACAGTGGTTTGAAATGCCACTTATTTGAATTTCATAAGTCAATTTTTCCTTCCATCTTCTTGCTTCCTTCAAGCTGTCACTCAAATAATTGCAGGCAAGCCATGGAGAAGGAACAAATGTTTCTGGAAGGTCTAGACTCAGAGCCAAACTCTTTTCCATTTTCAATCATAGTTTACCCAATGTATGTATTATAACTATTATTATTTGTTATTTAAGCTTTGGTTATACATAACATATGCTTCTTTATCTCAGTGAACCCCCACAAGAGAGTGACTGGAGAAACATTGTTACTGCATCTATTTCAGAGCTCAGATAACTGAGGTACAGAATAAGAACCTGGGTCAGTGTCATGGAGGTAACTAGTGAGAAGTTAATTACAACTCACTGTATCTTTGTGCATATACTTTGCACTGCATTATTCTGATTCTTCTGTTATATTTTCAGAACCTGTATTAGTTACTTTTCCAGCAGCTTTGACTTTTAACTTAAAAAGGATTTATTTTATTTCATAGTTCAAGTTATACTTTCATCAGGGTGAGGAAGTCAAGGCAACTAGAGCTTAAGATAGCTACTCACACTTCATGTGGCATTGGAATAGTAGAGCAATTAATGCACACATGCCATTTCTCAGCCCACTCTCTCAACTTGTACAGGAGAGGATCCTCTATCCAGGGAATGGTATAGCCACAAATAAGATGCAGTATAACTTTTCTATTGCTGAGACAAAACATCTTTACAAGGCAACATATAGAAGGGATAATTTATTGTGACTTACTGTTCCAGAGGTCTAAGAGTCCAACATCATTTCAGGGAAATCGTAGGTAAGACCACAGGCATGGAAGCCGAAGCAGAAGCTGAAAGCTCATATCCTAAATAGCAAGCTTGTAGCAGAGAAAGGAAACTCTGAGTGGTGCATTTTTAAAACTTCACAGCCTACCCCCAGTGACATAGTTCCTCCATCAAGGCCACGCCTCTGAAACCTACCCAGATAGTGCCACTCACTGGGAACCGAATATTCAAATATCTGAGTCTTCACAGGGGTCACTGTAATTCAAGTAATTGCAGACAGCTCTTCCCACACCCATTACCATAATCAAGATAATCATTCACTGCCATTTACTGATGCCCTTCTCCCAGGTAGTTACTGTCAAGTTCATAATGAACACTTTCACAGAGCCCCTTTTGTGCTACTGCATAAACAAAAGTCTCAGCTGCTTTAGCTGAAAGTTATATTGTAAAACTTTCTTCCCACAATGATAATTGGTTGTCACTGCACCTGTAAGTCCATTTCTACATTTATCAAGTAAATGGCTGAAAGAATTCTATAGTTGTGTTATAAAAAATAATGCTGGTGAACTTGCATTTATATTATAGAAGTCTGTTGTATTCAGAATAAAGGGCAACATAATGTGATTGATTCTACCACAAAAGAATCTGCCACACTGTCTACACAACTGTCTAAGGCAGAATAAACTATTTTTAAAGGCAGAACAGAAATAATACTGGTCATGGAATAATATAGATGCCTTGATGTGTCGATGTAGCTAGCTGGCTTTTTACAAAATAAAAGTTCTATTCTGATAAAAAAAGCTACTAGAAACACACAGTCACCTAGTAGAGCACATACATAGCTTCTTAATAATTCCTTCTTTAAACAAATATACATCATCATAGCCCTCTTTGACAGCCAAATAATGCTACCACCAATATGTCATGATAAAATGTAAACTCAAATGAATGCAAATGGGAAAGTCCATTTAAAAGATGTGGAATGAATGAACATATACCAATCTAAACCAGACAGAAAATAGATTTTAAGTCAATTCAATTTCTCTGCAGAAAGAGGAAATGAAGGTAGTTTAAAGGGACAGACATTTTATCATAGGAAAAGCATATGTGCACCAACATAAAGCTTAGAACACAGAACAGTTCATCACCTTACTCCATTCAGTATAATTCAGTTTCTCCAAGTGACCTGTGTGGAGCTTGCTGTAATGAAGTCCTGGCCATATGATCTTAAGGATCAAGTATTGTAGTATAAATTATGATGATTAGTCTGCAATATAAAGATAGTATATTCTTCAAAGAGCAATGAATCTGGGAAGAGCATTAAAATTACCTTTCCAAAGTAGATACTTAGGGTTATTGAAGCAAACCATGATCTGCTTGTGTGCCACAGCACTTTCACTGACGTCTCCAGCACCTGCTTATATTGTTTAAAACACTGTTTATAGCTCAGGACGAAGACAATGGATACATTGCATAGTCTTTTGTCAGCAGTCAGTCACTGATTTTCTTTGTACCTCCCTTGTAAAATCCATGTACGCGTCCACCAACCTGTCAGCCATTACAAAATGACATCCCTTCTATTTTAGGTTTATTCCATGTATTGCACTGCAGTGGTTCTCTAGGCCCCTGGGTAAGCACTTGTAAAACACACATATAAACAGCATTACGTTTGTTGTGACTGAAAGCAAGAAATTGTTATCTCTGGTGTTTAACTACTTCCCACTCAAAGTTGATTTACTTCTATAGACCTTGAGATTTGGGCTTAAATACAGGTACCCTTGTGAACCTAAGCAGTGCCATTGCACTCTAGTCATTGTGCTTAACTAATTGTAAAGCCGCTTTGATTTTTTTGATAGTTTGAATAGTATCCGTCTTATCAAACCTTAGGTCCATGAAGTTTGTGTTTTGTTCATATTTGTTTCGTCATGTGGCTGGCATAACAGTTCATGTGTGAGTGTGTGTGTGTGTGTGTGTGTGTGTGTGTGTATTTGGGTAAATGAGTATAAAATGAATAAATGATCTTTAGTAAACTCCTCTAATTTCGCAAATTAAACTAGGTCTCCCTGTCTTTGAAATTGAATCTGCCACAGATTATGTAACAAAAATCCCAGTACCATGCATTAGAACCCCCCTATCAAGTTGTTGTTCAGGGAGCCCAAGAGATTCCCAAAATAATATAGCCTGTTGTTTATGTCCTTGGTTGCCTCCCTCAGGTTGAAGGTAAGTCCCTATTGCTGAAGAGCTTAAGAAACCACTCATTTTGGATATAACTTAGAGAATCTCAGCTCAATGTGACCTGAAAGTTTCTCCCCTAGAAACTATCATTGTGTCAGATGGTGATTTGAAAGGTGTCAAGGGAGGGTAGCAGTCAATAGTACTACCTAGCCTTGATACCTATGAAACACAGCAATTACCAGCATGGCAAAATATCACTATGCATACAGTAGTGACACTCATACCTTAACAATAACCAAAATCTGTGTAATTGGACTCAAGCCCACACAACAGGAAAGACATCTTGTCTGGTATTGGAAACATAGGCAACCACCTGAGGATAGTGAGGTCATGGATCTTAGAAAAGACTCAACTGCTGTTTGTTTACTAAATCAGGTTAATTTATAACTGCATTTTAAATACTTACCCATATACCCATAGTTAAGCATACAACTCATCAATGAAGGATATCCTTGCAGCAGACAGTGACCAGCCCAGAAAACTACAAGTGGTCAAAATGTAGAGAATAAATGATCAAGTGACACTCAGGCCAATGGCTACATCTACAACACAACTCCTGCACCTAAGACTCAAGGAAGATTGCAGAAGAGGAAACAAAAAGACTGTAAAAGCCAGAGGACTAGAAAATCTGCTGTGAAATTGTGTGTCCCAAAAATGACACAGAGAATTTGCACATTATACTTCAACAATACAGTTGCCTAAACAAGATCTCAACAAGAACACCACTGATAGATATATACTAATGTGGAAGGGGAAATCTAAAAGGGCTTTAAATCTAGACATAGCTACTAACACTGGAGTAGCCAACAGCTGGAGACACAGTCTTCCCCAAGAATGAGCCCCTTTCATGGATTCGCAAATACCAAGTCAACAGCCATGAAATCACATATATCTAAACAACACTAATCAGACTCACCAGATTGTGTCCATATAATTATGTTCATATATTTAACAATAACAATCAAGGAAAGAAAAGTCATGAATTGGAAGAGGAAGTAAGGAGTTGCTGAATAGGAGGAGTTGGAAGAAGGAAAGGATAGGGGAAAATTATATCATTACATTTTATTTTTAAAATTTTAAAATGTTCCTCTAATGATGCAGTGTGTGTACATGTGTGTATGTGTGTGCACTTGTGTGTATGTGTGTGTGTGTGTGTGTGTGTGTGTGTGTGTGTGTGTGTGTGAGAGAGAGAGAGAGAGAGAGAGAGAGAGAGGCAGAGACAGAGAGGGAATGAGAGAGAGGGAGGGAGGGGGAGAGGGAGAGGGAGAGAGAGAAGAGTGGTTCATTTGATAATTTTATTCTAATTACTTCAACATTATACAGAAAAAAATAAATTTATTTTCAGGGAAAGTTTTGTAGCTTCTACTATAAAATAAAATAGGTTTTAAACTTGGAATTGTATAAAGATATAGCAAAAAATAACTGCTTGACATTATATCTTCTCAAAATATATATTTAAGTTCTGGGAAGGGGTTACTTTCTCTCCAGTCCTTAAAAATTGTTTTCTCTTGCACACCTATTGGTGAGAGCTTGGAATAGTAAAGGAATTCCATTGCAAACTAACAAAATCTGAGGACTCTGAATTATAAACATAATTCAAAAAAATCTACCTGGGCTAATATCTCACATGAATTATTAAACATCTTTGTTTTTCATCTTTATTTCACACAATTCTGAAGTATTTATCTGCCTACAAGAAAAACAGATATTTGGAAAGGACAGGGTTTATTTGCAGGGTCTCTAAGGTTATAATTATGTGTGAGAGCAATATGGATGATGCCAAGTAGAACAAAAAGGGAAGAATGCATGTGTCACATGGGTCTGTTTGCTTCATGCTAATAACTAAGGCTTTATTTATCTTGTAATATTCCCATGTCAGTTAGTGACTAATGTTAGAGAAGGCTCAATTAAGGGCTTGTGCCCTCCAGCAATGTTTTCATCTGAAGTGAAAATTTGACCTTATTGAGCTCCCAATAATTCAACCAAGAAGAAAACATGTTGATACCTCAAGTTATTAAGAACGGAATTTCTAAGTTTCCCAAACAATTCATTTGTCTTAATGGCAACATTTTAGTATATTTTCTATACATTCAAAGAAGCCAGTTTTGATAAATGTTTTTCAAGAGTACAAAGTTTTCCACAAAGAAAGACTGTTAATAGTCTAGTATTTGTTTCATTTTGTTTGCCTTGTCTTCACTATTCTGTTTAAACTTTCATTCTAAACTTGTTTTAGTATTAAAAAAAATCTGCTCATTTTAACATTTTAACCTTTAACCCATATATATGTATTTGAACATAAAATGTGAGATATACATATATAATTTTTCTCTGGAAATATATTGGCTTGAGAGTTTTCCTATAGATAAGATAACAGTGTATTTTTGAAGGTTCTGAACTTAATTACCTTTCAGCATGTGAGGTTTTATATACATTCATTTACTTAGTAGGAACTAGCCATTATGTCAGGCTGTGAGATGGAAAAGCTACTGTCTACAGAACATCCTTTCTGATCTGATTTGAAGAAGAGGAAGAAAATTTACAGTCACCATACTGCAGCTGGCTAAAATAACTTCTGACAAGCCATAAAGGGAATGACATTAATCTATCATGTGATTTGTACTTGAAGATCTAATGTTTTGAATGGAATAAATGTCTAGCCATATGGTCAGCCTCTAATAGCCAGTAATTTCAATGTTGTCTTGAAGAATAAGCAAATGAATTAGCCTTGCACTACACACATTTGGTTTAATTGAACAATCAATTGTTCATAAAGTACCTATGTAAGATTAGCACTGTGCTGGGTTCTTTGAGGAAAAAAACAATGCCTTATCCTGAAGCATCAGTGTGAGGACAGAAAGAAGGAGATACACAGGTAATAGGAATAATTAATTGTTATAGCAAGAGGGGAGCTGAGAAAATGATTGTGCTAGGCAGGAGTGATGGAGAGATAATTTTGAAATAAATATATGCAATTGAAGAAGCACAGCCTGAGAATGCTAGAATCTTAGATTATTATAATCATATGATAAGAATACAATGAAATAGTGTTTACTGAGAAATATTATGGAAAAATTATATCATATGGGATAAGATATAACTGTATCTTTACATATGCCAAAGGAAGTTATCGACTTTGAAATACCAAAAAAAACTCTTTAAATTTTCTTTTCAAAATTTTTCTTTACAACTTTAATGAATTTAAAAATTGTGTGTAGCTGATGAAGTTGTGACTTGATGTATGTTATTACATGAGCACAGATATATCAAAGACCCCAAAGCCTCAGACTCATGGGAATGGCAAAGCCTCATACAGGTGAAGCTTTGAGGTATGGAGAAGCTTTCTTCTTGTCTAAGAGCAAATGTTTATGAACAACTGACCTGTATTTGCAAAACCTAGCAAACACAATACTTTCCTCTTCCAAGATGACTACTACTTTCACTCTCAGCCTGGTTCATTCCTCCTCCTTCTGCTATATATAATAAGTATGTTGAGTTTCTGGGGAGCAGAGTAGGTACCCTCATTAGAGAAAGCCATCTCACCTGATCATAGCTTTCTGTAAATGTGTTCTTTCTTCACTGCCATTTCTTCATTACCAAGTAGCCCCAGTAAGTTTCGAAGATTAAGCTGTGCAGAACATGATAAAATTGCATTTATTTAAAGAATATTGTTGGCAATTCTTTTGATACTTATTATTTAAAAATCATGTGAGCATGATAATGATTTTACTTAAAACACAATATATCAGAAATATAAAAGGTATTAAACAGTTACTTTCCTAAAAATAATCTTAAATTGGAGAGTCTACATAATATCCATTTAGTGAAGTCCAAGAAACTTTTTCTTAAGGTTAGAGCCTACCTATATTTCAGTTACATAACGCATCTGTTCCTATTCATTTATGGTGATTTCTAAATTGGATATTGAAAGAAAACTAGTTACAATTATTTTTTGGTTATAGAACTGTTGTAATGATATTGTAGAGTTTGAATGATCCTTTATAAATTTCCCAATATTAACATTGTATTGTACTAAAATGATATTAATCTTGCTTTAGTTCTACTAACTTGCATTTTTCTATCCTTCCACTGGTATCTTATTTCGTAGCTCTAGAGATTAAATCTAAGACTTCATGCTTCAAGTACTGTGACACTGAGCTACACGTTCAGTCCAAATGTCTTTTCTTTTACTCTTCTGTTCCAGGAGCCAACTACAGACATTTGGGTACATTTATTTAGACTCCTGTAATCTGTGTGAATGTTTTGTTTTTCATCGTCCAAACAGCTTACAATGATATTGGTAGTTAGATATTTTGTAAACTATTTCTTAACTCTAGCTTGTCTGACACTTTGTTAAGATTAAGGCTGAGACTACATTAAATTTGAGCATATTCCATAATAGTTCCTTCTTATAGTCCTCTATCTGGGGTCGTATAGCACTCACTACATTCACTGCTAATGTGACATGGGATGACTTTTACAAATGGGTTCATTTATGGTTTCAAATATGTTCTTTTTTGTTGGATATTTTATTTATTTATTTATTTATTTATTTATTTATTGTATTTATTTATTGTCATCTCCTTTCCCCGTTTTCCCTCCCTAAAACCCCCTATCCCATCCCTCCTCCTCCTTTATACTTTTATACCATTTTGATTACATGTATGTATTAAAGTCAGTTCTAGGTTGAGGGTCTAGCAATACAATAGATGCAATAGTCAAGGAACAAGCAATACAATGAACACAAATGGTCAAAGAAAAAGCAAGGCATTAAACCCAATTACAAGAATACTCCCGTGATCACTGTTTCTAAGGGCTTATCAGGATGACCAAAGTATCTGAGCCTACTTCCCTGTCCTAACCCAAGGTCATTTTCATGTCTGAAGCCTATTTCCTTGTTCTAGCCTAAAATTTAGATTCCTGTCTGAAATTATTTCTTTGTTCTAGTCTAATATTTAGGTTCCTTCATAAGATTACTTCTTTGTTCTAGTCTAAGATTTAGATTTCTAACTGAAATTACTTATTTGTTCTAGCCTAATGTCAGATTCCTGCCTGAATCCTACTTCCTTATCCTTGGCCAATATCATATTCCTGCCAAGCAGCCCATTTCCTTTTCCTTGGCCCATGTCAGATTCTTGCCAAGCAGCCTCAAAGCCTCTCTGCCTCTCCCCTTTTTGTATTTCATTAACAAGACTTAGCCTGTCTTAGGTCATTCTGACAAGAATGCCTTTCTCACCCATAATGGAATATGTATTATCAAAAGCAATGCACTTATGTCTTAGGTTGGTAAGGCTCTGTGCAGAATCTTACCTGTCCTTAGCTTGCCAGGCTGTTAGTTTAATGACTCTGTCTGGGGGTCCATTTTCAGGTTCAAACTATGCACTTGTTTAAAAACAATTTTTATTTTTCTATATTGTAGCTTCTAAAGATTTGTTTATTTTTATGTTTTTATAGAATACTGGTTTCCCTGAATATATATAAGTGTATCAGCTGTGTTTCTGGTGCTGGCAGAGGCCAAAGAATGGCAACAGACACCTAGAAATTCAGTTCCCTCCACATGTGAGCCTCAATGTGAGTGCTGAGTGCTGGGAACCAAATCCATACCCTCTACATGAATAGGAGCAAGGCTCTTAATTGTAAAGCCATCTCTTTAAATATGTATGTCATTTGTATTTTAAAATTTCAAGTTAACCATTAAGGTCACCCATACTTAATTATGATGAATGTCTGGGTATAGAATTAAATTAAATCTTTTAGAGAGAATAATTAAAAATATCCACAGTACTACACAGACATATTGAAGGTGCCACTTTAAGGCTATGAGGGTTATCCACACTGATTTCATTGTAACATTGTGTACTACTGTTAGTACTCCTGTGATCTGATATGACATTTTATTTCTTACATTTATTCTATTTTCACTAATTAGAATTTGACTATGAAAAAGTTGTCTCTTCTTTCATGTGTATTTATTTGTACTACCAAACAATCATTTTTATAAATAGGGTCAGTGGACATCCCTTCTATTTTGCAGGCTGTATTTCCTATAATTATTTTCTAATTGTTATACTGTCCCACCCCTATTTTTACATAGCAGAAAGTTGTTAAGCTGAGAGTTCCATCATTTATCTTTTGCCTCTCCCCATGGTTTCCTTTTCCTTTCTTTCTCTTTGCTTCTCCTGCAGTACTTTCTTATGTTGGGGCACTGTAAGAAACCCCAAAACTCATCTTGTGTTTATGTTCCCCACTTTTGGCTTACATTGAATCATTTCTGCAAAGATCTCTGGTCCTATTAGAAGATTATGTTTGGAAGCCAGGATCTAGGCTGTAAGTTGATGGGATGTCACTGGAGTGATGGTAAATAATGAACAACAAATGAGCAAATGAGGATGCTATTCAGTACTTGTAACCCTGAGAGTGTGTCTCCTTTTATTTTGTCTGAGATACAAGATAGACAGGGGAAGAGGAAATCTTCATTACTGAAGAAAGGGAAGACTTTCTCTGTCAATGAGGCTGTTGCCATCTGAAAGCTGTAGGCTGGTATGCTGGAAACAGTACTCTATGGAACAGATTAAAGGTGAATGTTTGTTTTCTTCATCTTGATATTTTATTAGGAATGGATACAAACTAGTATTTCACAAGTAGTGGCCTTTGAGGTTGCTTGTTACAAGTATTGTTCCTTGAATTCTGGTACTGGTTGCAAGAGAGAAGTCTGTCTTCTAGTTTGTTTTCTACGCACTAGTCTATCTATCTGGGCAGTCACTGTGGGACTAGTGTCCCCTGCTGGCTGCTGAGCACTGAAATTGGAAGTTGGGGTTTGTCCGATTTCAGTTGAATTTTCAAACTGCACCTGCTACTAAGACATCCATAGAAATAGAAGTATGTCTTTCTTGACCAATTTATATGTTCATATTTATATTTGCTTCTGTATATCTACAGATATTCACATGACAACTCTCAGTTCAAATCACATCAACCTTTGATTCTAACCCAACATTGTATTTAAGAACTTGCCTTTAAGGTTCTTTACACACACACATACATGCACACGCACACACACACACACACACACACAAACACACACGTTAAAAGCATTTTGTTCGTTTGTGTTTTCTTCATCAACTCTAGGGAGTTTAGGCTATTTATCTCTCTCTCAGGTACATTGATTTGTTATCATTTTCACTCTCTCTTGTGTTTCTCAGACACTGGTCATAGTTGTTTTTAAATTAGAATAATAAAGTTAACTCCTTTATGCTTATAATTTAACAGGTCTGACAATAGCCCTGTGGCCCCATAATAGCTCATAAGCAGTTCTATGACTCTCACTTGTCAAATGAAAGTTGATGTAATCTTATGCTCACTCTGGTACATCTTGGCAAGTTAGTTTTGTTTTGTTTTTATTTGCTCACTTATTTATTTAATTTTTTACTCTGAATTAAACTCAGGGCCTCACATGATAGGTAAGATCTGAACCACTGAATTATATTCCCAGCTAGATATCAAATCAGAATACACGGGTAATATAATTAGAAATTTCCTAGGATACCGAGACTGGTTTTGAACACATGAATTTTTAGGAAAGCTTTGAACTTTGATCTCTTGTTTCAGCCTCCTAAGTAGCTGGACCTACATATGCATACTACCTTGCAAAACTGATATCTCAAAACATTAAAGAAATTTTTTTCAAAAAAAAAAAGAGAACCATTTTCAGAACCAAATTCAAAGTGACTTTCTAATTAGTTTTGAATGAAACAAAATGTTACAAAACCAAGAAAAAAATGTTAAACAAAAATAAAATCATCAGATTAAGTATGAGCTTTAATTATGCTGTTCTTTAGTAATAAAAAACAACAGAATTGAGGGATCTAGATTAAGAAATATTTTCATCAATTTTGTTCCTCTGAAAAAAATTAATATTTGGTGATTTAAAATAAATATTTCTAATATAATGTTTAAGCAGGGATTTTTATAAGGTTTTCATTTCCTAAAGCAGCAGTTCTCAATCTGTGAGTTAGATCCTTTTTGAATTTAGAAGACCCTTTCATGGGGATGGCTGAAGGTCATCTTAAAATACTAATGTTGATATTATTATAGATTATAGTAGCAGTAATGAATAATTACAGTAATGAAGTAGCAACAAAAAAATATTTTATGTTGAGAGTCATTACAACATCAACAACTTTATTAATGAGTCATAGCCTTAGGAAGTTGAGAACCACTATCCTAAATCAATACTTAGTAGATAATTGATATGTATAAGCTATGTGAACTGACACTAAGTAGCAAATAACTTAATTTCTTTTGTCATTTCAGAAAATTATGTGTGCATTAAATAAGACTACTCACTAAAACCCTTAAAAGGAAATTCTTACAATTTACTCTTCAAAATTACCTCTGTTTGCTACATTATTGTGAATCTTCAGACAAAACATTTTCTAGATCATTGGTAATACCTAGAAAAGTTAGACTATTTTAGATATCCAATCAAGAAGGATTATAAAAATTTGTACTTTTATTTGTAAATTATTTATCAAAGAGATTTACATTGATTTGGGAAAATCACTTACATCATGCATTTATTATTTCTGTTTTACACAGCAGGATTTAATGTAGTTATAAAGCAAATTTATAGTATCAAAGTAGACATGAATAATTAACATTTTATCAAGAGTAGTTACATTCCTGCTGTATTGTTTTTTCTCCTTAACATATACCTCCTTTTAAAATTAAAGTATTCCATGATTCAATGGTAGTTGCAATTTTATCATAAACTCAAAAGATAGTAGTTATTTATTGTTTCAATGCTTAAATAGCACATCATCACCAAAAAACTAAAACCCTTATGTTTTCACAGTTAAGCAACTCACCAATTTAAACTCCTAGTCTAGATACGTTATCTTAGGAATTTTATTTCAACTCTTTGAACCTTTCTTCAGCATTTTTCTATAGATAGTGACCCAGAATAGAAATACCCCAGCTCAATTAAACTAATCAAAATAATTCTTCATAGGTATCTCCCAGCTAATTACAGAATTTGTCCAACTGACACTTGAAATTTATATTTGCACTAGCTTACTTGTAATAAGTAATACGATGACTATTGTATAGATATACTATTCAAGTCATTCTGTATAGTATGGAAGTACTTGCTGTATATAGCATGAAGCTTAGGCAATAATGACAAGGCAAAGATCTGTATATGTTCAGCACAAATCTGACCATCATAAAGGTCTATCAACATTTAGGTAACCAATTGATGTCATCTGCACATGCCCAAGGAATATAGTGTTTATGCAAATTAAAATTCAAATATCCAACTGTAAATAGTCCCTCTGTTTGAATCTTGTTTTTTTTTTCATTATTAATGAAGAGTTAGCAAAATTTTTTCACTGTTTACCAAATAGCTTGTAAGCCTTTGGAACTTTCTGTATCATCTGGCTTGTACTTTGCAATTCACTGGTTTGTATCTATTGTTAAATTCAAAGCAACCCCAAGCCCCAAGATAGCCTTGGCCATTTGAGGGCCAATAGACCTTTCTCTCTACCATGGAGCAGTCTAGTTTGGTTGTTCCACTCTGCCCTTGCTTATATATTTGATATCAGTGATGGCAATGTCTTCTGTATTTAGAAACATATCCAAGAAAAATGTTGGCAAAGAGTTTATATGTCCAGTATCCTTCATTAGTTTAGTATTTTCAGTCGCCTTTGTATTTGGGTAGAAGATGCTTCTCAGACTCTATGAAACTTTTTAATTACTATTCAACATGAGTTATATTTTTTTAAAACTTTAAAGAAAGTCATATCATATCTTGAACACAGTAGAGTCATCCAAAGAGATGGAAATTAACAAAAATTACAACTATGAGAGCAAGGTGGCACAACTGAGATATAATTAGTGGTCAGATTGGATGCTATACAAGAAAAATCATTAGAGAGAAGCCACACTTTCAGACTAATCATGAAAAATAAACATGTCGGTATTTGAGATGTTTGTACCAAGGGTTTAGGACCATCCATAAAAGAGTAAATAAAAAATCTTTTGCATATTCTCAGCACATCTGAACTTTCAGTGGTCCAATCTTCAAGGAACCAGACTCCACTAACAGTAAGAAAGTAATTCTGATTTTTAATTGTATGTCTCAAAGCACATCAAAGGAGATGCAATTTAAATCATACTTCTGCCATTGCTTTCATTCTGTATTTTTTTACCCCCTCCTGTTTCCCCTGAAGCCTCCCTTCATGTCTCTCCTTCTCTACACAACATCAAAATACACTTCATCCCAAGGGGTCCTTCCTTTCCCAATTCCTTTGGTGAGTTCTCTTTTCTTTCATGCTTGATAGGACTTACTCTTGACATAATTTAAATTCCCTCTTACAGTTCTCCTCCCCTGTTTACCATGATCTGCATAATAAGGCCCAAGAACTAGGGCAGAAGTTCTTATCCTGGGTATAGGGAACAGCATTGTATTTCAATATAATTGGTTTCTCTTGCAAGCACAGGTGGTTTATTTTGTGTATTTATAAACTCTATACTGAGAAGGGACCCATAAGTTTCTCTACATTGCCAAAGAAGCCCATGATGCAAAACATATTTTGAAGAAACTCTGAAAGTATGATAAAGGAGGAGAGGTAATTGAGGTTTGCTGGTTTGCAGAAGATGTCTTCATTCTTTTCTCTGAATCCCTTAAAAGTACTTGTATGAGTGTAAAAAACTGAGAAGTCAAACACAATGTGGTCAAACAGAATGATGCCGGGAAGTGATACAAATACAACTCTGATTTTAAACAGAGGCAGAGGAGGGTGGGCCAGCATCCTGTGTATATAGACAAGCTCTCTTCATAAAGAGGGAAAGGGCTCATTTTTCTATTCTTGATTCCATTGTTGCTTGGATTATCCTGCTACCATTCTTATTAATTTCCTCCAAGTTCTACAGTGAGGAAATATTCAAACTTTCTCAAGACTTCCTAGTTCAAAGTGGATTAGTTTCTATCTCAAATGAAAGGGAGATCATCTGTCATAGTTCAAATGTTTCACAGCAGGTACCAAGCCATCTAATTCCCTTCCTGTCTCTGCCTTCTCCCTCCACGTCTTTTCTTCACCTCTTCTATTACCTAAACTAGAAGTAGATTTCTGAAAGACATTACTGGCACCTTTAGTATTGCAGGAAAAAAATATCAACCACCTGCCACCAGTTGTGTGACAATTTATAGAGTATTGCTAGGCCCATGATGGCTCAGAAGATTTGCGAATATATTATTTTTGACAAGTTCTTCCAATTAGAACCACACAAAGCTCTCCATTCACAGTTAAAATTCTGTATCACTGTTACCCCTTGACTTGCTCAGGAGTTTTACAGAAGAGAAACGGAGAAGTCTGTGTAGGCTTAGGGCAGATCTGGGCAGGGGGAATGATTACTCTATGGCTCATTGTTTTTTAGATTTGTGAGTTGTATTCAGGGTCAGTACAGAATGCCAATTTGCTGAATGTTAAGACACCTTCTGCTATCAGCTGTCTGAGAATAGCAAAATTGTCCCATAGTGTCAAAAGTTTCACTTTTGTTAAGCAGCAAAACCAAATTTATTCTCACAAATAAAAGATTCCAAATGAACTAAGCCACATTTGAACATTTCACTGAGAACAGACTGAATATGGGAACTCTCTTCACTCATGGACCAAGAATGTGCAAAAATAGTACAAATAGCAAATACCTTCAAATGAGCTTTAATCGTGTCTAGCCATGGAGCAGAAAGTGATCATTCTCCTTTTGTGTTATGTTCTGAAAGCTTTGAAAATTATAAATATTAAGACTGACCAGTAAGTTCACCAGCTAGCATTTATTAAATTGTAAATAATATAGAAATTCAAGTGTTTCATGTATATTAAGTGTTCATAGAGATATTAATACATATAAATTTGCCTCAGCTCTTTTAACTTTTACACAAGATATTTGCAATGTTAAAGACACAAAGAAGGAAGGGTGGGTTAACTGCTAGATGTAATGTTGAAAGAGTGTGCATTCAAGTTAGTCTGGATTCTGGGCCCTTTCTCTATACTGTTATATAGTATATCACATGAAAATGGGTGTTCTATTTCAGTCAATATTCTTGCTACTGTTTCAAAGTTATTAATATAAATTAGATAATATTTCTTTCATTTTGCACCTGGCTCTACAAATCATGTATCTAATTGTGCCTTCACATTTAATCTGTAGATAACATTGGTCATATTTTACTACCAAATCAATTCATAGACAAATTTGTAAACTCTACTTTCTCCCTTACCATTTGAGTTATCTGTTCCAGACTTAGCTGAAGTCTACTTCTCATCAGAAGGTACTTCTTTGCAGCTTTTTTGTGGTGCTGGCTAGCTACATGTTTGTCTAGCAGACCTTAAGAATTGGACGGTGTATTAGTTTTGTTGTGTTTTATAAAGAAGAAAAAGAACCAGGATATGTTTGACAGAGCATAGTATAGTGATGTGGGAGGGGGTTGCCTCGATGGATCCATGCTGAGGCAGCTCTTCCCTTGAGGTAACAGCCATAAGGGTTTATTATGGGCATGGGAAGGGGAGATGGGAAGGGAGGTAGAAAGGAAGAGAGAGAGGGAGGGAGAGAGTGTGAGGGAGAGTGTGAGGGAGAGGGAGAGTGTGAGGGAGAGGGAGAGCTTGAGGGAGAGGGAGAGGGACAGTGTGAGGGAGAGGAACAGTGTGAGGGAGAGGGAGAGGGAGAGGGAGAGGGAGAGGGAGAGGGAGAG
>NW_021604665.1:11372429-11394774 GCF_004785775.1 Grammomys surdaster | reverse complement strand
AGGAGAGGAGAGGAGAGAAGAGAAGAGAAGAGAAGAGAAGAGAAGAGAAGAGAAGAGAAGAGAAGAGAAGAGAAGAGAAGAGAAGAGAAGAGGGACCTGGCAAAAATATGTGAAAAGAGGGAGGAGAGGAAAGGGAAGACAAGGAGAAGAAGGTAAGAGAGAGAAGCTAGTCAGAGAGAATAAGAGAGTAAGAGAGCAAAGATGTGACAAACAGTCCCTTTCATAGTAAGCCAGGTCTAACTCACTGTTGCCAGGTAACTGTAGGGCAGAACCTAGAAGGAATGTTAACAAGTTTCTTTTCTCATTACTGTGACCCAATAGCTGACAGGAAGTATCTTAACAGTAGAATAATTTAATTTGGAGGGATAATCCCTTATGTCAGGGAAGCCAAGGTGGCAAGAGAATGAGTCATGAGTTACACTGCACAGGCAGTTGTTGGGAAAATGAGAAAGGGCAGTATGTAGAGCATCGAACTTCAGGACTCATGCCTAGTCCCTTCATTCTAAAAGTTTTACAATCATCCAAAGCAATGCTACTAGATGGGGATAAATGGCAAACACAGGAGTTTACGGTGATGGTGAACATTCAAACCACAAGTGCTGCGATGTCCATTAAGCTTTTCTCTGACTGCTGAGGAGCATTTATTCCATGGCTTGTCTTCTATCCCATCTCCATTCAACTGTCCTTGTTTAGCTTCTCAGCTATTCTCCACTTACCAACACGATACTCAGTACCAGTTTAAAGCATCATGAGTAGATGAGCACCTATAACTTTACACAGAAAATACCCCAGAGTAGCTCAACTCTAATATTCTGAGCAAAGTTATTTAAAAAGCTATTCCTAGGACTTTCCTGGTACAGTGACTAACCCATCTCTCACATCATTGATTATTATCTTATATGGAGGCCACTGTTTTATTTACCTCAATGAAACTGATAATTTAGCCTATCTTAATCTTTGACTATATTGATGTCTGCCATCCTTTTGGTAAATCTTCTCTTTCTTCTTGTTTTCTTGTTTTTTCTTTTTCCTTACTAGATTATGGATACCATGGTAGCTAAGAAAATCAGTTCAGCAAAGAAAACATTAAAGAGACAAGAAACAACTTGCAAAATGGAAGAAAGTGTGTACAAAGTATTTCTATGACAAAAGATCAATAACTACCAAATATGAGGAATTAATACTCCTCAACAATCTGAAACCATATCATCCAATGAAAAATTTCAAATGATCCCCATAGACATTTCTTTTTTTCTTTTTTCTTTTTTCTTTTTTTGTTTTTGTTTTTTTCGAGACAGGGTTTCTCTGTGTAGCCCTGGCTGTCCTGGAACTCACTCTGTAGACCAAGGTGACCTCGAACTCAGAAATCTACCTGCCTCTGCCTCCCAAGTGCTGGGATTAAAGGTATGCGCTACCACCACCCGGCCGACATTTTTTAATAGATTATATGAAAAATATATAACTGTAGCTAAGTATCAAGGAAATACTAGTCAAAACTATGATAAGATTCCATCCCAATATACCAACATGCTTGCCAATTCCCACATTCTTCTATATCTATCTTTTTTCTAATACTCCTAGCCAAAACAATGTGTGAACCTGAATTTTTAATACCAAGCATCATATGACATAGATTCTGAAATAGTTACTGTATTGATTATTTTCTGGTGCTATGATTAAAATACCATGCCCAAAGTAGCTTACAGAAAGAAGGATTTATTTGGGCATGCAATTGCAGACAGATAAGGATCTATCATCATCATAGTAGTATGTGTGACAGCAGGCAGGGCTGATAACACTCTGCAGCCATCTATGAACTCATATCCTAAAAAGCAAGTAGGACTCAGAGAGAGTAAACTGGGAAAAGCTTGAAGCTTTTAAATCTCAAAGCCCACTCCCAGAGATGTATTTTCTTCAGCAAGGCCACACCTCCTAAACTTACCTAAAGAGTACTATCAGTTGGAAACCACATGGTCAAATGGTAGAACCTATGAGGTAAACTCTCATTCATACCATCACAGACCCATATAAATAAATCTGTATCACTATATATTCATGGTTCCAGTTTCTATGTTCAGCCCTGCTAAACACCATTCTAGGATCTATTTTCAGTATATTTGCTTGTTTTGTGAAGACATTATATGAAGCTCAGATTCTAAACAAATGACTAATGTAGGACTGATGGAACCAAGAGAAGAAAGTGGGAAAAATGAGGCAACAACTTGGCTTCCATTGATATATTTCTAGCATCAGTTATATAGTAGAGCGGTGTGAAGTGTAAACACCATAAAACCAGACCACTGTAAAGAAGGACAAGGATTCAGAGCTCCTCTTCCTATTCGGCTGTCATTCTTCTGGAAATATGTAACTTCCTGAATATTTCTTAGCAGTGGTCTGCTTTAGCCATGGTCAGTTTTTAAAGGAATATGGTAGACAGTTTTAAAAGGTTATCTGTCATCTTCTTTCTTAACTACCTGCCAATCCCATACTCTACTAACTTGCTTTAGTCAACTCTATATAACTGTAAACAATTACTGAAATAATCAATTTATAAAGACTGAAGGTTTAGTGTGGCTTCTAGTTTATGAGATTTTATTTAATGATCCAATGTCTAATTGCTCTTGGCCTGTGGCAAGGTAGTATATCATAGCAAAAGACTATGTGGGGAAAGGAAGAATAATAAAGGACTAGAAACAGCAAAGTCTTCACTCAAGGAAGGTCCCCCAAAGATCTCAATGTCTCTCTCATTAGAATTCACCTTCTAAGGTGTTCACATCTCCCAATATTATCACACTGGTCTTTTAACAAGTGGGACACAGGGAAAGGATTGTTTAAGCCAAAACTGTATTATCTTGCTAGTTTTCCTTGCTATAATTTTTTCTTGCTACATGTTCTCTTAGAATGGTGTCCTTCAGAAAATTTGTGTGTGTGTGTGTGTGTGTGTGTGTGTGTGTGTGTGGTGTGTGTGTGTGTGTGTAATATCTGGCTTTTCAAGAAAACTGTATATTACACAAGAATAGGTATTTGATCTTCTCTACTTCTTGGACTTGGAACTATTGTGAGGACTTGATAAAGCCCTGAGTGTATGCAAATTGTTGACATAAGCTAGCCATGCTAAGAACCAAATCATGAGACTCCATGGGAAAGTGTCAAAACATTCTTCCTGGATGAGGATAGAAGGAAGGTAACGCTCAACTTTGATCTATATTGGATTTTAAGACTATATGTATAAAATGTCCATCATATCATTCTCTTCTGATGACTAATTCCCAATAGAGATTGCTTTTACCAAATTTAACTAAATCTCTCCCTTTGATTCAACTGTATCTGATATGCCCTGTGTCCTTGTTCAGCTGTATGCAGTAATCCCACCTCCATGTTCAACTGTTTATAGCAAATATCCTGAGCCTCTTGAGTATGGAACGTCTCCATCAGAGACCTCTGTCCACCGGATCCTGGTCTTTTCACCTATCTATTTGTCTATCTTTTCTTCATTCCCTTGTCTTTCCAGTCAAATCTATCCCTGGAATGGTGCTAGATACAGAAAACATAGTTACATTTAAGTCAGCATAGAATGGATACAATAAAATTGTTATTGCTTCTATAAAGCTTACTGTTTTCCAGGAACTATCACATATTCATGTCTATTTAAACTTAACCTTCACAGAAACAACCTAATTATTGTTAATGCCTGCTCACTATAAAGAAGTGTCCTGAGTTCACATATCTACCAACATTAAAATTTCTCTAAGGATTCTGGCTTTGAAGTCCCTGATCTATACTACCTTTCAAATGAATGATGAGCTCAATTAAGGACAAAGTGGCAAGAAAAATGAGAAAAGAATTGAGGAAAGAAAACAAAACAATACCTGGAGACTTACAGATAAACAAGGTATAGGCTCTGCAGTCAGGACTTTTGAGAATTTTGCTGTAAATGAGCCTTTTTCTAAACCAGCCACCATAATCAGATAACAAGTGGCACTCACATTTAAGTTACATTTCCCGGCTTCAGTTTTGTGGCTTTGCTATATTAGGTTGTAAAGAGCAAATATATGGAATGGCCATTCTCAAATATTCAGAACTAAGAGGCTCTAAAAATCCAATCTTGCTATCTTTGGAAGTCACCTCCTACTTCATTTATATATACATATATTTTAGTGGATACAGTTATGGGCTATCAAGCCTATCTATAGACCAACTGTGAACACAATAATAACAAAACAATAAAGACAACACTTTGGTCATAGCTGGAAGCTGAGCAGCTCTTGAGAATAGAAGGAATAAACTCTGAAATAATCAGCTCTCCTGAGAATTCGTAACATAATGTTTGTAAGGAACTTGAAGGTCATACAGGTCAAATCTCTGAGTGGCATATATCCTTAATGTTCTTTTCTGTTTCACAAAACCCTATTAATGAGCTTATTGTTATTATTTTTATGTTCATCTTTCAAGTTGAAAGCAGATGTATTTAATATCTTCTGTTCACTTGAAAACTAAGATGGATTAAACTGCTTCATCATTTATCTTCTTAGAGTAATGATCCAAGATAACTCGTCATCATCAGAATGTAGGTTCAACCTCCTTGTGTGTGAGAACATTTTGCTCAATTTATGGTAATTTCTGTGTTTTATGCATAACACAGAGGGAAACAGCCTGTTGTAGATTTCCAAGGCACAGTGTGGGCAGTTCTGTGAGAGCACAAATGCAGTTATTTGTTAACAGGATTTGTCCACATACCTTCTGCCCAATCCACACAATGTCTTGATATATTGCAGCTGCTTTTCATTTCCTCTTGAATTTAATTGGCACTACTGTCCGCACTAGAGCTCAACTCACAAACTGAAGCACAACTCCAGGCAAGAACACACAGGTAACAAAAAGAGTCATTACTGCCATCAGGAAGCAGACATTGCTATAGCAGGATGCTGTCTGGGGAATTCAGTTATTGAGTTAGACTCAGTACTAAAGTAAAACATTTCATCTTCAATGGGGTATTGCTTTATAATGCTGACTCTCCCAAGTGGTTTTGTATCTAGGGTTGATTTTTTTCTTCCCATAGGATGTTTGGCAGTATTTGGAGACATCTGTACATGTCACAGAGAGTGGTGATACTCACCGAGTAGGTATATACTAAGCTAGCTTTGAAATAGCTTAGAATGGATCAGGAAAATCCTCAAATAAAACAGTTATCAAGCAAAAATAATTCAAATGGTGTTAAGTTTGAGAGTTCACTCCAATACACTCCAACCCAATCTAACAAAGTCACCTATGATCTCTGTTCTTTATCATCAGTTAAGATGCAGTCCACGACACCTGTTGAGGAACAAGTCACTGGTGTGCACTAGTTCAGTCACATATTTTGGTATGGTTGACATGTATAAAACATCTTTTATATATCAAGATCAGAAAATAAAGAACCTAAATATATGTAGAGTCTTAGGGGCATTCATGCCAAAAGGAATTTTTATAGTCAAACATGTTCAAATCTATTTCCTGAAACTGCCAACTCAGTAAGCCATATGACGTCCCCTGATATAAGACTACTGAGGCAAATGACCTGGTGAGATTGTTGTCTTATGCTGACTGAAATATTTGAGACCTACATGAACAGTTGCAGAAACTGAAAATGCTCAAAGGCTATCTGGCTCTTCATGAGGTAATGAAAGCAGGACAGGAAAATGTGAAACTCGATAGAAGATTAAACCTTTTACTTCTATGATATCGGTTAATATTTTCTTATTGACATGGCCCAGTGCAAACTCCATGTTCAGAGTCAAGAAGCATGATGCTAAAAATAGTGTTATTTCCTCCTGTTTGATCACCAAGCAGGAATAAGAAAGGACTACAACAAGGCCCACCATAACACCTTTCCTATACACATTTTTAACATCTGCAACTTTTAAAATGTGAGTTAAAATTGTTATACAATAGTATATTATGTAGTATTTGCTATAAAATATTTTTGAGATTTATTTTATGTGTTTGTGCATATGTAACATGTATGTGTTTAACATGTGTTAAAGTGCTTACACAGGAAAGAAATGGTCAGATCCCCTTCATAGGCAGTTATAAGTGATTACAAACTACCCATAAGGATGGGTGGAACTAAACTTCAGTCCTCTGGAAGAGATTGCTCTCAGAAAGAAATGTTCTCAAACTCATACCTGTCTCTCCAGCACAAATGACTGGCCTTAGCAGCAAGTTTCAGGTCAATGAAGAAATCTGTCTCAAAACATAGCTATATATTACTTTGAAGAATGACACCAGGGGAAGGCTATCAACCACATACAAGCAAACACACATGCAAGTGCCACTGTACACATACATACACATACCATCACAATAATATGTTCACATGTACATGCACACATGCACACACACACACATACACCACCACCACCAACAATAACAACAACACATTCAAAGATCATATTATAGATAAATAATGTAAATGTCAAAATACAAATGGGACAACTTGAAGACTGAAATAAAAACTAAACATTTATAAGAAACATCTATGATACAGAAGTTTATATGCTGATTTTTCCCTGTGTGTAGTTTTACTGAATTAATGAATAGTTGTAGTCATGTCAAACAAAACAGAACTGAAAAGGAGGAGCAAAGAGCTCACATAAACTGCAGAATTGGTGAAGAAGAAGAGCTGCCGTCTGTTTGCATTGCTTTCTCCATTCTCAGATGAGCAGCCCACAGAGACAATCTAGGCTGACTTCACACTTTAACACATTAGCTCACATTTATTTGATTTCATGCAGAAGGACAGCGATTTTGCTGAGTAAAATTTTTCGATGAGGCTACGTAAAGGGACACAAGAATGAGCAATGAACTTTTCAGTACAATTCAGTTAAACTAGGCCAATTAAACACTTCAAGACTTGCCACTTTATCTGTATTTTTATTCCTAATGGTCATGGAATCCATCCAACGTTATTTCTAACTCAGGATTCTCAAACGTAAGACTAGAAATTCACTAGAACAGAACTGTGGCAGATTTTATGTAATATGTTTCTAACAGGGGTCACTGTTAAGCAGATTATGTTACTTCAGATGTTGGTCAGTCCTTCTCTTCTGATGTAGAGTCTAGGGATGGTTAAAAACAAGCCCAAGATTTAATACATATAATTATTGTATGGAAGAACATCTCATTAGTAAAGAATACTTAGCATTAAGATAAGTTACTAACTTAATGGTGACAAATATAAAAGGGTAGATAAAATTATCAACTAATTACCTCGTTTCTATATATAGAATTCATGTTTTAATGTTTGGCCACTGAAAATCATTTATAAAATCTTAAATGACCTCCAGGAACATAGCAAGCCAAGCTTAAATATCCCTAATGAAGTGTCAGCTCTTTAACTAGTTCATGTATCTAGCATTTATTCATATACCAATGTGCCTGGATTATATAGACATTGCCAGAACCAATCTTGTGAAAGTTATACAGAAAGGAGCTGTGAGGTCAATGAGTTCATGTACTGAAATAAAAAGGATCAGATAATCTAGAACAGCAAAATTCATGTGCACAAAGCACCGTAGCAAGGATATCCACTGCTGGGTTGTCTATATAAATAAAACTTTGAAGAGAACATAAATTTTCATCAACAGGGAAATGGCTCAAATAATATAAATAATTCATAATATGGAATAATGTAGCAGCAGAAGGTATATAAAAATAACAATAATACCTAGAGTTTGAGAGAATAAGGCAAGTTGCTATACAAGTGTGACCATATAAATATTATAAATTTATAGATATGTTACTTATATAAAAATGCTTGGGGAAAATTCCTGGACATATGTTAATAAAAGGAGAAGAATAGTTCCCTTTGGGCAAGATACGGTGACTAAAGAGATGGACATAAAACCTTCACTTCTACTGCATTGAGCAAGTTTAAAAATTAGAATACATTAATACATTATTTATAAAATGTATGCAGATAAAGAGATGGATATATAGATGTATATCTATATTATCAACCCCACAGGGAAGAATATACAAAATGATAAGGAATTTTGAATGACTCAAATGATTTCTTCAGAGAAAATCCATACAGTCATAAAAACCTAGAAACACACAATGTAAAAGAGAGAATAGGAAATTAACCATAAACCTGCTGAATCACACTAAAATAGAATTTTAAAAACCTTTTCATGTTTTAATAAGTAGCAAAGACATAGATTGGAGAGATTTTTAGAATGATAGAACTCCTACAAAAATATGATAATAGATATGATATATTATAATTCCCTAGACTCCTTCAATGACAGTGCATTTGAATACAAAATTATAATATAAACTAGGTATTGATAATAATGTATCAATACTGGTCTACATACTAATGATTAAATACACCACACTAATAACAGACATTGCTAATTCAGAAACTGCATACATATGAGTTAGAGGTATAAAATTTCTGATTATTCTATAAACCTAAAAATGGTCTTTAAAATACTGTTATTTTTTACTTGAAATATCATAATAAAAGACTTCACAAAACAGGCTAACATAGTGAACTAATAATTTATATGTGCACTGAAAGACAATGAGTGGCCATAAAATGTGTATATGATATGAGTTAATCCATTGTTCTGCTATCTGCTACATAAGAGCATTCAAAATTCTTATCATGATTTCTTTTGTCTCTTTTATCTGTGCTTTATCTCTATTTTCTTAGGTCTTAAGGAACTAAAATTATGGCAGAAAGGTAAAGAGTGAAAAAATATTCCAAGCCAAGTGAACAGCTGTATCAATGACACAAACGGACACAAAGAGCTCTTGCTGAGAATGGAGAAAGGCCCAGGGTGGCTGGAGTGCACATCCGTGTCAAGCACTCTGGAGATGAAACCTGAATATTAAATTGAGATCAAATTTCAGTTGTCTTGAATGGCCTGCCAAGGAGTTTGGATAAAAATTATAGGAATCTGTGTGACTTGAATGGCAAAGTTATGTCAAAAGCATTTTGTGTTTTAGACAGAATAGAAATAGAAAAAGATTTGAGAGAAGTCAGAGAAGAGACAGCGGAGGTACACCAACAGCCATGTTTTGAGAACAGAAATCAGAGTTTAAACTTTGGTTCTGATACTTGCTAGCAGTGCAGATAAACACAGGACACAAACTTTATACTTTTTCACTTACCTTATGAATGACTAAAAGTACAGTTTTATTTTAAGTTTGTTGGCAGTTATCCCTCAGATCATTACACATCTGGATTCACACTCTTCAAAAATATGATGAATGTTCAAGTCCATTGTATAAACCCAGATAGAATTTACTCAGAACATGTTCATATTCTTCTGCATACTGAAACCCATCTCTAGACTGGTTATAACATCTAATGTGATGCACGAGAACATACAAGCATAAAGTCCTTGCACATTTTAATAGAAATCCAGTTTTTATAGTATTTATCAGTTAATTGTTCTATGTGTGGATATTGAACCCAAAGATACTACAGGACCCAGTGAAGACACTATTTAGTTCTTCCTCCTAAATTGCTACATAAGAAGAACTCTAAATAAGGAGCATTTGCTGTTACAATGCTCCATATACTTGTTAAATTAGAGCCATAAGAATCGGCAGAAAATAGAAGACAAAGAAGAAACTAATGGGTTATAAAGAACAGTAAACATATGCTGGGACTCAGTTTGAGTTCCCTAAAAGAATTGTGGTGACCATGTGAAATATATGTTCGATCCTATATCATACTGTATTCAAATCAGAGAAGATTCAAGAATGTAAGACAAACTCTCCTTAAAGTAAAAATTGTGAAAAAAAGTTTTACATGTGCTTATACATATCATGAGTGATAAAGAAAAACTTATAGATGAATGAAGACAAGAAGTTGGGTCAAACATTGTTTTGACCACAGATTTAAAGATACCCAGAACAGGGATGTGATAACAGAGTAGTGAGCTGTTTGAAAAATCTTTTGAATATATTTTTGAGTAGTCAGGAAGCAGTACTTGCATTGATGCCATTTTATAATGATTCACATAAGAAGAGGGCATCATGAGGGGCAGAGGGGAGATGCAGGGTAAAGGTTGTGATAAGGCAAATGCTATAGAGGAAACATGTAAAAGGATCCACCGACAAACCGAATCCTGTAGGGAATGAGGAGAAACACAGAGTGGGTTCCTAAGGACCCTGAGGAACTATCTGAAAAGCTGTGAGTTTAGCTTTGCTCTTGATTCATGTATATTTCATATCACCCATGAGCTTAGTACATAGTCTCTAATGGCCCCACATATAACAGTGCACAGCTGAACCTTGCAGAAGACTCATATTTTCTACATAACAATGTCCTTAATCATTATGGGTTATGAATCTGTATTCTTGGTCAGAATTTACTGTTGAAATGAAACTAAAAGAAAGATGACTGAAGTGTTCTGAGTTCATTATAAATTTTGTGTGTGTGTGTGTGTGTGTGTGTGTGTGCGCGTGTGTGTGTGTATATGCTTAAAATGGATATTTGTATATTTATATAAGTTCTTCTCATCAGACAATGTCCACCAATTCTTATCATTATTACTCTTGGCACCAGTCTTTCAATTAGTAAATCAAAGCATAATGTCTACATTTGTTCTTTATAGAGAATTTTCTCACTGGCTTACTGCAAGGCTAATTTAGTCAATATATAATATTTTACTAAACCTGTAGAAGGAATAAATTGAATTGCTGATCTATAAGCTTTTCTTCATGATATTGTCCAATTATTACATGTTTCATTATTCTAATAATTATAAAAGAAACTATGTCAATGGCAAGGGTGAGGATTAGTAAGACATAAATATTTCCTATGTTCTTTAACGTTAAATGAGTCATTCATTTTTACGAAGCAATCTCATTGTCTTCCCATTAGACTCAAACTTTGTCATATGGTTTTATCCAGGGACTAATTAATGCCATTGTCTGGAACAAATCTCTGACAGTGTTAAGAACAAAAGTCTAATTTTGAGTACGAAAACAGCCAATGAGGTGGTCACAGTAAATGGCTTTTACTCCAAATTCAATGTCAGCTAATTACAATGTTTGAGAAGTTGCTTTAGGGATCAATGACTGACTCAGTTCTTTTTTTTTTTTCATCCTCTCCTTTTAATGATCTAAGTGACCACTCAAATGACTGCTATTTTTTCAAAGAAAAGATTTCAAATGGCAGCAAAGAGTTGAAAGAAGAGAATAAATGGTTGTTACTACAGTATCAGGCATTCAGATATAACGTAAGAGGCTCAAAAATGCTTGTTAATGGTAACAAACTTATTATTGTACCACTTTGGTAAGCAACCATGTTAAAAATTGGAGGAATGTACAACTTCAAATCTTAAATTAATTTCAAATGTAATGAACCTTATATGCTAAAATATAAATGCTAACTCCTATTTGAGTTTCTGGAAAATGTCAAATGCCTAATAACTAGTAATGGAATGAACATAGAAATCAATTATTTTCAAAGGACAATGCTGTGTAGAACAGATATGTGATATGCATCACTCTTCCTATGGCCATCCCAAGCTCTTCAAATCTGGGTATACTAAGCCCCGATAACTAACATAGAGACAAATAAAATTCATACTCTGCAAGTACTCAAGTGCTACAAAATTCAAGACAGCCTTATAAAAGGAAAATAAATAAATAAAATCTAGGAAATATGCACAACTGTGACTTTCTTTTTTTAAAAAAAAATTATTTAATCTTTTTTCTTTCACTCCAGATTACATTACCCTCCTGGTACATGATATGTTATTAATAGCTAGTTTAATACTATATGCATTTAGCAATGTGATAGTAATAGGTTCTCTCCTAGGGCATATGATGTCTATAGTTATCTAGACACGTGTTCTAGGACTGAGGATGACAGATATCTTTTCAAATTGTGGAACAAGACATAAGTGTATGTGTGTGTGTGTGTGTGTGTGTGTATGTGTGTGCTTCCACAGTAGTAGGTTTCCATTTGATGTTCTGACTGTTTCCAAAAGGTTTTTCTCTCTTGCTATCCATTCAATTACCATACCCTCCTATACCTCACCCCCTATACTCCTACATCTTTGGAATTCTTTAAGCCAATTTGTTCATTCTTTCCAGGACATTTCAAAATGAAGTTGATACAAAGTAGCAAAATTAGATCTACAATTTTACACTCAGCTAGTAACTAAATTATTTCAGCATTAACTCATAGACAATAGGTATTATGCATGAATACATAGTAATAGCTAAACATAATGATGATCATAGTATTACCATATGATGTTTAATTGATACATAACCACAAATTATTTCAAACTTCAAGACAAAACTTATCCACTGGTATAAAATGATACTGGTATTAACAAGATGGCTCAGTGGGTAGAGGTACTTACTTTCAGTCTTAAAATCTGAGTACAATGCTTGGGAAAAACATAGTCAAAGAGAGAACCAAAGCTTGCAAGTTGTCTTCTGAGCTATTGGAATTGTTAGCTCCTAGGAAAAGGAAAAACAATTTGAACTAAGAATGTAACCCCTTGTAACCTAACGATTCTTTAGTGGAAGGCCATAGGAATTCAGCATCATGAAGGTTAATGAACCTAAGAATCCTATTTCATTTATAAATAAAATAAAATGAAATTTGAGTTTGTAGACTTTTAATTTACTCATATTATTCACTTGACCATGCAAATTTCATAGGTTAAAGAGTAAGTAGTGATTACCTAAATCCCTAACTTCATCTCCCCATCTTTAAAGAGTTTTAATTAGCAGATAAACGTATATATATATATATATATATATATATATATATATATATATATATATACTGGGAATATATATATATATTCCCAGTAAGCAAGAGTAGAAAATTTCAGCCTGCTCCCTGAGACTTTGGGTCAGGCAAGCCCTCTGCCCCTGATTTTTGAAATAATTACAGATCTAAAGTTATTTTGACCGTCTTTGTTTTTGTTTAAAGTGCAACTGTAGTACTCCTTCTAATTCTCTATGGACCATAACAGAACATCTTATGATTAATTTAAGTATGTTTTCTAAAATACAAAATATATCCCTTACTGCCTATTTCTACATTTAGAATCCATGATAAAGTATCATTCTGAATTTTCACAAATTATATACATGTGAGATACCTCCACAGAAGTAACAGCATTACACTTGGGAATCATTTTAACAGAATCATATCACAACCCCAAAGGAAACAAAGAGCATAGGATAAAAAATTACACACTTTACTAATAATCAAAATTGATCTATGATCTGTTATATTTTTGTTTAACCATGTGAGAAACTTTTCATTACAGGAATGATAGAAAGAAAACTATAATCAGTGAGAATATGTTACAGTAAGATGCAGTTACTGTATCATGAATAAATGAAGCCAGAGATGCAGAACCAAGTAAAAACTGAAACAAAGAGCCACCTACCTTCATCTACCACTTGATATGTGAGATCACAAAGCTCATGGAAACCTTCTGCCACTGTTTAAAACAGTGACCCATGCAAGTTGCTTTTATATATCTAACATTTAACTGCATTATAACATGCTGCTTGAAAAAAGCTCTTTGCTGCCAGACTCAACAGGCTCTAATTACTGGTTCCAACTTCAGAAGTTAGTGAACATTGGCTTCTAGAATTCAAGACTTCTAAAAACAGCTTTATACTTCATCATTATCTTCAGATAGCATGTAGATTATCCTCCAGCTTCCAAAGGATACTTAACAAAGAAAACCGCCATAATCATTTCTTGCTGTTAATTTTACTCAAATTTGGAAGATGAGGCACTTCTAGTTTTGAGCATGATATCCTTGATTACTGAAAAAATAATTACCTATACATAGATGAGTACAAAGTCCAGCCATGTATTAATGAGAAATATATTCAACAATATGACCTATAAATACTTTTGCATCTGCAAGATGAGAATTTAAAATACCTATCTTTTCAAATAGCAACCAATAATTCACATAAAATACCTTAATCTTTATCACTTTCGCAATACCATCCTCATATTTAATATCATCCCCTTCGAGGATATCAGATCCAAGATGCTATCCCAGAGCTGTTTACAAATCCATGCTCATACGGACAAGAAACCTTACAATTTTAATGAATTTCTGCATTAAATGCCATAATAAATATTAAGAAGAAATGCTTTACAACTGATAATGAAATAGTGCTCTGGAGTCTTAAAAGTTGAGTCTGACACAAAATTTTATCTTCAATTTTGTGGTTTCAAAATAATTAGGTAGAGTAGAATAAGTTAATTTCAGATATACTAATATTTCCATTTTCAAACTTTGAGAGATTTTATGGGAGAATAAATGTCATTCCCTATCTTACTCCACATGAAGAGATCTTTAGTTCTTTATATTATTTGAAGCTTTTAGTGATGATGTTCATGATTTATTTTTTTATTTCATTTCAATCACTGATTGGGTTTCTAGTCTCCCAAAGGAAAGTGCCACATGACCATAAAAGGGACAGCAAGACGTGTTTCCTGCCAGTGGAACAGAACCAGCAGGATGTTGGTCTCCATGAGTGTTGATGGTTGGTAGGCATAAGGCTTATTTGTGTAGAAGTTTACTTTATGTTCCTCCTTTAGGAGATATTCTGCCTGCCCAGGTTATTGGGGAATATCCTCTCTGCCAAAGTTAATGACTCCATGATAATTAGAAGCATTGAGAGTCTGGGAGGTAAGCGTGTGTTGTTATAGAATGACAGCCCTTAAGGCTATGGGAAAGACCTCTTAAAACATGAGTGTAAAGATGCATAATTTCTCAATTATGCAAAATGTTAAGGGTGCAATATAAATTATAAGAGGGGCTTTAAACAAAGGCAGATGCACCATGACCTGCCTATCTTGTCAGAAATATATTAAGGAAGGAGATAAAGATATTTGGGGAATGGTGATTGCAGGGCAAGATCCCACCCAGCCAAATTTATTGTTTGTGCTAACAAAGGCAAGTGGATTCCTGAGTTCAAGGTAAGTCTGTGATAGAGCTATTTTAGGTCCAGGTATGGTATAGAAGGACACCCAGCTAGCTTATCTGCTGTGCTTACAAAGGTTGTCTTCTTTTTAGAATCAAGGGGCTAAGGTCATAAAATGCTGATTCATGGGATAATCAAAAGGTAACCTGCAGTAAATGACTGAATTGATATGGAAATAGGACTGGGCTTTAGTCTGTGTGTGAGAGAGAAAGCAAGCTGGAGATCTCTGTAGAGCTGTCTTAAGCGGAACACAAAGTTGTCAGCTTGTACCCTAAGATTGACTTGTTTACCACTCCAAAACATTCCAAACACTCAGAAAGCCTCTCCAAGCTTAGGCTGGTCTCTGGCAGGAAAGCTTAGAGATTTATCTTTAAAAAATTACTAGTCTATTTTCCTAACAAGAGCAGGAAAACAATTCATTTTAGGTTCTCTCTAAGCACAAATTAAATCCCACAGCCCCATCAAAATTTGATAACAAATAAGTGAATGTGAATACTTGCTAATGGATCGTCATTTCCCTGGAACTGTTGTGATATTTTCTGCCATGGTACTTTTTAGTTTGTTTTACAGTTGAAGTATTAAAAAGTAACTGTTTTTACTATATTGCAATAGCTTTTTTTTTTTTTTTGGTTTGATACGTTTTCTGCTCCCTGGGAAATTTTTAAGTTGCCAGATTATGACTTAAGTAAAAATATCATAACTTGAGGCTGTAGAGGTAGCTCAGTGGTTATGATCACTGGTCACTCTTCCAGAAGACCTGAATTTGATTCCTCACATAAACATGACAGCTTGAAACTGTAGTTTTAGTTTATACAATGCCTTCTTGTACTCTATGTAGTCATCAGACACACACATGTTATACAGAAATATATGCAGTTAAAACATCGGTATATATAATATAAAATAATAAAAAATTAAAACAACAGAAACTTATGAGAAAACACTCAAATATATTTAATTTCACAAATAGACAAATAAAGTAACAAGAAATCTTTCCTTCTAAAAAAAAGAGACTTTTCTTTATTCTTAGGTTTTAGTGTCAGCGAGAAGAAAACCCAATTATGTGCGTACTATCCTGTTTTATAACCATTGTAAAAGACCATATGCTTAATTCCATTAGTAACTGGTCTTTTCCAGAGCCTTTGGTTTCTACAGATACAAAGCTATGCAGCTTTAAAACTCCGGATCATCATTCAATCCATTTGTTTTACTGATTATCAGATTGTTGTATTCTCCATGCTAATGGTGAGGACGACTCTAAGACCACTACAGTAAAGTGAAGGTTTTACAGTCCACATGAGGCAAAAGGTCTTCTTCACTGCTTGGGGCCATAGCATTTGATTCCAGAGATCTTAATTCAAATCCTTTCTCTGCTCCACAACAGCTGTGAATTATTTGTATCTTTCCCAAGCAGCTTAACTGTAACTCAGAGGCAATACAATCTACTTTTGAGTGTTGTAAGATGCTAAAGTGACACTCTATGCCCACTTTTTGCCCTTAGGAATACTAACTGCCAAAATTACTCAGATGTTTAGAACACCTCCAAAAAGCAATGCTAAGAAAATTCTCCTTTCATTAAGTTTCAGCTAACATTTGTTTGAAAAGTAGTAACTGCTTTGTTGACACAAACAAAATTCACTACACAACTAAGAGTCTGCCATCTTTCTAAACGTTTTGAAAACGATTCTCTTTAGATGACCCCACGAGGCCCTTGAGCTGCTTCTGTGAAGGATAGCTGTCTTCAAATGCACAGACACAGCATGCGTGAGTGCTGCGATGTATTTTGAGTGCTTCCAGACAGCTGAACTGAGACCCAAAGGTGGAAGCTGAGAGAAGTAAATGACAGCTCAATATAGAGAAATTTCTGAAAATAGACCTACCTTTTCAAAGAAAAGACTGATGTGCCCATCCCCAGGCAGATCTAAAGAGCAAAACATACACAGAATCCATGCCCCAAGGAACCTGTTATTATTCCAAATACTTTAAATACAATATTAGCTGGGTCTCTTTGCATAGAAACCTGTCTTTTCCTTATTGATCCTGGTTCTCACTCAAAGCCAATATTGAAGAGACATGTAAGCAATAAGCACGGGATAGGCACACATTTCCCCCTAATTGTTTTAATGTCTGTATTTTACCACAACACCTTTTCACGGTCTCTACTTTCTGTCTAGATAAAATAATTTTATTCCCTGGAAGCAAAGCAAATTCCAGATGTTTAAACAGCTTAAACAATTCAATAGGCACTTTACCTAATCTGTGTATGTGTGTGTGTGTGTGTGTGTTTATTCTGAATGGCAGTAGAAATACATTTTTGTTTGCTTTTTTGGCTTATGTAGAAAATGAGCACTAGACAGAACCTGTAGAGTTAGGGTTTTTCTGATTCTAGAGAATTCGTGAAACTGTCTCAAGACAGGTAGAGCAGTCTTACCACTAGAACACTTTGATCTTTGTTTTTAATTAACATGATTTTTGGGGCACCACCAGCATAGAATATGGCAGAATTTAAGTAGATAATTTCTGTGAGAAACAGAAGTGTGTAGAGATTTCTGTAAATAGAGTCATACCTTCTTTCCCAAGACAGGAACACTTTGTTGGTTAACAAATGCCACAGATATATTTAAGTGTCCAGTGGGCAGAGTTGGTATATTTAATTTGAATTATACAAAGAAGAAAGGATCATCAGATGTAGATATAGATGGCAACTAATTTTAATGTTGGTTATGTTAATGACCAGATATAGGATGGACACAGAGTATTATTTCACTGAAATGACATTCTGTCTTAAGTCAAGTAACTGATATAAAATGCCAATGTTTGGGAGTTAAAATAACATTCATTTATCATAATTCTAGGTGTCAGAGAATCTAGTATCAAGGTTCTTGCTGACTTGGTTCCTGATGAAATCCTTCTTTGTAATTTACAGATTATTGCCCTGAGCCCTTCCACAGTGGTCAGATTAGTTTTTGTCTCTTCTTTGTCTTATTAAAACACCAATTGCCATTGTTAGGAGTCCCACAATAACACCATACTAGACAACCATAACATATATGCAGAAGACCTAGTTAAAGCAGGGATCTTCTCTGACTCTTTTGCTTGCTTTAGGACCCCTTTCCTCCTACGAGTTGCCTCATCTGGCTTTAATACGAGGGGCTGTGCCTAGTCTTATGGTAAGTTATTATGACATGCTTGGGAGGCCTCCCTTTCTCCTCATGGTAACTGGAGGATGAGTGGATCCTTCAGAGCATAGAGTTATGAGGGAGAAAGTGAGGGGAGAATGAAGAAGGTATGTGATAGAAGAAGAAATTGCACTCCTTCCCTAACAGCTGTATTTTAACAGTCACCTCTCTGAAGCCTAACCTCAAATATTGTATCATATTAGGGTATATTTTGAGGAATCAGGTACAAAATTTATTCTATAACAGACTGTCTTTTATTGGCCAACAATAGATATATCTGTTTCATAAAGTTTTGAATTCCCATCATTTATTCACCTTATACATATAGTACATCTACCAAGTAGAACTTACTGTGATTTCTATCCCATTGTTACTCTAGAAAATAGCATAGGAAATGTCTATCTGAGGGTGGTGCCAAAGGTTATTTCATTAAGTAGGGCATTGCCAAACTGAAATTCATATGATTTCCTATATGACTGATGTTCTGTCCCTGCCATTGCTACCTCATTATAGTAACTATATGCCATCAATAAACTAAATGTCTTCCCATGTTTTGTGAAATATAATTCTCATTCACATCTGGTAAGCATATGAATGCTGGGTGAATGAATAATTTGACTTTTATAGAATAGGGATTTAAAATTAATATCCAAATCAGAACATAAGAAATGGTGCAAGGCAATTTTAAAACGCCAGTAAGATTTGAATTCTACTTGGTATACAAAATCATAGTGCATCTTAAGACACCAGAGTTTTCACTTTCCAATGATTAGTTCTCTCCTTCCCTGCATTATTTCTCAAGGGACAAAAAGATACCATGCTATCTTTCTTTTAGTCTGTTCAATTTTGATATTGATGAAAATTGAAAGAAACTGAAATTGACTAATATTTCTAGAATGAAAAAAAGGTAAAATTTTACCAACGATGTAGGATGAGGATATTTTTTTGTTCATATTGTTGCTTGGATATCTTTTTGAGGGGGCAGAGAGGATAGTCTAGATACCATAAAATAATGTAAATTTTCAATACTTCTTACTGCTCCTTGAAAAATTCCAAACCTCAGAATTTTTTAAATATAAAATGAAATAAATATGATACCAAAGTTCTTTATACAATTTGTCTTTTGGTTCTTTAGTTGCATGCTCTTTCTGTCTACACTTTATCAAACTGTGAGCTTTAGGAAAGCTCAGACTCATGTCTTGTTTGCACAGGCAAAAGCAAAAAGGAAATTCAATGTTATAACATGATCATTGGTAAAACTCTTACTGTCTTTAGGAAGTAGCTCAAGCAATGTTACCAAAGCTGTCTCTACATTTGGTTTGGTTTTTGCCTTCATACTGTGGAATCTGAGCACCTTTAACTTACATTTTTATCCATCATTTCAACCAGACAGCCAGTTTCTTTCGACCATCAAGAACACAGAATAAATCTTACCAGTTTGGTTTTAGTCACATATATGCATTTGCTTACTCTTGAGCACTGAGGTTTATAGCAAGGTCTCTTTAGTAGCAATGAAACACAGTAGAGGCACGTGGATGAAGCGAAGCAGTGGAATGTTTTCCCAAAAGTCAACAAGAAAGTGATAGTACATTCCTTACACATGTATGTACATTATAATGTGGCTCCCCTGCTTGACAGTAAGTTTATTTTAGAGATTTATTACTAAATTAACATCGTACAATCCCTTTAGGTTTTCATAGAATAATGGGTGTGACTTTTAACGACAAACTTTAGTGGTAAGCAAACTTATCAGAATATATGTAGTTTATATAGAAGTAACCTAAGATAACTAACAAATTTAAAAACAAAAGCAGTAATATCTGACATCTTTTGTAATTATGTTTCTTCCTGCTGAATTTTACATCCTATTCAATTATTCTCTGGAGAGTTTTTATTCTTTAAATATTAGATTACCACAGTTTTAATATGATCTACTTTTAGCTCATAAATGCATTTTCCTTTTAAAGCAAAAGGAAATAAATGCATTAAAATACAGAGAAAGATATATGCATTTTCCTTTTTAAAAACCTCTTTTTTTGCCAAAATATAAATTCCACTAATTTAAAACATCAAATTTAGACATACGTTTTTTGTGAAATCTAAGTTCTTTTTCAGTGGTTTTAAAAGTATAAAAGGGTTTGACTACAGTGGGCAGCACCGACACCTGCAACCTGCAGAAAGTGAGAGGGCAAGATTGTGGGCAATCCCCAAAGGCACCCAATTTGGAAATTCCATCTGCAACCTGTGAATGGGCCAAAGGAACCATCAGAGGCTTCATGAGATGGAACCCATACACATCATTGCTTGAGTGACCAAGAACTAGAGCCAGGTTTCCCAGAGACCTAAGGGAAGACCAAATACTACTGGTTTAAAAAATAAATCAACAAAGCGACACCTAATGACATTCTGTTATACTCATAGCGCAATGCCTTATGCAGTCATCATTAGAAAAGCTGGGCAAGAAATAAAGAGACTCATAGGTAGACATTATGCAGAGAGAGAGAGAGAGGAGGGGGAGGGGGGGAGGGAGGGAGGGAGGGAGGGAGGGTGGGAGGGAGGGAGAGAGAGAGAGAGAGAGAGAGAGAGAGAGAGAGAGAGAGAGAGAGAGAGAGAAAGAGAGAGAGAGAGAGTCTTTAGAACACAGTTCTAAATGGTATGCTTCCTTTCCCATTAGAGCTATCAGAATCCTGGGGAAAAGAAGGGAAAAAGAAGACAAGACCAAGATGGGAAGTAGGACACGAGGAGAACAAAGCCTTCTGAGTCAATTAATCAAATTTCATGAACTTTCAGGGAGTGGGGCAGGAAACACATGGCTGATACAGGTCTACACTAGTTCCTGTGTATATATATATATTATTTTTTTAGCTTAGTGTGTTTATGAGACTCCTGAGTGTGTGAATAAGTGGGTCTCTGACTCTTGTGCCTGTTCTTGGCACATTTTGTCCTTCTGGTATGTTGCCTTGTTCAGCCTCAGTGTGATGGTTTTGGTCTTATTTTATTTTCTTATTTGATTGTAATCTCTTGGAAACCTGTTTTTTTCTATTGAGAGACAGAAAAGTAGTGGGTCGAGAGGAAAGGGGAGGTGGTGAGGAATTGGAAAGAGTAGAGGGTGGGAAAACTGTAATCAGGGAAATTATGAGAAAATAATTATTTTCTTTTTTCTTTTTTTAAAGTACTTTTTTAATTTAATTTTTTTTAATTTTATGCATAAGAGTACACCACCATTGCTCTCTTCAGACACACCAGAAGAGGGCACCAGACTCCATTACAGATGGTTGTGAGCCACCATGTGGTTGCTGGAAATGGAACTCAGGACCTCTGGAAGAGCAGTTGGTGTTCTTAACCACTGAACCATCTCTCCAACCCATATAATCTATTTTCAATGAAAGAAAATTATGACTGTTCCTTAATGTTAAGAAATTCTTTTAAGTATAAATTAATAAATAATTGTACAAAATTTAGAACAGAGATTGAAATATTTAATATTCTCTTTCTGTGGGTCATATACTTGCTATATTCTCCTTACAATTAATGAACATCAAGAAAAGTAATATAGTTGCACCTGCCAATATTTAATAATATTTTATAATAATTACTCAAGACAAACATCCATTGATTAGGACCATATGAAATATATTTTTGCCCAAATGTGGCAAAATATAAGCTATTTCAAAGAGGAAAAAATAGTTTAGTAAATCAGTTGCAATTTACAATTCTAAGCCATCAACAGTGCTGCAGAGACAGTCTCAAATACTTCTATGCATTAAATTTGCCATTCACACCAAAACACACTTGACTTAAGACTAAACGTTACTCAGACAATCTGGCAATGTTTTCTACTATATCTTTTCTGAATGTGCTTGCTCTCAGTCACTAACTGTTATTAGAAAAACACAGTTACTTGTTTCCTCTTTACAATATTAAAGAAGGAAAAAGAAGGGCTGGAATGATAGCCATCTTTGTAAAGTGCTTGTCTTGTAAGCAGAAAACCTGATTTCAGTGCCCAGAGCTCATGTGAAAAAGCCTGTCATGTAGGTGTGTGCTATAATGTCTGTGCTGAAAATTCAGACATGGGCAGATCTACAGAAACTGTTGGTCATCCAGGTGAGTTAAAGAGATTGTACCCCTCATTAGATAGATAGATAGATAGATAGATAGATAGATAGATAGATAGATAG
>NW_021604665.1:11325708-11372419 GCF_004785775.1 Grammomys surdaster | reverse complement strand
TAGATAGATAGATAGATAGATAGATAGATAGATAGATAGATAGATAGATAGATAGATAGATAGAAGGATTGACAGATAGGTAGATACATAGATATTGATACATAGATGCATAGATTGATTAATAAAAGTATTTAACGAATATTTGAGGTTCCTCTTTGATCTTAACATGCATATACAAATAAGTACACCCAAATATATGAACACACACACACACACACACACACACAATGGTAAGGAAGTAGCAGCATTAATCAATTCTGCCTATCTTATTTTCATCTTTACTCTGTCATGTTTTGCAGAAATGGGACGGCTACCATCAGTAACCGCAGCTAACCACTCACATAATCCCATACAGATGTCTGCCTTCCATTTCTTTCTCCTACTTCATTCTCATTTTTGCCATATGACAATGTAGGACCTTGAAAGGCATCCTGGTTTCTGGTTGAGCACAGGCTAGAAACCCCAGTGGCCCCAAGGGAAGGCAGGCATTTCACCATGCCCCCAGACTTCAGGTTCCTGCCATTAGGACATAGCCCTCCATTGATTTGTGTCCTTCAGCTACATAAAGGAAACATCTTAAGCCCCTCCACTGGTAGAGGACGTGACCTGTGGTCATTTATCCTCAAGACAGATCTCTATTTTAATGAGGTACCTAAAGTCCTGAAGGGCTTAGCCAATTAAGCTTTTCTTCCCAAACACTCCTCCCTGCAAAAGGCCCACTCTGAGAAAATGGCTTACGGGTTTTCTCATCTACTTTCCACGATGATAATAAAAGCCTTAAAACCATGGACTGCCTCTTTATTAGGATCCTCAGTGGGGAACAAAGGAACATGCCTTCTCCTAAAAAGCCACGTCTAATGTCCCGCAGAAGACCTCTCTGCCTTCCCAGCCACAATGATCACCAACTCAAGCAAGGCAAGTCAACATCCGCGACAAGCCAAGAATTGTCATTTCTGTTGGACCCAGCCTGAGCGCTCTCCCCCTCTCCCCACTGCAGGCCAGTTCAGCCAGTGGCCCCCCACTTTCTTGTCAGCTCTTCAGTAGCTTCCTACGACACCTAGGTGCCCAAGAGCCTGAGAACCAGACATCCCCAGCTGCTCTGCAGACCCGGGGCACCCAGACAGCTCCAGAGATCCCCAGGACTTCAGACTGTACTCCCCTACTTCCTGAGCTGTGTCCCAACGGCTTCACATAGCGTGACACCTGCCCAGCACCAGCATGTGGTGAGCTCAGTCAAACTTCCCAAGGCCCTCAAGAGGGCGCGAGGCTGAAACAGGACCCCCAATTAGCCCAATATTACAATATCCAGATAGCTCTTAGAACATAGTACCTGGAATATTTTACCTCTTTTATTGCCATAAGGATGTCACAATATAAAACCTGTACATTCTAGAAAAAATAAATGGCCTCATTTTGTACTGCATCTCAACACATCTGTATTGTATTGAATTCCACACTTTAAAGCAAACCAAAAAACAAAGGAAATATAAAAATATTGTAACTTACAACCACACTAACCTCAGTCACAACAAGAAATTTTTGGATTTAAGTAGCAGAATCATTTTCTTGGAATATGATTATATTCACACACAAATGAAGAAAAACATAAAGTATATCTTACTAAAATTAGTTTGTTGTGACTAACCTTTCAGATAAAATTAGCCATGGTTTCAGTTTCCTTGGCTTGAAATGTATAAAAGCAGATAGATTCTTTTTATCTCTAAGATGCTGGTACCTTTGTTGTTATTTCTCACAAAGGTCTAAAATGTGTGTAGATAAATATTTCTAACACTGCAGGGGACACTACAATGAAAACAAATGCCCCCTGCCATTATTGTTCCCATCTAAAGTGTGCTACTTTGGAGTCAGATGTACTTTGAGGTTTTTTTATATTATTATTTTTGTTTTGTTGGTCTTAAACTCTTCCCATGGATGCCTGCAGACTTTTAATTTGCATGCCCACAAAATTACATCTACTGATCATATACCTATACACTGTCATAGTATACACTGTCATAGATAGGCAGCGTTTCTCCCACTGAAGTTAAAATTTTAACTTTCATCATCTAATACCATCTCCAGCTTCCTTTTCAAGAATATTTATGACATCACATTTTAGGTTTTTTAATGAAATTGCAAGCGATGTATGCAAAATGTAACTTTTAATTTTATCAACCCATACACTACATCCTTGGAGTCACCATTCGTTTTGTCATGATCTCTAGTACTACTTCTTTTCATGTTGTATTCTCTTAGTTTTTATGTCTATCATTATTTTTATAATATCTAGCTATAAGTATGATTAAAATTGTTTATTTGAGTTTGGAAAATAGTGTGTGTTGCATATGTGGTTAGGGTACTGAATCACCAACTCTTTCTCTTTTGTTAACTCAACATTTGTATTGATTTGGGATTTGCATTTATTTCAGAAATGTTTTTATTTGCAGCAAAATTGAGTGAAAAAATACAGAGAAATCAAATACGTTCATTTCCTCCATGCATACAGAGACTTCCCCACTTTTCACCTCCACACATCAGCCATACATCTATTATAATTCATGAGCCTACATTTTTACACCATTTTGATCCAAGTTCACAGTCCACATTAAAGTTTATTTTTGGTGTTTTTAATTATGTGGGTTTGGTCAAATTTATACTGACATGTATGTACTCTTATTATTGAGAGTGGCTCATTTAGAAGCTCTTTGTGTTGTCTCTGAGCCTCCCTCCCCCTTTCTCTCCTTCTCTTCTCTCTTCCTTCACTCCCTGCCCTGTCCAGAGGACCACCTGAAAGAGAGAATGGGGGAACAAGCGAACGGAAAGAACCACAACTTGTCCATAGTCTGATCAAACTATAATTTTAATATTTTTCACACAGGGTTTATACACACATAGAGGTAGGATATGGGGAAGGGGATGATGCAGGAGTGTAGGTATTCTCAGGGGGAGTACAGATATCTTCCAGTACAGGGTTTTGGTTGGGTGAAGAAGCAGGGAACAGGTCACTATGACTCTGTCTATGAGTCATTTGTTCTTATCCAAACTGACACTTCCATCAGAGCAATCTAGCCGCAAGACCTATGGCTACTTGATCTTATCCAAGCTGGTAGTTTTCAACCAAGGCTACTTGTTTACAAGGTCTATAGCTATCTGTTCTAGGGTTAGTGTTTTCCCACAGAGACCAAGACTTTGTGTTAGTAGGCATATATGGCTGACTTAGACCTTCAGTGTATAAGGTTGCTCTCAACAACCCCCAAATCTTCCTCATTGTCTCTCTCTCTCCTTCTCTTCCGACTTCCCCTAAGCTTGGAAGTTTTACTGTGAACTTAGTTTTGACTTTTATAGAATGTCACATAGGTGGACTAATATAACATGTAGGCTTTGCTGACCAGTTTCTGTATAGGACACCATTAATTCCTCTAGCTGGAATATGGACACACCCTTAGTACACACCTTTAGTCACAAACAATGAAGGTAAAGTTAGTTTGTAGAAGGAAGCAGCCATGATTCAAAGTGATATATAATTGAGGGGGAGAGAAAGTGATGAATCAGAGCAAGATCTAACAAAATGAGTCAGCGATAGGATACTCCCAACTCTCAGGATAATAGACAGGACAGAGTGGATACTTAAGAATAGGGTAAGAGAAAAAAAGGGTAGGGTGTATAGTAGGTAGTGTGTATATATTAAAAGAACATAGTAGACACAGTCAGAGACAGAATTAGCAGAGGATGAGAAGGAGTCAGAAGATTAGAACACATTGCTATAATTAATATGAGATTAGGCAAAGCAACTCAGTTAGAAGCTGATAGAACCTTGCTTGAATCAATCAGCTGACAAGGGTTTTGAGCCAAGATAGCTAAGTTGAACAAACTAGAAAGAGTTCAGAAGATAACTAGAAAGGGTGAGCTTATTCAGCAGTAAATCTTTGAGACAAAAATTATATCTGGTGAATAAAAGTTACTTTTACAGGCTTCTTTCAATTAGCAATGGGCACTGTTTCCTCTATGTCTTTCTATGGACTGATAAAACATTTATATTTAGAACAGACTCATTTGTCATTGGTTAGTTTTATCACAATAATTTTTTATTGGTCTACTGAAGACATGAAAAATTTCCTAACTTTAAAATCTAATTTTTAATGACATCAGATTGGAGTTCAATTAATTCAGCATTTAAACTTTAAACTAATCATTAATTGTATTCTTAATGTTTCCCAAGTTCTCTATCAAAGTATCAATTTATTTGTGAAAATTACCCATTGCTACATTCTGAGATTTTTGTTTTTTGATCCCAACAATTCCTGTGTTTTTTAGTTAGTTAGTTTTTCTCTTGCTGAAACTCACATATAATATCTGGTAATATTGGGAGTTTGGGTATTTGCATATCTGAAACACTGCTGTGTCAGTATTCTCACTTCTGAATGAAAAATGGGCTAGGCAAAGAACTGAAGCTTGCCAAAATATTTCTCAATATCTTCACACAGGGAATCTAGTAAACTCCACTACCACACATGAAGTCCATACGAATCTCATGTTATTTCAAGTCTCTTCATTTTAGTTACTGTCTCAAGATTGTCTTCTGCAAGTTTACAAACTCTTCCCTTCTTCTACATCTTGATTTTGAGCTTTTATAAGGTGGCAAAAATCTGTTTAAGCAAAAGTGCATACCAATGTGGCAGGAAAGAAATAGAGTTGGTCATACCACTTGAAATCTCCTCTTCATTGAAATTTAAATTAACCTTCTGTACTTCCTTATCTTCTACTTGTTCCAGTCGCCCTCTAGAAACTCAAATTTTCACATATGATACTTCATCTTCTGCTTCCAAACTATTTTCATTGCTGTTTCTCTTGACATATCAAAGATGGTTACTTCAATTTTATATTTATTCCAATCAATATTATCCTAGAATAATTATTCTTTATTGAATATTTATTTAATTGTTTAGAGACAGGGTTTCACTTAGCCCAAGCTGGCCTTAAACTCATTCTAAAGTAGAGGATGACTTCAAAGTTCTAGTCAACCTACCTATACCTTCCAATTATTAGGATTGAAAAAATGTACCACCTTACACTGTGTTTGGAATCATACTTCTAATTAACAATTCACTTATTAACTCTTTCTTCTCTTTCTACCTGATAATTTCTGTGTGAGTTCTCCTTAGTATATCTGATAATTGTAATCAGAGATAATTTTATTTATTGATATTTTATAATTAGCAATGGGTAAGCTTTAGTCAACTTGTTTATGTTTAGGATCACTGTAGAAGCATACATCTGGCTGTGGAAGCATTTTCTCTATAAATGATGAAATATGAAGGGAAGACACATCTAGAATGTAGGTAGCACAATTCCATGGGTTGTGGCCCAGCACTGACTAAAAAGAAGAAATAAAATGGAGAAGAGCATCCATCTCCTTCTGCTTTCTGAGACAGATTCATGTGATCAGCCACTTCACAATGTTCTTGCCATGACTGGTTTATAATCTGTAGTGTAAGCCACACTAACATTTCACTTCTACTCTATATAGAATTATTTATTAGGTATTTGTTTGATTTTTGAAAAGTTATTTTTCATTGTTGTCTTTGCTAAAGTTTCTATTTCCTATTTGTTCTTGTTAAGCAAGAATTTTTTAAAAAAAGAACAGATAAACTAATTGTTTCATTAAGAAATGACTTAAAAGTAACATAGACATAATTGAAAATTCATTCTACTTAATAACAGAGAATGTATGGTTTAGAAGTGATTCATTAGGTCTCAAACTGAGGGTCTGGCATTCAATAGTTGCATGTCGAATGACTTTGCTTTTCTCTCTGTGGACATTTGATTCCTAACTTAGGAAACATGAGTAATTATGGAAATGCTTATGGGGCTGGTAAATAATAACTCTGAGAAAAGAAAGGACCCATAAGATATGGCAAGATATGAGGCCCTTTCTGGCAATGTGAGAAAATACTCAAAGAAATCTAAGATTCTATATTCTCCTCAGTAGAAAGAAAAGAGATATTGAATCAAAAAGAGACATTTATTTTCCAGGATGATTTGAATAAAAGAAAGTCAATTCCTATATATGAAGAATGAAGTAGAAAACTATGTGTCATAGGTATAAGTTTCTGAATGATGATACAGATATCTTTTTTTCTCAAGTGAACCTTAATATGTTTTAATTATAACCAGAAACTATGCTTGATTGCTTTTCTTTGTTGTGGCATGAATGTTTTAAGTGATTTTGTTTTCGGCATACATGGATGTCAACACATTATATCTTCAAAAATATTGTCAGAAATGGGCTGAGAAGATGGCTCAACAGTTAAGAGTACTTGTTATTCTTGCAGAGGACCAGAATTCTCTCCCAGCATTCAAATTAGACAGACATCAGCTTGCAACTCTAGTTCCAAGTAATCTAGTACATACTTAAGGCATCCTTCAGTACTAGGATACATATAGTATACATACTTATGTACTAGATTTAACTTTTTTTTTAATTCCTGTATCTATGTCACAAACACAGAGGCATCCCTACTGTATCTCCTGTTTTACAGATTTTTAAAAAATTTCTCCAACAATTTTAGAATTCCAGGATATGTGTGTGTGTGTGTGTGTGTGTGTGTGTGTATATATATATATATATATATATATATATATATAGAGAGAGAGAGAGAGAGAGAGAGAGGGAGAGATCCTGTTTTTGGTATTCTAAATATTCAAAATGAAAATGTATTTTAATACCTTAAAATTGTCATGTATTATGATTTTAAGTGTGATTTCTTAACATAATTTCACATATATAACAATCTAGTAATTTATTTTTCACTTAGCTGTGTAAGACAACATCTAACAAACAGCCCTGGATAGTAATGGCACAGGATTTACTGCCTGTGTTTCCAGGAGATGGATACTTTCTCCTATTGTTTCAATAATTAGCATAGAAACAGTTAATAAAAGAATTAATGGTATAGCAAGTTAATAGTATTCACTTGTCTTCTTCATAAAAATATATATTTTGTCTCACTAAATTTAAAAGTGCTTTAAGGAATATTAACTGTGGTGATATTCAAGATAACCATGAATAAATAAAAAAAAATGAATCTTGCTGTCAATCTCAGTCAGGTTGAGTACATTGAGCATAGTAAATCTAGAGTTTATAAAAAAATAAACTGTGCCCCACCTAGGGATCCATCCCATCTGGAGACACCAAATCCAGACACTGTTGCTGATGCCAAGAAGTACTTGCTGACATGAGCCTGATATAGCTGTCCCCTAAAAGGCTTTGCCAGAGCCTGATCAATTCAGATGCAGATGCTCTGGAGGCCCACTCTCAGCCAATCATCAGACTAAGCACAGGACCCCAAGGGTGGAGTTAAGGGAAGGACTGAAGGAGCTTCCTAGAGGAAGAAGAACAATACCAGAATCTCCTAGAGCTTCCAGGGACTAAATCACCAAGCAAAGAATACAAAAGAAGGGACCCATGGCTCTAGCTGCTTATGTAACAGAGGATGGTCTTATCTGGCATCAATGGGAAGGGAACCCCTTTGTCCTTTGGAGGCTCTATAAACCAGTGTAGGGGAATGCAGGAGTGGTGGGTGTTTGGGGGAGCACCTTCATAGAACCAGGGGAATGGGGGATGGGCTAGAGGATTTGCAGAAAGGAAACCTGAAAAGGGTATAACATTTGAAATATAATTAAATAGAATATTCAATAAAATAATTAGTCTTGGATGTCAACCACCTTCAATACTGTGAGTGGCTGTATATGGAAGATAATTTTTTTTACCTCAGAGGGTTACTGAAAAAGGCATAGGTCTGGCATATTGACATTTAAAGGAACATTAAATAAATTCTCAGAGTTTACTAGAGGCCAAATAATTCCTGGGTTTTACTGTTTCATCCAATAGGATGCTGACTCTGCAATTTCATACTCTAATAAAAATCCCTGCTCTGGTTCATTCATGTTTCTTTCTAGTCTCAATGTTTACCTTAAAAGGTATTTTTGCAGACCTTTTTGACATTTCCTGCCACAATAACCTCTTTACTTCTCCATAAATATGTAATAATTAATTATTATATTTCTAGTTTATTATTAACTACCTATCTGCCAGGAGCATACCAGTTCTGAGAATTAGGAAATTTTTATTGATATCATTTTCTAGATAATGTATAGCATTTGACAGAGTGTTAGGCATATAGTATGAATTTAATTATTTCTTAACAAAACAAAACAAAACAACAACAACAAACAAAAACAGAAAATAAAAACAAACAAACAAACATAAAAGATGACCAGTCACAAGTCAAACCTGTTTCTGGATGTTTTTTTCTGCTTTTTTGGATATAACAGCTATTATATGTCTTGAGGGAGTGTCATTTATTTTCAGCAGCAGAACAAATAAAAGCTAAGGATTTACTCATTTAACACACCCCATGGATCCCTACCTTTTAGGATCTCTCTCTCTCTCTCTCTCTCTCTCTCTCTCTCTCTCTCTCTCTCTCCAAGGAATCTGTTGTTATTTTTAATGGTTGTCATTAAACATCATTTCCAGCTCTGAAAGTCTTAACCATGGATAAAGAATGTCAATAACCGAGTCCTGTTGAGTGTAGAGGAAAATCATTTTTTTTCTCATGAGATAACACCAGTGGTTATCAAATAGGAAATGCCCAGCCCTTAAGACACACACACACACACACACATACAGGTTTAAGACATGCACTCAAAAGTAATAAATGGACAGAACTTGTTTTGATTAAGTATTTAGATAAACAACAACAACAATTAAAGGAAAAGAGATCATGAGGCAGTAGGAGGATATATTTGGGGGACTAGAGGGAGGCAATGGAAGAAAGGAATTGTATAATTGTATTATGTTTTCAAAATCATTTTGAAGGTTATCTCCAGAAAAGGAAAGAGCAAGAAAATGGAACCTGTGAGATGCAAGGTCCTGTTGGAGATCCAATGCTTCATTCAGTCATGTAACTGAATCATGCAAATCCATGACGTTTTGAAAAGAAGAGATTGGGGGTTCACCTGGGACACAGACAGCGAGGTGAGCTGCATGTTGTCCTTTGCCCCCAGCTCTATCATTGTCCTCCTACCTCCATGAGCCCTGCTGGGCCCCAGGGAGATCCAGGCTTGTGAGTCCCCCTATCCTTCAGGAGACCTCCTAGGCCCCAGGAACACCCAGGTTAGACTTCACTCCATCTATCCCCACCTGCCAAGTCCACGTGGGACACAGCCAGCAAAGGTGATCTTCACTCTTTGCCCTAAACTCCATTGGCAGGCCCATGGCTCTGCCACCCTTCCAGAGGAAGCCTATAGGACCCTAGAAACATTCAATTCCACCTGGGACACAGCCAGGAGAGGTGAAATATGGTGTCCAGTGACTTCATTGTCTGCCCCAAGGCTCTGATTGCTTCTCCAAGGAGTCTTATCAGCATCTGAAACATCCAGTCAACACCAGGGACAACCAAATAACTAATGCCAGGCTAAGAACACAACTAAAAGAGCCGGGGCAATATGGCACCATCAGAGTCCAACTATCCTACTGTGGCAAGCTCTGGATATCCACACTCTGCCAAAGCACAAGATGACCTTTAATCCAATATGAAGATGACAGAGTTCTTTAAAGAGGAAATCAATAAATTCCTTAAAGAAATATAGGAAAATATGGTCAAATAAGTAAAAGAAACGAATAAAACTGCTTAATATCTTAAAATGGAAATAGAAGCATTAAAGAAAACAAAAATGAGGGAATCCTGGAGATGGAAAACCTAGGTAACAGAAGAGGAACTGTAGACACAGCATCACCAAAAGAATATAGAAGACGAAAGACAGACTCTCGTCATAAAGATATGATTGAAGAAATCAATATATCAGTCAAAAGAAAATGTTAAATCTAAAAAGTTCCTGACATAAGGTTTCCAAGAAAGCTGTGACACTGAAAGGACCTAAGAATAAAAGGAATAGAATCAGGAGAAGACTGCCAACTCCATTGGAGAGCTTTAAGTGAATTCATATTTAACATTTCTAACATGTACTTGGGACACAGCTGGCTTGCAGTAAAGAATTATGTTGATGGATACATTAGCTTTACATTTAAAGTGCTCTCTCTCTCTCTCTCTCTTTCTCTCTCTCTCTCTCTCCTTCCCTTCCTCTCTCCCCCTTCCCTCTAAGACAAGGTTTCTCTGAGTAGCCCTGAGCATTCTGATCCTGGAACTCCTTCTGTGGATCAGACTCATCCCAGACTCATCCCAGACTCACAGCGATCTGCCTGCTTCTGCCTCCTAAGTGTTGGAATTAAAGGCAATCACTACAAGTCCTACCTGAAAGATATTTTATGAACTCATAATATTATAATAAATCTGCTTTTCACTACATATTCAGCTTGCAACAATAAATTAAATGTAGTTTTTCATTAAATTAAGGAAAATGACAAAGTAGATGATAGTCTCTTGATATTGATAACTGATACATACATAGTGGAAAACCCTTGTTACGTATTAATTAATAGTGGATGAATCTGGATCTTTCATCAGAGGTGCATTTTATTGCTTGCTTATGTTTACTGATTTGGCCATCCGAATTGATAAGACTGCTTGTCCAAATTCATATAAGAACACATCCATTATTGGCCTCAAAACTCTTGGTACATAGGAGCTTCCACTCAGACATGTGCTCATTTACAAAACTGTTGTCATAAAGTCAACTGAACAGTTGGGTACACCAAAATATGGAGAACTTAGAGTCAGAGAGGTATCACCAAAGTCTCAGCTGTATGATGCTGAGGCTTAAGACACTTTAGGGGGTTTACTCACTTGCAAATGTACCACCCAGTGTAATAAGCCAGTGTCTGTGAAATCACTGTGGGAAGGAGAGTTGACTATTGCTTAGGAGTCTCTTGTTATTCTCAGTCTTTGCTGGGGCTTAAGCTCTTATCTTTTGCCAAGTCAACACCCTGTGAATAAAGTTGTAAGAGAGGAGATATAATTAGTTAAATTGCAGTTCTCACATATAAGGAATGTGGACTCTGGACCATGGAAAAACTGGTGAATTTTCTGACTTAGAAAAAGAGTGTTTCATGGAACTTACTTATATAGCAACCACAAAGGTCTCACTAAGGACATCACAATTAGTAAGGATAAGTATGTGAACAATTTAAAAATTTTAAGACTATTATTGAATCATATACATATATATGCACATATCATGCACATATATGTATATATATATATGCATGTATATATGTATATGTGTGTACATAAGTATATGTATGCATATATATGATCATGTGCTTATATTAATGCCAATAAGGGATTTCAATTAAACCAAAATCAAGATATGTGATTCATGTTTATATGTTCATGTGTTTCTGTGTTCTTTTATCATCCATAAATCTTAACAGTTCCCCAAAAGAAAGACCTTAGTTTTATTGACTCTTGTGAATTTGTAACCCATTTCAGCACAAATTTTTATAGGCATTCCTTTTTCATTTGAATAAATGACACTTTCTACCAATTAGGAACACACAAAGATTTTTCTTATGACATAAATCTCAATCCCTCAATTTATTGGCAGAAGACCTGATCATGCTGGACTGAATATTTTAATGGTTCTTGTTTCAGATGAAAATGCTATAAATGGCTCTGGAATTCAATATGTCATTTACATTTTTGAACCTCATTAATCCAAGCCAGAAATAATGGGGCTATATATTTTTCTAACTTGTGAATTAGAGCATGAATACAAGTTCCAAACGTATTTTTCAAAATAATGAAATGAGTTCATTTTTATACACTGCTGACTTTTCAAATGTAACAATATTTCATTCCTTATGTATAAACGTGCTACAGCACAGTTTCTAGAATAAGAGGAATGTTCATTATGATAACTTCAGTCCCTAGAGCAGTGTCACTCATGGTCACTTGAGAATGAGATTGAGGATGTTAATAACTAATGTGTAATTATCTGAGCTTTATTTCTTCAATGATAATTTTTAAGAAATAATATTTAAAATAATTTTAAATTTTAACTTTAGAAAAGTCATAGCATCCTTGATATACAAATATTATCCTACATAACTTTTTTCTTTTAAAACTACACTATGTTGGTTTTCAGTGTGAACATCCATGTAGCAAGGACCACAATATAATTTTAAACATTTTCATTACATTAAAAATCAAATATTTATTTCTTTATACCTACACTCTCCAGAACTAGGGAAGAATTATTATATTTTCTAACTTTATAAATTTTATTTCATTTACAGATAACACATCTTATTTATCACTTGCTTAATGTGCAATTTGTAAACTTTAATAATGCTGTATAGTATGTTCTATATAGTACTTATCTTTGTTTTTATGTATCAGTGCTGCTGAATAATATATATAAAGTAATACTAATTCATTCCTCAATCAGATGACAGGAAAATGTGTTTTTAATAATTATGATTGTATTAAAATTAGTGCATAATTCTTTTGTAAATGGCTATGTTTTTAACTTAGTATGGATTTAGGGATGTAATTTCTGAGTCATGCAAAAGATCTCATTTACTGATGACTATTCTTAAGTACTATATAAAGAATATCTTTATTGAACATTATCATTTTTAACCATATGCTTTGGGCCTTCTCAAGTTGACTTAGTGATGTATAATCATTTTTATTTCAATCAATTATGTGGATTGGAAAGTAAAGAGATTACATTTATCCACCAGATGTATATTACTATTTATTAAGAATTGCATTTCTAAACTAAGGAATATTGAATAGCTCAGAAGCACCTAAAGAAATGTTCAACATCCTTAGTCATCAGAGATTGCAAGCTGGTACATCGACTCTGGAAATAAGTACTACTCAGAAAATTGGACATCATACTACCTGAGCACCCAGCTATACCTCTCCTGGGCATATACTCAAAAGATGCCTCAACTTTTAACAAGGACACATGCCCCACTATGTTCATAGCAGCCTTATCTATAATACCCAAAAGCTGGAAAGAAGCCAGATGTGCTTCAACAGAGGAATGGATACAGAAAATGTGGTACATTTACACAATGGAGTACTACTCAGCTATTAAAAACAATGACTTCATGAAACCCACAGACAAATAGACGGAACTAGAAAATATCCTGAGTGAGGTAACATAAACACAAAAGAACACACATTGTATATACTCACTGATAAGTGAATATTAGCCCAAAAGCTTTGAAGACCCAAGATAAAATTCATAGACCACATTAAGCGCAAGAAGAAGGAAGACTAAAGTGTGGATGCTAAGGGGGAACAAAATACAGCAGGAAATTCAGAGACAAAATATGAAGCAGAAACTGAAGGAAAGGCCATGCAGAGACTGATCCACCTGGGGATCCATTCCATATATAGACACCAAACCCAGACACTATTGTGGATGTCAAGAAGTGTTTGCTGACAGGAGCCTGTTATAGCTGTCTACTGAGAGGCTCTACAGAGTCTGACAAATACAGAGGCAGATTGCTTGAAGCCAACTATTGGACTGAGCACTGGGTCACCAAAGGAAGAGTTAGAGAAAGGAATGAAGGCGCTGAAAGGGTTTGCAACCTCATAGAAAGAACAATATCATCAACCAGATCCCCCAGAGCCCCTAGGGACTAAACACATGGATCAACCCATGGCTCTAGCCCCATATGTAGCAGAGAATGACCTTGTTGGGCATCAATGGGAAGAGAGGCCCTTGGTCCTGTGAAGGCTCGATGCCCCAGTGTAGGGGATACCAGGGCAGGAGGAGGCAGGAGTGGGTTGGTGGGTGTGGGAGCACCCTCATAGAAGCAGGAGGAGGGAGGCTGGAATAGGGGGTTTCTAGAGGGGAAACCAGGAAAGGAGATAACATTTGAAATGTTAATAAATAAAATATTCAATAAAAAACGATTACATTCCTCCTGATGTCTAAAGTTTGCTTTAATTTTATATTAGTAGTCACATATACACATTGAAAAATTTAATGACACAGATAATTTGAAACATCGAATACCAGTATCCACAGGCTCATGTTAGTTAATTCTTTCATGTGTAAATTAAATATCTTGACATTGAAGATTTCTCTTTACGAACAAAATGATCTCCCACCACTGCCATGGAGATTGCCAGCTTATCTCTGCATTTACAGGAGGGAAAAAAAAGAATGGAACTGGAATGAGCTGGAATTACTAAGGAATGTTACTTAGGCCCCGATAAACAAATAGAGTGGAAGAGGGTAGAGAAAGGATACACAAAACAAAAGACATGAAAGCAGAGACTTACTCACAGTAGGAAGGTTCCCACAGAGGCCAATGGATTAGAAGGAGAGTCAGGGAGGAGGGTCGATGACAACAATGTATGAGATTACTACGTGGAAGCTTATTATTTTCTGTTTACACAAACACTACCCCCAACAAAAACCAGTCTGTGTATTGGAGATACAGTGCTGAAGCTGGGTGGAGATTGCGCACATACTAAAATTTTCTGTAGGGACTGGAAGATCACTCAGCTGGTTAAGAGCACTGGTTGCTCTTCCAGAGGACAGGGGCTCCATCTGAAGCATCTACATGGTATCTCTTAATTGTTTGTAATTACAATTTCTGGGGATCTGATGCTGTCCTCTGGCCTCCAGTGTCCTGAATGCATGTGGTACATAGACAACATGCAGGTGAAGTAGTGATACACAAAAATAAGAAAAGAATGCAAAAAAAAAAAATCCTGCAAATTGAGTAGATTACCAGTATGTCTCCAAGAAGTCTGGAAATTTTCTTTAGAAAAGTTATTTTTTTAAATGCTGTGCAGTGGTGCTGTAGGCCTTTCATCTCAGTATTTGGGAGGCAGAGGTAGATAGATCTGTATGAGTTCTAGGCCAGCATAGTCTACAGAATGAATTCCAGAAGAGTCAGAGCTACACAGAGAAACCTTGTCTCAAAGACAAAAACAAAAATGAAACAACAAAAAAACAAACCAATAATAACAGGAAACTAACAAACAAAATCAAACAAAGAAACAAACACACTAGAGAGTCTTTTTAAACCTGTACCATGTTTTGACAACTAATAAAAATGGCCCATAGATTTATTTTAAATATTTTTGCCATAAGAGTTGTACCAAAATAGTTATAAAGAAGACATCTAAGAATACAACATCTATAACATTTGGAACTGCGTTGTTTGAAACAGTGACATAGATTCTATTTCATTTTTATAAAATTATACAATATGCTGATATGCTGATGTACAATGTTTTGAGGACATCCATCTGATCTTGCACTACTTTGAATAATGATGCCAATGGTGTGTAAAAATATTACACTCTTCTTCGGTAGTTGAAATGTAACTGAAAGTTTTAGCATGATCATTTGACATTCAATCATGTGGTGTCAAAGAGATGGCTCAGTAGGTTAAGGCCCTTGCTGCTAAGTCTGCTTGTCTTCTTTCAATCACCAGGACCTGCACTGTAGGAGACAATCTACAATCAAGTATTGTCCTTTGACTTTCGTACAAACTCTATGGCATGTGCGCTAGCTCCTCTGTTATTTCTCGTGCCAAATAAATATTATTTTTAAAGATGAAATAATTTACTATCATTAAATTTGACTATGATTCGTGTCTAACAATTGAGGTACAAAATCATCTTGGAACTTACTAAAATAAAGGTTCCAATAGTGACACACTTCTAAATAAATGCAAAATAAAAGCTTTTTTGTACTTTTTCTTCCAAGATATCTCAAGGTCAGAAAATTGTGTTAACCTAAGTTAATATATGATGATGATGTGTCCCAAAGTCCCTTGGTCTCCTTATTTTAAGAAACCAAATTTAATTAAATTCTATCTAATAAAGCCTCCATTCATTTCTCAGAAAGGCCTGTTATTTATTTCAAATGCCTTTCAGAGAGAAGCAGACAATATTCCACTTTGCTTCAGAAGGGATTCCCACTTCTGTTGAAATATTTTTCTTCTTCTGTGCTCTCGCTGAAAATATAGTAACCAGTTCTAATAACACTGTTTAGTGTTAAAGCACTATTCTTAGAGTACTCTACTGTGGCTTTAAACGTTCTTAGTGCTGTTAGGAACAAGCTGTGAAGTGGTATGCTTTAAAGTGCCACTAAAGCAGGAGCCTCAAATGGCCCCATTGTTCTAAGAACTTCATCCAAGGATACATAAAAAGTCTTGACTTTTCCTCTCCTGAATCACATCTTTTATTTGATTATTTACTATGGCCATAATGAAGCATAAGATGGAATCTTAAGATATAATTTAAAAACATTAACAGTGAAGAGACAGGCATCATTACCATTTAATATAACTACAGAAGAAATGCATATCCCAAACCTCATAAAGGGCAGTATCAAAATAGCACAGTTTGACTACAAAAGCTTGCTAGTAAGCCTCATTGCAACTGTTGAATAGCCATGAATATACTGTGTGTCTTATTAAGAATATATGAGTCAAAACCAATAGATTACTTTTTGATATGCTGAGAGCACAATAACCTTTAATGTAAAATGTGAATTGTTCATGAATCAGTTATTGTGCCAGCCATGATCTAATTGGTTGGCTTTATTGTAATGACTATGATGATGATTGTATAGAAACAGCAGCTCCTGTTCATGAAGGTCTAACTCTGGGTCAAGGATTTTGCTAATCATTTTACTTGTATTATCTCCTGAACTAAAGCTCAAACAATAATGTAACAGTTGGCAGTACATCAATTAATTCTTGAACTTCACAAGGGAGTTTTTACTCTATTTTACAGGGAAGAAGGAGGTCAAGGACTGGCAGTGTTAAGTGGCTTTCAGAAATCACAAACATACAGTTTATTAAGTGACAAAGCTATAGATTAAATTCAAGCTGATCTGAAATAGTCACTAACTCTCTCTCTCTCTCTCTCTCTCTCTCTCTCTCTCTCTCTCTCTCTCCATATACTTCTTCTATATATTTACCTCTCTACCATTAAGAGACTTCGATTTTATATCTTGACTTTTATCTTATACTTGAAACATAGACACAAACCTATTTTTTTAATAAGAGTATTTTTAAGTGGTCTCTTTGGTCCTGTACAAATGAGATCCTAGATGTCCATGACCCAGCAATTTGGACATGTTGAGACAAGAATCTTCCTGAACATCTGTAATATATTAGGAAATATAATAAAGTTTGTAGTTCTTTGAGCTTTTGATCTTTCAACTCAACCTGAAATTTGAACCATCTAAATTTTTTAAAATACCTAGAGAAAAAAGTTTAAATGGATCCACTCTATAAGAGAAGAGAAGGGATAATGCCTCTCCTAAATAGCACAGTCTATGAAATAAAAAGTCTGGTGCCAGGAATGGGCTACTTTTTGGAATCCCCTATCACTCAGGGTATTTAAAGTGCTCTTGATTCCCCCTGAATTTGATTCCTCCTGAGTTTGATTTTGATATCTTTAATAAAGATACCAAAATTTTGAGTCATACACATAGTATCAACAGTTGTCTTTCATCTGAATAATCTTTTTTCATTTAGCAATATATTGGAGTTATGTTTACGATTTTTTTCTAAGATGGCTTTCTCGCCAAGAATAAATATTTTCCTGAAGTAATTACATAACATCCCCAGTTACTGTGTAACTTGGTTGTTCTATTCATGACAAAAATCTAAATCACAATGGCTCAAGCACAGAGTCTTGGTTCCTATTAATGAAATCTTCTAAGAAACATTTTGATATAGGTATTGTGGGCTTAGGGACTCAAATGTTAGTCTTCTCCCCAAATCTCTTTCTTCCTCTTCTTGGCTATGTCATCTTTTCTATCATGGCTTAATCCTAGCATCAGACATAGTTTGGACTCACTTGGCCACTCATTCATCATAATGTTGTGAAGGTTGACATCATGTACATGTGCACATTCTCTAAAACTTCAGTGTTCAAGCACGTCTGTACTCATTCTTGCTAGCACCAGGAAAGCTTTGGCTGGAGAATGACTGGATACTAGAAACAGGGCACTGATCAGCTTCTTTCAGGAAACAAGGGAACCCTACCCAAGAAACTAGGCTTGACATGCTAGATTCACTGTCATACTATGACTGATACCCACCCCATTATTTCATGTATGAAAATGTGGATTAGGGGATGGGTTGGTTGGCTTCCTTTTAAATTTCTGTTTTTAACAAGCCATTCTAGAATTCTAAAACAGTCACAGCCTTAGAAGTTTAACATAATGTTGAGAACTAGGAGAAAATGGTTCAAAAAAACTCTTCACTGACGTCTTGGACCCAATGAAGATGACATTAGCCAAAATACCTAACAGAAAGGAGATAGAACCTGAAGAAACCACACCATGTAGATAGGCATGATATCCAGTTGAGGGAAGGGGCCAGTCAACCATCTCAAAAATTTTAACCCAGAATATTTCCTGTCTGAAGGAAATGCAGGGACAAAAACATGAAGCAGAGACTGAAGGAGAGGCCATACAGAGACCTCCCCACCTTGGGATCCATCAGCTCTGCAGACATCAAAGTCCTCTATTACTGCTGACACCAACAACTGCTTACAGACAGGAGCCCAGTAGGGCAATACTATGATAGGCTTTTTCAGTACCTGACTAAGAAAGATGCAGACACTCAAGCTAACCATTGGACTGAGCCCAGGGACTCCAGTGGAAGAGATATGGAAGGACTGAAGGAGCTGAAGGGATTCCAACCCCGTAGGAAGAACAACACCAGATGCCTCAGAGCTCCCAGGGACTAAACGACCAACCAAAGAGTATACATGGATAGGTCAATGACCATCAAAGCTCCCAGGGACTAAACCACCAACCAAAGAGTATACATGGATGGGTCCATGGCTTTTGCTACATATGTAGCAGAGGGTTGCCTTATCTGGCATCAATGGGAGGAGAGGCCCTTGGTTCTATGAAGAATAAATGCCCCAGTAAAAGGGGATGCTAAAGGGGTGAGGTGGGAGTGGCTGAGTGGAGGAATACACTCTTAGCGGCATATGGAAACAGGAATGTGACGGTGGTGGGCTTCTGGGGAGAGACCAGGAGGGGGGACAACATTTGAAATGTAAATAAATAATTAATAAAAGTATACTTATTTGCCAAAAAAAATCTTCTCTAGTAGTTTGCATGCTAAATACAAATTACTTTACGCATACGTATTATTACAGAGACTTAGAAAAAATTGCCTAGAATTAAATGCTCATAATTAAATTTGTTGTCCAAAATGACCACTTTGTAATGTGAGTGCCAACTGGGAGAGCTAGGAGGTAAGGTAGAAATGTTCTCTTGTTTGTCAAGGATTAAAAACTGTTCAACTCTTGTACATGAATAATGCAATGCATCCCATATGTATCTTCTAACCATTAAAATATATTAAATTTGCCATTGTATGAATAAATCAAGCTCATCCCAAATGCCTTTTTTACTTGTCACTGAAGGAAAATGATAAGAAAAAAATCATAAGAAGCTATTAGTATTATCAAAGTAGAAGATAACATTCTGTTTCTGCTTTGATACCTTATTTGGTATCACCCAACATCTCATTTCCATGAAGAGAAAGTCAAATTCTAACTAGTTCATGTTTTAGATGATGTTAATACTTCTAAAAATAATAGTCTCACAATCAATCTGAAATAGGTGGATATATAGATAGAGGAAACTTGCAGACTACACTTCACAGTCCTTTTTTCTTTTTTTATTGGACATTTTATTAACATTTCAGATGTTATTCACCTTCCCCATTTCGCCCCACCCAGAAATCCCCTATCCCATCCCTGCTCCTCCTGCCTCTATGAGGATGTGCCCCCAACAACCCACCCACCCACTCTCACTTACCCGCTCTTGAAGACCATAATACCACTGACTTACAGCCCGGTAATAAGGTGCCACATCAGAAATCTCAGCCATATTCTAATCCTATATATAGTCTAATAGAATGGCCATAAATGCTCACATCTCTACAAGAAGACTTCCATGTAGAATTTGTTTTGTATTCGTTATTATTCTTTTTAAATAACACTTGTTACTAGTAATAAATATTAAGGATAAAATTGAACTATACAAAAGGGACTAGAAGTGTTCTACAAATACTGACCTCATTTCTGTTTCCTGATCTTACTAATTACATTTTTTTGTTTAAAAATGTAAGTCTTGTTTATAGTTTAGGGTGCACGTGTGCATGCATACAACATCTTCATGAATTCAATCATCTCTTTCCAACTTTACATGAGATCTGGAGACTGAATGCATGTTTTTACAATCAGGAACAAGTACCGTTATTTGATAAGTAGTGATGAGTGACAATCACCATTATTTGATGATCACTGGCCAAACCTCTTAGGTCAGGGGAAGAATCAGGATGAAGCCTACCAGAATCTGAAAATAAAAACAAAGCCAGATGCAAGGAGGAAAGTTACCATTAATGTACTGAGATCCTGCATCTGGGTCCAAAAAATAGACATATAATATCACACCAGATAGAGGACGAAGAATGTAGTGGTGGTCCTTAATAACCATGGGGAATGGAGAATAACTATGACTTGTTGGTTTATGACCATGACTGTTTCAGGGAACAAAAAAATACCAGCATGGTTTGGTCCTTCTTCATTTATTGGTTCTAAAAATGAAGCTACATTTTAGATGTGTGAGATTCAGAGAACATAGAACAACAAAAAATAGTTCAAGATATCTTATGACTGACATAAAAAAAATTACTTCAATCTCTGATGGTATATACTTCTTGTTTTTTTTGTTTTTTTGTTTGTTTGTTTGTTTATTTTCTTGAAGGTTATGATGCATCTCAACCCTGGAACTCTAGATATAATATGAAAATAAATTTACAAAATATGACAACTTATTATAAGTAATGATGTATTTTTGGATTTTGAAACAGCTTGAAATATTGAAGTAGACCACTATGTATAAGAAGGGACAAAGTGGTACCCAATGAATTAAAGTCGTTCTGAGGATAAGACAAAGACAAGACACAGAGGCTCAGATTGCTTAAGGTGATGAAAAAATATCAAAGCAGAAATTTGTAAGAACTCATGAATTCAGAAATATAAATTTTTTGAGAAAGATTTTTATAGGTTTTCTGTTTTCTATGTTTCAAAATAAATCTTATAAATTTTACCAAGTAACTGTATACAGTTTACAAATAAAGCAGAGTTGATATTTTAACTCTTTCAGCTGAACTGAACCTTCACATTCCTGCTATCCTGCTCATTCTTTATTTACTAATTTCTGACATGTTCACCCACAGTCATACTCCTTTCTCATTTAATGTTATTACAAAATTATAAAAATTAGAACAATTTTGTACACTGAAGAAAAATACTATACTTAAATATATTTTTCTTCTTAATATCTCATAATGTGAATAATTTTCTATCAGATTTTTTGATACCTATTGATAGTTTAGAACTTGATTACTGAGTGAAACATGGTATAGAAACTTTCCAACTTCAATTTTCCTCTTATAAGACCCTTAATTTTTCAATTTTGATTTAAATAAAAAATATTCTTCACTGCAATATAAATGTTCAGAAGAGTATACAGATGTCACTAGGGAGTGATTTGCCACGGAGAGATTTTGGCAGACTGAAAGTTACATAATAAAATGTACTTTTTATTCTCCTGCAATATCATACATACATGATATTAGATCATTTTATGTCAATAGCACAGGACATTCCATATAATTTATGAAGAAGAGAGGGGTTTGTTGATTAGTTTGGTTTTGTTAGCTCAAGGTTATGGAAGCCTAAAAGTATGATGACAACATCTAATCTGAGACATCCAGAATCATGATGTGAAAGAGTCTTATTGGTCAGACAGACTAAAAACAACTGCGATTATGTTAGACCAGCCATGATGGTGAGGCCGTCATGACCTAGTTTCCCATTAAGGGTCCCACTTGGTCTGAGTTCTGGAAGTAACACAATGTGAAATTTATTTCAGTTAAAACCTGTAGAGACACTTACAGTCAAACATGCCTCCACCTTAGCAGTGAACACACACTGATATTATATTGATAATATGAAGATGGTTTTATTTCTATTTTCACCATAATTCATGCTTACTTATATTAAACACGGTTTATAACATATTATCTCCAGTAATTCTAGTCCTATCATTTCCTTAAAGTATTTACTGTATTTTCTCCTGGGAGAGGGATCTTATGTACTTCAGGCTGGCTGTGTAGCTAAGGGTGATCTTGAACATCTAATTTTCTTGCTTCTCCTTCCCAACTACTGGGATTATGGGTGTGCAGTATTATGTCTAATTTACACACTGCTGGGAATCAAACCCAGGGTTCTGTGCATGCTAGATAAGCACAAGACTGACTTAGCTACTTGCCTAGCTCTGACTAGGACATTTCCATCACACACTAACTTATTTGAAGCTGAAATCTGTCTTCTTGGTGTTTGAACATTCCTACTTTTAAAAATATTACTTGAATATACTACAAGGTGAATGTCCGATTCTCACTTGAAATTAAAAGATCATAGGAAGGGATTTTTGATTTTGAATGATTTTAGGAACATCACACAGACATATACATATGCACAGACACACACACACACACACACACACACACACACACATTTGCATGGAGGCACATCCCTCCACACAAATGTTTCTGCCCATTGGTATTCAAGGTTTTGAGGCATCATATAGCTATATATTTTATATTTATATGATATGTATTTATCATTTAAACTTACACAAACACAAAAATACTAAACACGACATCAGAGAACTCTACGTAATATTTCAGTGACAGCTCACATTAAATTATTACCCTTCTTCCCATACAATTTTCCATGGTAACATTCATAGCTTTTACCCTACAAACATTTCAATTGTACAAATTGCAGAATATTGTATAAAACAAAACCAAATTGATAAAATGCTTTTTTCCCTTTTCTGTTGGGTGTGAAAGTAGGTAGAAGGACACTAGGAACATAGAAAACATTCATTATTGCCCAACATGTGGAGCCACATGAGAGGAAAATTAAAGTAAGAGAGTGTAAAAAGGTAGCAGCAATATCTTCAAAATCAGCAACACTCCTTTGCAGGGAAGGAAGCACCCAAGAGGAACAGAATCTTAGAAGACCATGTTGATCTTGCTTTCCCCAGCTGGAGCAGCAAGATAAGATGACAACATAAAATAGTTCTGACAAACCAAACAACAGATAAGTAAATAAGTAGTGGCAATAAAGCAAGTATGGGGCACTGATAAAAGGCACTGCTCAACATTCCTGTGGGTTTAGGCCCATTTTTAATTTTAAATACAGCTGAATATATGCATGCTATATCAGGTAATGTTTATATGCACTATATATTTCATCATGCTTAGTTGGGCTTATGCATACACGTGAAACCATTATAGCATCTCCTGGAAACAGTTTTCTGGATCCTTGAGTGTACAGTACCTTACTATTGCCTGTGGTCACTTTATTCTGCAGTAGGACCAGAACATTAATATCCTGTGTAACTTAACTGTTAGACTTCAGCACGCAGCTTGGAACAGACAACACCAGACCAAATGGTTCTAAAGGGGAGGGGGTTTATTCAGGACAGAGGGCAAAGGTAGGGAGAGAAATGAGAGAAGATGGTGGAGAAAGAGGAGAGAGAGAGGAGAGAGAAGTGGAGGCTGGCCATGACCATGTGGAGAGAGGGGGAAGGGAAGGGTGGAAGGGTAAGGAGAAGCTAGAGGAAAGAGAGTAAGAGTGTAAGAGAGAGAGAGAGGAGGAGGCAAGCAGCCCCTTTTATAGTGGGCACACCTAGCAGGCTGTTGCCAGGTAACTGTGGGGAGGAGCATACCTGGGTGTTGCCAGATAACTGTGGAGGTGGAGTTTAGACAGAATACTAACATTCCCATGTTTTGGTTTAATTAAAAAGAAAAATTAGAAAGAGGTGATGGCGAAGCAGGAATAGGGTCATTGTGAAATCTGGCTACTTCCTGCTGGCATTGGGGGCGATGTGTCTTTAGGAGGAACCTAGAAGAATGGATATTGGGGTTTTTTCTCCAGTCTTACGAGAGCTGGCTGTTTCCTGCTATCCAGAGTCTATGGACCAAGCCATCTGAGAATAAGTCAGAAGGAACAGGTCCAGTAGAAGCAGCTGTGAAGCTGGAAGTTGCTTCTCTGGAGCTGTTCTGGATGCACCTGGACTTGACAAGAAGTAGGAAATAAGATTAAGAACACTTTGAGAAAGAAATTTTTTCTAAGATGTACATTTGAAACCCAGAGGGATCCCACCCTTTGTTATAGGTAGTGAGTGGGACCTTTACTTATCTGGATGGCATCTATTTGATCCATGAGAGGTAGATCTGAGTGGGTTTCCTGTAGCTTATAAGTTTACAAAACAGATAACAGAATGAGTTAGCAACAAAAGCAGTCTCTAAGATGAACTTTTGTTGGATTGTATAGTGGAATATTTTAGAGGTAAGCAAGTTTATAGGAACTCAGATAATTTAGGACAGTGGGATAGTAAGAGGAGGAAACATGTAGCATTTAATTGATGGCAGCTGAGATTAGGTAATGAAGTAACAGATAATATCTGTAAAAGCTTAGCTGTCAATGTAGTCAGAAGTCTGATAAAGAGTAAACAACAACCTACCAGTTATATATTATTTAAAAAAAAATGACAGATTCCACTAGCCAACAGTTCACATGGTTTCCACAGTTGCTTGGGTGAAGTCAGTTTGGCTTCCAAGCTCAGAAAACACAGGGCTTTTTTTCTGTGGAATGGATACACGTGACATGAGAAACGACTTACCTTGATTTAGCCAAGTCATTTGACTCAGGGTATCCCATTTTGTTTGTTCACATACAATCTAGGCTCTATGTTCTAGGAGTCCAGTGTCCATCTTCTGAAACCATCTTGGGTAACTGTTAGAGGCTTTGGGCATAAGCATAAAAATACTATCAGCAGACTTCTGACAAGATTGAGAGCCATAAGGATTTGTTGTAACTGAATAGAATAATAGCAGTAGTAAAAATCTATCAAGACAGAGCTTTTTCTATCTTGTCTTAAGTAACTTTGGCGGGTTATGTAGGTAGAGAAAAGCACATTTTTGTATTAGCAAAGAAACATTTGGCTAGGACCAGAATAAGAAAGCTGGATCATATGGCTGGCAGGGGGTTGGACTGCAGCGGCAACAGGGTGGGACTTCCTACTAGCTCCAGAAGTCTCTGCCCAGTGTCTGGCTAGAGTTTATTTGCAGTGGGCAAGGAAAAGCAAGCATGTCCCGTATCACAGCAAAGTTCATGTTAGTTGTTTTTGTAGCTGAAGGCACCACTAGCACTCACTTTACAGGTCCCTGGCAGAGAGGGAGAGGGAACATTTAGGTGAAAGACCAGGAGTTAGGACTGGACGTCCATACATGAGTTCAGAAGGTGAAATGAGGAGAGGTCACTTGGGAAGGGCTGAAAAGAGCCAGAGGTAGGAGTTTTACCCAGTCAAAGTGAAGTTCCTGTGACAGCTTGACAAGAGTGGTTTTTATAGAGTGGTTGGTTCTCTCTACCTTACCTGAAAATTGAGGATGATAGGGGATATGAAAATGCCAGGGGATGTCCAGGGCCTTAGGTAGAGTCTGAGAAACTTAGGAAGTAAATTCAGGCCCATTGTCTGACTGGAGGGAGGCAGGGACACCAAAACGGGGGATGATCTCTCTGAGGAGGAGATCAGAGACTATCTGAGCCCTTTTGTTAGTTGTGGGAAAAGCCTCTACCCAGCCTGAGAAGGTGTCCACCAAGACCAGGAGGTACTTGACACGTTTTACAGCAGGCATGTGGATAAAGTCAAGTTGCCAGTCAGTTCCAGGAAGGGAACCTCTAGCCTGATGGGTAGGAAAACGGGTGCTACGGTACCTTGAGTTGGGATCTGACATCTGACAGGTTTTGTAAGAAGCAATGATAGATTTTAGGAAACTTAAGTTCTCAGGAGTAGGCTGTAGGTGGGTCTTAACGAAATAAGACAGCACTTGGCTGTTAGGATGAAAGACTTGGTGATTTGAGTAGGAAGTGACTATGCCTCCACCACTTTGGTGTCTGACACTATGGCAGACCCAGCTTTCCTGACCCCTTCATGAAGAAAGGAGCTTCCATCTGTATACCAGGTAAAGGTGGCTTGAGGCAATGTGCCCTCCTGTATGTGTGAAGGATGAGGTAATAGTTCTTCTAAGGTTTCAGTACAGGAGTGAGATAAAGAGTAGTCAGTGTTAGGTTGGGGAAGAAGATTGGAAATATTAAAAGGTGGGCATGATTGAAAGGTGAGAGTGGAGTCTTCTATTAGGGCTACCTGAAGAGAAAGAACCCTGCAGGGAGGTAGAGTCTGTAAGCCTTTATAAGTTAGGAGCTGTGACAGGTTGTGAGAAGAAAGGACAGTTATAGGTGATATCAGAGTTAGTTTCTTTGATTCTTGAATAAGGAGTTCAGCAGCTGCTAAGGTACAAATACAAGGTGCCCATCCCTGGGTGGTTGGATCTAGTCTTTTTGACAAGTATGTTACCCGTGCAAAAGATGGTCCCAGTTGGTGACCTAAGGCTCCAAGGGCAAATCCCTCTTTTTGAGTTATGTAGAGGGAAAAAGGATGAGTTAGGTCTGGGAGATGTAAGGCTGGGGCCTTAAGGACAGCCTGTTGGAGACTTTGGAAGGGCTTAGTGACAGGCTTGAGAAGAGATTCGTTGGTGGGGCCTAATGCTGCTTCATATAAGGGTCGAGAAAGTAGGGAAAAGGAAGGAACCCAGGAATGCAAAAAGATAGTTATTCCTAGGAATGATAGAATCTCTTCCTTTGTAGAAGGAACAGTTAGAGACTGAATCAGGTTCTTTCTATCTAAGGTAAATAGCCTTGTGGGTTGAGGTTATTTCTAGTCCCAAATAGGTGACTTGAGGAGTGGACAGTTGGACTTTAGAAGATGAGACTCTGTAGCCCCTACTGGAAAGGAAATTTAGAAGAGCAGCTGTGCCAGCTTGGCTAATTTCTAGGGAGGGGCTACAGAGAAGAACATCTTCTATGTAAAGTATAATTTTTGATCTAGGGAGAGATAAAGAGATTAAGTCAGAAGCCAGGGCCTACCGGAACAGAAGTGGGCTGTCCCGGAATCCCTGAGGTAGAACAGTCCAGGTAAGTTAGGTAGAAAAGTGGGTGTCAGGATCTGTCCAGGTAAAGGCAAATATGTCCTGTGACTGGAGTCTAGAGGGATAGAGAAAAATGCATCCTTGAGATCTAGGACTGAAAAATGAGAAGTCCCTGAGGGGATAGTAGAGAGAAGCATATAAGGGTTAGCTATGACAGGATGGAGGGGAACTACAGGAGAGTTAATGTGCCTGAGATCTTGAACCAGTCGATAGGTACCATTAGGTTTCTTAACTGCCATTATAGGGGTGTTAAAAGGGGAAGACGTAGGTCGAAGGAAATTTTTTCCTTAAGAGGTCAGCAATGATAGGCTTAAGTCCCCTGAGGCTCTGGAGAGAAAGAGGGTATTGAGATTGGCAGATGTATCTGGTAAAGTCCAGTAACTGGATGACAATGAAAGAATGATGTTTAGTAACAGAGGGGTTCTGGACATCCCAAACTTGGGGGTCCACCTGAGAAGCTGGTAAGGGAAATAACATGTTAGTGTTAGTAAGTTGACTGGCTAAAAGGAGGAGCAGAGGAACTGCTGGTGAGCATGGGCTTAAGAGAATTGGTGGAGCAAAGGAAATAGAAGCTCCCAACTTAGCTAAAATATCTCTTCCTAATAAGGGGACAGGACATGTAGGAACTACCAAAAAGGAATGGGTGAGAGGCACACTCCTAAAAATGCAACTAAGTGGGGGGAATGAAAGGCTTAAGGTGAGACAAGTGGATCCAATGAGGGAATCCTTCAAGTTTAGCAGGTGTAGGGGTCGCGAAGATTACCTTAAAAGGACCCTGCCATTTGGGAGAGAGAGGTGAGGGCCAGTGATCTGGAGGGGAGAGAAGCACTTGGTCTCCAATGTTGACAGGGAGTGGACAGGAGACAGTGTGTGGTTGAGGTAGATGGTGGTCAGCAAAGTTCCACAAGAGAGAATGGAGGTGGCAAAGTAGTGGGGTGAGCAGATGGTCTGGGAGGAGGAAACAGGCAGAACACATGGAAAGAGTATAACAAAGGTAGATAAATGTTCAAGCATAGGGAATTTGTTTCCATTTACCAGACTGCTGGCAGTATGTGTTAAGACCTCTTAAAATAGTTGGGTCTAGTGTGCCATTACATGACTATTATATGTCCATTATCTAGAGGGTATCGAATCCAGACCTTATTGCAGAGGTGTATCAATTTGGAAGGCCTCAAACCAGGCATTAATTTTAGAGATTTGAGGTTTTTCAGTAGACAACCCAGTGGGGTGTCTGTGGATACAGTTGAAGACAATGTGATACCCATCGGGTGACGGCTGTTACCAAGCTATCAATTGGCGTCCCGAAAGAAAAGCTGGCAATGAAAAATCAGGCTCAGGCTAGATAATCGGGTCATCATGAGAATATCTAGGGGCCTCTGTGGAACTAGTCTGGCAGAAAATAGCTCACCTGGTACCAGGATTTCTGGTGGACCTTCGAGAGCTGGGGAGGGGCTCGGAGCTATTTCTGAGAGGGAAATCACCCAATGGCCAATGTCCTAGGTCGTAGTTCAGCTAGAGGCCAGTCATATGGACTGGGGCAATGAAAAGCCAACCCCTTAGCACAGGGAAGGTTGGCCAGACCCTAACTGAGCATCCAGGGTTCCTCCCGCCAATCGAAAACTCCTTACCAATTAATATGCCGGTGTGTTTGTGGGCTTGTGCAGTCTGGTATCAAGAAAGGTGTAACCGTGAGGTCTGTGTAGACCTGTCTGGCTGCCTAGCCCATGTGGCAGAGCACCATGTGGGGGCCGCAGTGGGCTGCAGTGGCGCAGCTCACTTGGTGGAAGTTTTTCTAGCCTCTCAGCAGGTTGGTCTGCAGCAGCGGTGGAATTCATTCACACGGTTGGTGATGGCACGTAGCAGCAGATGAAGTCCGAGTGGTGTAGTGGTGGCAGCTGTGGCAATGGGGTTGCCGCAGGCCACATGGCATCAGTCTTGTAAGGTAACAGCAGCCTCACAGCAGCTGGCTGTGGCTGCCAGTGGCCTCATGGGTCTCGAGGTTCCTGAAGTCTTCTTATCCCGGGTTTCAGCACCAATGTTAGACTTCGGCGCGCAGCTTGGAACAGACAACACCAGACCAAATGGTTCTAAAGGGGAGGGGGTTTATTCAGGACAGAGGGCAAAGGTAGGGAGAGAAATGGGAGAAGATGGTGGAGAAAGAGGAGAGAGAGAGGAGAGAGAAGTGGAGGCTGGCCATGACCATGTGGAGAGAGGGGGAAGGGAAGGGAAGGGAGGAAGGGCAAGGAGAAGCTAGAGGCAAGAGAGTAAGAGAGAGAGGAGGAGGCAAGCAGCCCCTTTTATAGAGGGCATGCCTACCAGGCTGTTGCCAGGTAACTGTGGGGTGGAGCATACCTGGGTGTTGCCAGATAACTGTGGAGGTGGAGTTTAGACAGAATACTAACATTAACTGTGCTTGTTGGTGTGGTTAGATTCAACCCACAAAGACTCGTGAATTTCCTGTCTCTTATACACACACACATACTCTCTCTGTCTCTGTCTCTGTCTCTGTCTCTCTCTTTGTATTTTCAACCTGATTGAGATCAAGTTCATTTATAATTTCCTTCATTTGGTTCATACTGATGAAGTCTATTGTTTTAAAATTTCAGCAGATATAAATTTTTTCATTCAAAGAATTTGAGTTTTTAAAAGCACTTTCATATCTTTGGTACATTTCTCTGTAAGTGTATTAAAACAGTTCTGATTTTTTCAATTTCACTGAAAACTTTTAAAAGCTGCTTTTAAATCATCTGTATGGAGACTAGAATATAATTCAGTAGTATTTCCCTGACATTACAAAATTAGAAAGAAGAAGATGGAGAGGAAAAAGAAGAAAAGAAAAAGGAGGAGGAGGAGGAGGAGGAGGAGGAGGAAGAAGAGGAGGAGGAGTAGGAGGAGGAGGAAGAAGAGGAGGAGGAGGAGGAGGAGGAGGAGGAGGAGGAGGAGGAGGAGAAGGAAGGCGAAGGAGGAGAAGAAAAAGAAAAGATTCTCATTCTCAGAAGTTCTAGAAAGATAGCCTTAGACTATCCCATCTTTACTGTTAGGTGATTTCATCATTTTATGTCAGTTCTTGATCCTATTGACAGCATCTGGAGGATTAGTTATTTTTCCTAGCTTCATTATTCTAGATCCTTGAAACATATTTTCATCATTTAATGTGGTAAGCAATTTTATTCAGCTGTGAAGTTTCTTAAAAGTTTCTTAAAGTTCCCAATACTTTAATAAGTAAAATGGAATCAAAATTGAATGGAAGAAATAGCAATTGTTTGTCAGTTAATACCATGGAGAAATTGCATAAAATCCTACTTATTCAGAAGTGAATATTTAAATCTGGCTGCCATATTATAGAATATAGCAAGGCAACCTGACAGTCTGGCAAACTCCTTTTCCAAGATATAGTAAAACAGTGCATATAGAAAGGACATTTGTAACACTAATTTCTGAATTGAAAATATTATTCTCAAACTGAGTAATTTCTCTGCAAAGAAAGCAAACCACAAAAGTTGCTTTGATGAATCTATAAAAGTAAGATAATTGTGAACCGAACTGTTGTTTTCTGTGTTACAGGAAACTGAATAATAGAATAACCAACCTGAGCTATTTTTCCAAATCAATATGAAGCAAAGGAAACTTAAAAATTCATTATGCATTCTGTACAAATATGAAATTCTCAGTTCCAGCTGGGACCAGAAAAGTTGAAGCCAAATCAGGGCAAAGGCAGACTTTATGATGCAAACACTTCATTTAGCACTCTGAAAAAAATACTATTTTGTGGAAATATATTTAATAGATATTTCAGCATAGCAGTTCTTAACTTAATCACTTTAGAACACCTAAGTAGAAAATAAAATGTGCTATCATTGTTCTGACTAAAGAAAAACTATTCCTATTGCCATTCAGATAGAATTCTGTAATATTTCATCACAGCAGAGAACTTTAGACAGGATTCAGACCAATCTCCTATATTGATAAAAAAAATTCTGACTACAAAAAGAACAAGAAATAAAGTATATTTCTTGAAGAGTTTTTCATTTGAAATTTAATGTAAAAGAAAAGTAAAATATGTTTTAGATGGCAAAAGTTCAAACTAATTTCTTTTCTGTCAAAGCTGAATAGAGAAGGGGACTTTGCATTCATCTTAGAATCCAGCCTACACCTAAAAAATAGCGACCTAACTAACATCTAAGGAAAAGTAACTATACTCTCAATTAGCATTATTGGCTGCCAAAGAAAAGACAACCAATTTTGTTAAAAAAAAATGGATGTTGAAATGTTCAAAAGTTATCAATACACCCAATACAAAAGAAAAGACTGCAAAATCTGAATTAATCATTCATTAACGTCTTTGCCCTGTATCATCAATCTGTATCTTTAAAACCTCCCCATGCTGCTAACAAAACAAATAACTTTTATAAGTTTAATATGCAAATGTAAATTATCAATAAAATGTATTCCTTATGCATAATTTCCTTTTGGCTATGTTAACAAGACATCTGCCTAAGATTTTGGAAGCATAGAGAAGCTGTTTTTTCCACATTAAAATTAAATTTAAGCATACAAGAGTTCTTATTTGTGTGTATTTCTCAGATCATAGCTTTATTATCCACCACTCTTGTTTGCTTAAGTTCCTAGCTGACAACTTCAATAAAAATAATATTATGAGTGTTGAGAAACTATATTAGAACAAGATATCTCTAACTAGTCTATAAAATCTACGGTTAGAGGATGCAATAGTTATTCACAAAGAAAAGGAATTTTATTTCACTATCAAATGCAAAGACAGATGGCAGAGAATCCACCCCGAGCTACTGCCATCAGCGTAAATCCCAAGAGAAGAAGTAGCTACCACCTTTCAAAGTCTAAGGTGAATTGTTATCTGGCAAGGTTTGGCAAAACTGGTTTTATAATGGTTCCTCTTTCTTTATTAACCAAAAAACCCCTATTTTAATCATGTGATGATGACGTAGAAATTAAGCAAAATTGTATAATCATTTTAATTTCTCCATTAAGCTATAAAAACACTGAATATTCAGTAAATACCACACCACAAATGCCCACCATCCTCCATCTAGTGCCCACACACCCAAAACTGCTTTTTATATTGTTAATTTATACACTATAGTCAACTACAACCAGGGATTTTTATGGTCCAGGGCCTTTGTCATTTATTCATTTATTTTGTGCATGTGTTAGTACATGTTTACATGTTGGTATAGACAACCTTTTGTGTAAAGACATGTTTGTGCATGCATGTGAGCATATGTGTAGGTAGTAGTCAGAGAACAGTTTTGTACATTGTATTTCAGGTGATTCTGGCTTTTTTCTTTTTTTGCTTTGTTTTCTTTTGTTGCTATTTTTGATTTTTGTTTGTTTGTTTGTTTTTACTTTTAGGCTTTTTTTTATTGGTCTGGAACTTCTGCCTCACATGTCAGGCTTGCTGGCCAATGAGCTTCCAGGGCTTATCTCTGCTTCCCACCTCAACATTGCTGAGATTACAAAAGTGCCATGGTACTCAGCTTTTTACATGTGGTTTGTGAGGATTAAACTTGGTCGTTCATATTTTTTAAGCCAGCATTTGTCAACTGAGACAATACCCCAGTCCAAGGCATTTATATTACATGCAATTTAGCATTTTCTAATATATATGTGCAGAAACTATTAGCACAATTGCTGAATGAGAAATAATTAATCTGCATTAATTTATTACTATAAACAATGCTATGATAACTCCCTTTCATTCAAAACAGAGTCTAATCCATTCTGAAGAATCTATAACCAAGAATCAACAATCCATGAAAAAAAATGCCACTACAATAGGGCAGATTATCTCGATATCAGTCCTGATTTAAGGGACAAATAAACATTTTGAAGAATACTCAGAAGTTAAAATGTACAATCAAAATATCTTTAAACTTGTAATTTTGAGAGATCACCAAATTGTCATTTTAATTTTCACATTGTAGGTTATTAAATTTATTAGATTATTATTGTGTTTGTGTTTTTAAATGATGATAAATCAGGTTCATACATTTTGCTCTTTATTAGTATTGTCTTATTAACATGAAAACACTCTTCATTTGTTCTCAATGTGAATCTTTTAGAGATGTTTCTTTCAGGATCTTAGTAACCTTTATTATGTGCTGCAATACCATTTCCTCTGAAAACAAAATGATTTTGCCTCCTCTACTTTTGCGAAAATAAAATTATGTCAATTCCAGCTTAGTTTATATATTGTGATACCTCTCTTTCCTGTTTCAATATATTATTTGATTTGAATTGGTACCTGATAATTTTACATGTTTATGGAAGGTGGCTTCTCATTACATAAATATTATGGGTAATGATTACATTATAATAGTTGAACCATTCATCACTCACACACTTATCAAATTTTAACATTGGAACTCTTAACAACCCACTAATTATTTTGAGAATACAATTGTAGTCAAGCACTGTTACTATAGAACAGTAAGAGCCATTCTTCCTGTCTCTACCCCTGAAACATCCGTCATCCTTTCTTCACATCTTCCTCCATGTTCTGTACCCAAGCTTTCATCAAACACTATTAATTCTCTCCTTCTCTGAGACAGACATTTTCACATTTCATATATAAGTGAGAACACACGGCATTTGTCTATCTTGATGTATTTTGCTAACATAATAACCTCCAATTTCATCTGTGTTTCTGTAAGTGTCAGGATTTCATTTTTGTGGGTGAATAGAAGTGCATTTGGTTTGTGTGCATCACATTTCTGTAATCTTCTGCTCATCACAGTCAAGGTAAGTTGGATGTACCTAATGACTACTATATATTTAAAAAGCTGTAATTAAAGAAACATTATACACATTTTGTCAGTACTCATATCCTTTACTTGCGTACATGGCCAGCATGCGGTCTTCTGTGCTATATTCTGTCACAAATCTTTTAATCCAGGAGACACATTTAATACAAATATTTCCATTTTTAAAGTGATCTCTAGAACAAACTGTTTATTCTAAATTCACTGTCAATTCTTACTGTCTAATCTCATTTATTTCTTCTAATAGATATGAGACACAGCCCTACAGATGTATTGTCTTCAGCATTTATCATTTTTTTCTCATCTAATTTGTCTTTTTAAAATCAAAATTATTTTAAAACTACAATCCTACTTTTTTAAAATTTAATTTTTCCAGGATTATATAATTCTATTCTCATTTTAATATTACACCCCAATGTATTCAAATGCATTAGCCAATAAGAATGCTAAAAACATCAGCTATCTAAATACATTTAAATTTTCAAGAGTTTAATTTATTAAAATGAAGAATTATAACTTCGTTAATGCAGGCTTCTTTTGAGACAGATACTAAGATGGGATGAAGCATGAGGGGATAAAGGAAACCTTTGAGACAGAAGATACAAAAGTGACAGGGAAGTTCTGAAATAGAAGGTAAATTGTGGTGCAAAATAAGGGAATGCTCACAGACCCCTCTCCAGCATATGCACTCTCAGAGAAGGCTAGCAAGCAGACAGGTCTCAAAAAAAGAAATAAAATAATGACCAAAGTATATTTTAAGAAATGCTCAGCAATCTCTAGCCTTCAGACAGATGTTAAGTTAAAACTACTTTGAGATTGTGCATTGCCTCAGTTAGAATCTCTGCCAAGCAAATGAGAGCAAATGCTGGCAAAGATATGGGGAAAGGCTGGTTCTATGTTAGAGGAGAGGAAACTGGTACAACCACAATGAAAATCAGTATGAAGTCTTAGAAGACTAAAAACATAGCTCCAGTGTGACCCACCTGTATCAGTCCTGAGTAGCTACCAGTAGAGTCTACATTCTACCACACGAATGCTGGCACATCCACGTTCATTGCTATTCTATTCACAGCAGTGAGAAAATGCAATCAGCTTAGATGTCCATCATGTGAAGAATGGGTCGTGAAAATATGGTACATATACACCATGGAATTTCATTCAGTCATAAGGAAAAATGAAACTAGAAAAAATGAAAATTACAGGACATTGGGTAGAATGAGAAAACATAGTTATATGATGTAACCCACCCAGACTCAAAAAGCCAAATACATTCTAGCCCATATGAACATACTGGCTCCTAATTGTTAAATATGTATATCTGTGTAGGAGTAAGTATGGCTAAATGCCAGGGGTTTCAAGCTACTCAAGGCCCTTTGTAGTAGCTGGAGCCTGAAGGATTGCATGGCCATCATGGATAGATAGTGTATGTGATGTTTCTACTTCATTCAGTTTTTGCAACATCTTTCCATAGCTCCAAGGATGAACTTGACTGGGAAAATCGATTGAAGAGAAGCAAATATAGAAACAGGAGCAGAAATGCTGAGACTTGGAGAAGACTCAATAATTAGGGAGCTCAGAATGTGTAACAGATATTACTGAGCAAGGAGTTGAGGTTATTACATAAGCTGAAAAAAGGTGTGGGTTATCACATACAGATAAAGATACAGGGTGATTATCTCTAGCTGAACAAGAAAGCAATGTTAGCTAATCTTGGTTAAAGCAGTTGATGTAGGGGTATAATCATCAGGCAGTAAATATCTAGGGGCAGAGGTGGCAGATAAAGCTACAGTGAACATTTTCTGCACACACTACCAACAACAGCACATAGATTAGTAGGAAACATCACCATCCCTTTGAGCCTTACTCCAGGAGGAGCTCTTTTCCATCTCTTATGTATCTTAAGGCTTTGGTCCTCGAAAAAGCTGTTGTTCCTCTCTGCAGCACTCAGGACTTCACTTTTTCAAAGCTTCTTTTGCTCACTCAAGTCCTGATCAATTTGATGAATGTTATTTTTGATCAAATTTCAGAAAGTTTGTCATCACAGTTTTTGTCTACAACCTTCGTTATCATATCCATACACATTGTGTCTTCAGTGTATTCTTGATCGTGACTATAGTGTTGTGCTATTTGTTTATAGTAAAAGATTTAATTATTTCTAGTTTAAAATAACAATTCTATTCCTTGCATTATATTCAATTATGGAAACTTGGTACAAATAATGATTTTATTTATCTTTAAGCATCAGGAAAGCCAAGCTTTACATTGTTATTAGTAGTACTTCTCTTTAATACAGTCAACATAATAATCATTTTACTCAATTTATTTCAATAAGTCTATTAACAATCAATAAATTATGAACAGAAAACTCTATAATGACAAATAAGTCATATAACAATATTTTTCCTGAAGCTTATAAATACTAACTTAATAAATGATCCAGATTGCTCTATAAGCCTTATCTTTTTCTGTATGCAAAATTGTTTCATAATTTGTAATCCTGTTCTTCTCTCTAAATGATCACAGCACTAATTTATTCTATTGTATTTGTTTTGACTCTAGGTCTTGGCTTTATTTCCTCTTACTGTTTTTTTGTTCTTTTACAACACTGTTATGATTTCAGAGCTTTAGAAAAGCAATTTTCTGAAACATATAAGAGATTCTAGATATTGTCTGCTTCACAACGGAGAGAAGCAGAGAGTAGCCTCTGCCTTTGGTTCCTGACATTATGGTGCCTTTTCAACCCTACACAGCTCAGAAAAGTTTTCCAAACTTCACAGACTGCAAATCCTCAACTAATTGGCTGTTCACAATCATCCTTCCCTCACCCATATCTCCTGGATGTCTTGACAGTGGAGAGTGATCTAACATATTTTTATTGGCTCTCACCTGATCTTCATTCTTCTTCTGAATAACAATATATGTGCTGAATCTACACTTATTTGCTTCCTTTTATTTAGAAACTTAGAAAGTAATATGTTTATAAAAATACTGCAACTGAATAAATAGCAAACCATTATTATTTAGCAGGAACATACTGAATGAAATATTAATGTTGATTAACTTAATCTTCATAGTACATACACATAATAAGAAGTATTTTATAGTATATAATTAATTCTGATTATTCAGATATGTTTTATTTTGGATAACTAGTATTTCTTAATTTTAATAGTAAATGTACACTCATTACACACTATAAAATATAAAACATAATAGCACACAACAGAAAAAATTACTTATAACACAATCCTATACATTTACATGATATTTACATATATATGTAACTTTAGTAACAAGTATAGATATTCTACATTTAATTGTATAGTAATTCTCAGTAGTCACTATACTTAAATGTTCACATATGTATTTATATCAAGGTATTATATATGTATGCTTCTATATGATGCATATATAAAAATTGTACATTTATTTATTTATTTATATGTTTGTTTATAAACTGCATTCATGATTCAGGTATAAACATATTGACAACCAAAAAGATACAGGATAATTCAGTCTAAGTCTTTATGTCAAAATTCTGAGCAGCCTTAAGAAATGATAAATGATATCCCTTGTACTTACTTGTTTTATTTCTTTCAGACCATCAATCTGTAGAATGATAAACATAGGGAAGTAAATAATAACTTGGAAAAAAGAACAGAGAGAAGTAGGAGGGATGTGGGTAAAGTAACAGGCATGTCTGAAAGAGTCATTAGGAATCACACTATTAACTACTCTAAAATAAAACTATAGTTGTATAATTCCATTTACAAATATACATATATAGTTTTAGTGAACTTTATCATCTGAGCTGACCATACTTTCTCCAAGATCCAAAGAATACCTAACAATCACTCCAATACCAGACAACAAGAATTCCTCTTTTGAGTTGTCTTATCTCTTGGAGGACAACTTGTTTTGGGGCTGTTTAGGAGACTTTCAAAGTAAAAAACCTATTTCAGTTTCCCTTGGCTGTCTCCCAGAGGCAAAAATAGCTCCTACTGTTGAAGAGACCGTGCACTCCAGAAAGTTCATAGACTCCTTTACTGGAACTTACCTGGACACTCTCCTCCTGTTGAATAGCTTCCATGGTACCAGAAGGCACTTTGCAAGCTTCCAAAGAAAGAAGCAACCAGAGGTACTACCCAGCTAGGATATCCATGAATCACATTAATAACCAGCATGACAAGATAATCCTAAGTTTGCATTAGTGGCATGCATGATGTCGGGGTAGCCAAGAGCATTTTTTTTTTTTGACTTAAGCACTGCTCAACAAGATAAAAGTCATGCCTGGTACATAGTAACTACTGATTGTTACTGAAGTCATAGAACTTGGAGGATAATATGCAATCACTAATTTATTAAATCCACATATTATCTAACAACTATCTAAACATATGCCTTTATACACACAGATGAGTAGTATCGACTCTTCTTCAAGCAAACTACTCTTTGACAAGCAGACACCACTGCAGTAAACAACAACCAATCAAACTGCAGAGTTGTGGATCATAGTCCTTGTGGATACATCTAAAACATACTCCCATACATTGTAGAAGAGGGTTTGGAAAAAAATTTTAAGAGCTAATGGAGCAGGAAGTATGCTCTGAGACTGTGTCTTTATCAATGTCAGAGGCTACACCCATGAATTCTTACAAACAGGACTCCCCATATGTGAGCTGGACAAAGAAAACCTACCAAAATAGATGGGGAAATGCCAATGAGGCCTCTACCCTACACAAAGGCTTACAGGCTACTGAAGAATAGAGAAACAAGAGAATTGGTCTTCCCTAGGAAAGAGCATGCCAACTGGTTAACCAAAACTAAATGGTAAGCCCTGATCACATACATACAAGTAACAGAATAGACTCAGAAAATTATACATTCAAAAACATACATTTATGCACATATATATATATAATGTATATATGTATATATGTATATATGTATATATGTATATGTGTATATGTGTATATGTGTGTATGTGTGTATGTGTGTATATGTGTATATGTGTATATGTGTACATGTGTATATGTGTGTATATGTGTATATGTGTGTATATGTGTATATGTATATATGTGTGTGTGTATTCATATTCAAGCAATAGAGTTAATAAAACAAAGGTCATGAATTTAAAAGATAATAAGAAGAAATATGTGATGGTTAGGAGGGAGGAAAGGAAATGGAGAAAATGTATTTTAGCTAGGGTTATTATTGCTATGGCAAAACACCATGACCAAAAGCAACTTGAGGAGGAAAGGGTTCATTTTACTCACCATTCTATACAACAGTTCATCGTCAAAAGCACTGAGCATAGGAACTTAAGCACAGCAAGAACCTAGAGGCAGAAGCTCATGCAGAGGCCATGGAGGAGATGTTGCTTTCTAGTTTGCTTTTCATGGCCTGCTCAGACTGTTTTGTTTTCTTTGCTTTCTTTCTTTCTTTTTCTTATTTTTTTATTTTTTAAAAATTCTTTAATCCTTTTTTACAGTCGAGACTCTATCCTGCTCCGGGTCTGACACAGACCACTCCCCATGCCATACCTTTTCCACCACTCCCATCTCCAAGAGGATGTCTCCACCCCTCCCCCTACTCCACCAGGTCTCCCCTCTCCCTGGGCCTCAAGTCTCTCAAGGATTAGGTGCATCTTCTTGTACTGAGGCCAGACTAGGCAGTCCTCTGCTCTATATGTGTCAGGGGCCTCATATCAACTGGTGTGTGCTACCTGGTGGGTGGCTCAGTGTCTGAGAGATCTCAGGGGTCCAGGATAGTTGAGACTGCTGGTCTTCCCATGGGGACACCCTCCTCCTTAGCTTCTTCCAGCTTTTCCCCAACTCAACCACAGCAGTCCCCAGCTTCTGTCCATTAGTTGGGTACTAGTATCTGACTCAGCTGCTTATTGGATCTCTTAGAGGGCAGCCATGCTAGGCTCCTGTTAGCAAGCACACCACAGCATCACTAACAGTGTCAGGTCCCTGGGCATCCCCTTGAGCTGGATCTCAATTTGGACCTGTCACTAGACCTCCTTTCTCTCATGCTCTTCTCCATTTTTGTCTCTGCAGTTCCTTCAGACAGGAGCAATTCCGGGTCAGAACTTTTGACTGTGGGATGGCAACCCCATCCCTTCACTTGTTGTCCTATCCTTCATCCAAAGTCTCTCCCTTTGAGTCCTGAGAGTCTCTCACCTCCCAGGTCTCTGGTATACTGTAGAGGGTCCACCAACCTCCTATCTCCCAAGGTTGCTTGTTTCCATTCTTCCTGCTGGCCCTCAGGGCTTCAGTTTTGTTTCCCTCCCCTAAATACCTGATCGTGTTCCCCTTCCCCTCATTGTCCCCTCTCCCACCCTGGTCCCTTCCTCCCTCTGACCCCTGTGATTGTTTTCTTCTCCCTACCAAGTAGGTCATTCAGCTTGTTAAACTTCTTGAGTCCTATGAGTTGTATCCTGGCTATTCTGTACTATTTTGGCTAATATCCACTTATTAGTGAGTACATACCATGCATGTCCTTTTAGGTCTGAGTTACTTCACTCAGGATGATATTTTCATGTTTCATCCATTTGCCTGCAAAACTCATGATGTTCTTGTTCCTAATAGCTGAGTATTCCATTGTATAAATGAACCACATTTTCTGTATCCATTCTTCTGTTGTGGAACATCTGGGTTGTTTCCAGCTTCTGGCTATCACAAATAAAGCCTCTATGAACATAGTAGAACATTTACCCCTGCGGCATGGTGAGGCATCTTTTGTATATATGGTCCAAGAGTGGTACAGCTGTATCTTCAAGTAGATCTATTTCCAATTTTCTGAACTCCAGACTGATTTCCAGAGTGGTTGTGCCAGTTTGCAATTCCACCAGCAATAGAAGACTGTTCTTTCTCCACATCCTCGCCAACATGTGCTGTCACCTGAGTTTTTGATCTTAGCCATTCTGATTAGTGTGAGTTGGAATCTACGGATCATTTTAATTTGTGTTCCCCCTATTACTAAGGACATTGAACACTTCTTTTAAGTGCTTCTCAGCCCTTTAAGATTCCTCTGTTGTGAATTATCTGTTTAGTTCTATACCCCTTTGATTGGGTTGTTTGTTTGTTTTGGTGGTTAGCTTCTTGAGTTCTTTATACATTTTGGATATTAGCCCTCTATCAAATGTGGGGTTAATGAAGTTTTTTTTCCCAATCTGTAGGTTACCATTGATTATGTCCTTTGCCTTAAAGAAGCTTTCTAGTTTCTTGGGGTTCCATTTATCAATTCTTGATCTTAGAGCCTGAGCCATAGTAGTTCTGTTTTGGAAATTTTCCCATGTGCCAATGAGTTCAGGGCTCTTTCCCACTTTTTCAACATAAAACCAGATACATAGACTTTAATCAGCCTGTTTTCTTATTTAACTACGGACTGCCAACCTTTGGTGGTACCAACTACATTGCTCTCACATACCAATTAGTAATAAAGAAAATATTCTAGGATAGGGGACAGTGAGTAGAATGTAAAGTGAATAAGTAAAAAATAAATTAACTTTTTTGAAAAACAAAATATTTGGCAGGCTTGCCCATATCCAGGTCTCATGTAAGCATTTTGACAACTGAGGCTTCCTTCTCTCTGATTACTTCAGACTATGTCAAGTTGACATAAAACTAGTCAGACATGATGTAACTATTTTACATTTTAACATAATATACAGTTATACTGAAAGTAAAATACAAAGAATAATGAAAGGATGAACAGTACAAGTTTTGTATAAGAACCCAAATACTATCGCTTGGTGATCAAAAAGAGTAAGCACATTCAGAACAATTGAAGACCCAAATAAAACACATGGTATGTACTCACTGGTAAGTATCTATTATCCCAAAAGATCAGATTATCCACCATACAATTCACAGACCATATGAAGCTTAACAAGAAGAAAAGGCAAAAGTGTGGATGCTTCAAACTCATATAGAAGGGGGGACAAAATAAGCACAGGAGGCAGAAGGAGAGAGGGACCTGGGTGGGAAACTGGAGGGGGAAGAGTAAAAGGTGGTACAGAACCAGTTATGTGAAGAAATAGGAAAGAAGTCCAGACTGATAGGAGAATGAATACAAATAAGTAGAAGTGGGGTGGGGGTGAGGAACTGAGGGAACCACTAGAAAGTTCCAGATGCCAGGGATGTAAGAGGCACCAAGGACCCAATGAAGATGACATTAGCCAAAATATACAACAGAGAAGAGAAAGAACCTGAAGAGACCACCTCACCTCCAGTAGACAGACATGGCTCCCAGTAGAGGGATGGGGCCACCCACCCATCTAAAATTTTTAACCTTGGATTGTGCCTGTCTAAAAGAAATGCAGGCACAAAAATAGAGCAGAGGCTGAATGAAAGACCATCCAGAGACCAACCCACTGGGATCCATTCCATGTGCAGCCACCAAACCCTGACACTGTTACTTATGCCAAGATGTACTTGCAGACAAGAGTCTGGTATAGCTGTCCTCTGAGTGTCTCTGTCAACACCTGAGTAAGACAGATTCAGATACTCATAGCCTACCATTGGACTGAGCCTGGGGACCCCAATGAAAGAGTTAAGGACAGCACAGAAGGAGCTGAAGTGAATTGCAACTTCATTGGAAGATCAAAAGTATTAACTAACCAGACTCCTCAAAGTTCCCACCAACCAGAGTATGCATGGGGCAGTCCATAGCTTCCACTACATATGTAGCAGAGGACTACTTTGTGTGGTATCAGTGGGAGGGGAGGCCTGATGCCCCAGACAAGGGGGATGCTAGAGGGGTGAGGCAGGAGTGGGTTGGTAGGTCAGGCAGTACCCTCTTAGAGGAAAAAGGGGAAGGGGATGGGATGAGGGTTTTGAGGAGGGGAGACCAGGAAGGGGGATAACATTTGAAATGCAAACAAATAAAATGAATTAAAATAAATAAAAATAAATAATAATACTACTAAAAGAAAGAAAAACAATATTCTTTTAATCTTGTTCTCAAAGATTTGAAGACATTTCTTACTTGGCTAAGGGAAACCTTGATAAAGGTCTCCTAAAAATAGTTGCAATATATGCTTTAAAAGTGAAAGCAAACATGACACTTTTAGATTACATCAACCTGGATTATCAGGTACTACACAACCACAGCATTCAAAGTTTAGAATATCAGATATCAAACGTGGCTGACATTCACTTGACCAGGGAGGAAATGATAAGAGCATTGCAGATTATTGCAACAATTCCAAGTCTGCTATAGAGAGACACTGCAGCTCTCACCTCCTGTTTGGAACTATGTCTTCTTTTACTGACCTCATGATCCTTTTCCACACTGGAACTTATTTACTTTGCAGATACTGTATTCTTTTACTAAAATAAACTAAACAAAACTAAACAGTTTTGCTAAGATAAAGATAGTAAACTAAAAATCCTACTCACAGGTAAAACTTCTAATTGTGGATCCTACATTTTAAAAGTCAGTGGAGAGATAAGGCCATCCTAACTGACTAGTGTGCCACTTGCCCAGTTACTCCAGGTATTTGGCTGTGTTACATTGTTTCACTGCAAGGGTCCATATAGAAGTAAAGCAGAGGTAATTCAATAACAGAGATGCACTTCTAACAGCAGAGTTCAGTCCTTTCCAAGGATACTCAGCCACCAGTTCCCTCCTCAGCTCTTTTCATAAGGTTGGCACTCTTGCAAGGCTCCAACTTCTAAAGCTTGGACTGTTCTAGTATACATTCATCTGAATGTTACATTACTGTACCACACTTTCAAAGGGTGGGATCTGAACTCCTCTCAAAAGAGAAACTTATACAGTGAGAAAAAAATGCTCAGATCAGGGGAGGCCAAAGCTAGCAATGGAGTGAGTGCATTTCTGCACTGGCTAGTTAATCTCTCATAATTAATTAATATTCTCTCTATTTATAACCCATTATTCTATGTATGATGCTATCATTGCTGTATATAATTATTATTCCTCTTAAGTATTTTCTGTTTTAATCCACAGTTTCACACTATATTTACATACTGTGTAATAACAGGAACACACTCCAGTGATCAATACATAGTGGTCAATGGATGACTTATTGTGGGAACAGTATAGGGTATACATGCACTAGGTAGGTGATAGAGCTATGTATGCTTACAGCATAGACAACTACACCTAGAATAAAACTTGTATGGCATGTTATTGCTTGATCCTAAGGACAAAGTTTAGTACAATTGAACATTTATGAAACTAATCATATGTAAACATAGACAATGAACAGCAAAAAAACGTAGTATGAAAGACTAAAAAATATGAGACACATATACACGACTCATTATTGTAAATGGCACACACAGAGTTTGAAGCTGCTTTTTCTTAGTAAGTATGAAAGCCTAGGACCATAATCTGCAGTGCCTTTGATGTCATAAGGACTAAGCATACATCTACTGGGATTTGGAGGGTCCCACTTGACATTTAATAAATAAAGACATGGAGACAGCTGTATCGTATAAAGCTGATGGCTTCAGCTAGCCCATTTAATTTAACGCAACTTCTCTCCATTGCATCTCTCTACCTGGTATTCCCTCTGCTCCACTTCCCTGCCCTGCTATTCTTCTGTTTCAGACCTGCTCTGTTTCTCTCAGCCTCCTGCTCTTCTATCTGACAGGTTGGTTGTCCAGTACCAGTTCCAGCTGCCAGCTCCTTATTCCTCAAATGCCATATTTCTTTCTCATACAAGAAAAAAAAAAAGCTATTAGCATAGTGTGCAATATTCCTCCCCCATAGCAGCTTGCCCTTCTTTTTTGACAGATGAGGAAGTGACAAACATTTACGTATCCTACTAGTGTGGTGCCACATGCACAACAATTAACAACCGAGAACAGGGATATACTTTCATAGCCTGTCCATACAATATGTGTATGTTTTCCCAACACACGCCTATGCTAAATTTATTGTAAAATTTTCTTCAATTATGTTAACATTAAATAATTAAAACCCGTAAACGTTATTGAGATTTTAAGCAAGTTTAGACTCATAGTAACATTTAGCTTAAAACGTAAACACTTTGTATAGCAGTACAAAAATATCTTCCTTCATATTCTTATTTCACAAACTTATTTCATTTACATTTATTGTTTTTTGTTTGTTTGTTTGGAATTTTTTATTTGTTTGTTTGCTTGCTTGCTTTGCTAAAAGCCAAAGCATAAGCACACAGTTCAACATTGACTACCAACAAATCAGGCTTATTACCATCATCACTCTTCCTCCACCTCATCTCCCTGCACTGGAGGTACTGCTCTATCTGCAGGGTAACAATGCCTCCTAGAACACTCCTATAAAATATCCTCTAAAATGATGATAACAAGTATAGTATACTAACGGAATAAGCCAGTACTATAGTCATGTATCAACTATTATCAATACTACTATCAAGCATTATGCACTACTCATAATAATATGTGCTAAACTTTTTTGTGATTGGTCGTGATTGGTTTTATCCACCAGCATCACTGTAAGCAATTAAGCAGTTCACAATGATATCACAACAGATGGAATATCACTAAGTGACACACTCTATTATAATATTATGGGCCACTAGAATACATGTAGTCTCTTGTGACACACTGTGCTGTTACAAGGCACAAGACTATGTCAGTATTTCCACTGATGACGTTCAAGTGGTATGTTTTCTAGGCTTCCACCTCTTTAATCTGTGGAGAGGCTAAAGGACGTTGTTCAGAGTCTTTCTACAAGCACTGAAGCAAAAACTGAATCCTCTGCCTATAGGACTGAATTTTTGTTCATTTTTTTTGTTATTTAGAAATCTTTAATTACTTTTATGTTTGAATATATGTATATTGGTGAGTGTGTATGTGCACATGAATATAGGTGCCTGTAGAAGCCAGAGGCATTGATCCTCTGGAGCTACAGCTGGGAACTGAATTTGAGTCCATGGGAATAACAATAAGTTCTCTTAATGATAAGTCCTCTCTTCAGCTCCTGTACATTCTTCTGTCCAATAACTTTTGGAATTTTCTGGATGAAGCTTCTAAGAAATGAATTTAATAGCTGCCAGTATATGCACAATGAAAAAAAACTATTCACATCAAGTATGGTGAAGGATGTAAAGACTGAAAACCCTTGGGCACAATGGGTGTGAAGTTACATTGGAGAAATGGCTTCAGAAAACTGTGAACACCCTCCAGTGCTGCACACAGTCTTCAAATTATACATCTCAGAAGGAGGATATTTCTAACATAAATGAATGTATCTAAACATACCAAAATAAATATAAAACATAATATACAAAAATAAAACAAAGTCTATAAAATAATTATAGCATATTTAATAGTTGAACATAGACTATAGTTCAGATATTCATGAATGGTAGATGCAACTTTATGAATACTCATAGAATGCTATATTACATTAAAAAGTGAAGGAGTTACATATATACCCAACAAATATTACCACTTCGACAATGTTTAAATGAGTTTGTCATATCCTATACTTGCTGCATAACCACACTTAGGTTTAAATGCAGGGAATTTCACTATACAGGATTGAAAGTTTACAGGACAATCCCCAATACCTAGAGTATCTCAGGGGAACTTCTGATGTGCCAATATTATTTTGACTACTAATAGAAGCATCATATACACAGGTGTTTTCAATCTCTGAACAACCCAACTATCTATGCCTTCATAATTAGGAAATTATTCTACAAATAAAAGTTAGTGTGGGCCCTTCCGCCCCTGCCTGGTCCTCAGGGCTGGAGCAGACACAGAGTCGGTCTGCTCCTGTCCTGTGGAGAAACTGAATCCTGAGTCATCCAGGA
>NW_021604665.1:11202233-11325698 GCF_004785775.1 Grammomys surdaster | reverse complement strand
AAACTGAATCCTGAGTCATCCAGGAGCCACTGCACTCAGAGCAGCTGAATTCCACTTCCCTTCGGCCCCTGCCTGGTCCTCTGGGCTGGAGCAGACACAGAGTCGGTCTGCTCCTGTCCTGTTGAGAACTGAATCCTGAGTCATCCAGGAGCCACTGCACTCAGAGCAGCTGAAACTGAATCCTGAGTCATCGAGGACCCAGTGCACTCAGAGCAGAAGGATTTCCAGATCCAAGAGGTGGCCTGAGTCCCAGGAGTTCTTCCACCCAGGAGATTAGGAGCATAAGACCACAGAGACCTCTGGACTCTGAGGAGCTCTGCAATAAGCAAGATAACTGGAAATACAGACTCCAGTTTTACACAGTGAGGGCAGGTACCACTAGAGTTAACCAGATGGCAAAAGGCAAGCGCAAGAACATAAGCAACAGAAACCAAAGTTTCTTGGCATCATCAGTGCCCAGTTCTCCCAATATAGCAAGCCCTGAACACCCCATCACACCCGAAAAGCAGGATTCAGAATTAAAATCACTTCTCATGATGATGATAGAGGATTATAAGAAGGAATTAAGTAACTCCCTTAAAGAAATACAGGAGAGTACAAGTAAACAGATAGAAGCCCTTAAAGAGGAATCACAGAAATCCCTTAAAGAAATGGAAGAAAACACAAAGAAGGAATTAAACAAAAACATTCAGGATCTGAAACTAGAAATAGAAACAATAAAGAAAGTTCAAAGGGAGACAACCATGGAGATAGAAAACCTAAGAAAGAGATCAGGAGTCACAGACGCAAGCATCACCAACCGAATACAAGAGATAGAAGAGAGAATCTCAAATGCAGAAGATACGGTGGAAAATATTGACACAGTTGTCAAAGAAAATGCAAAATGCAAAAAACTCCTAACTCAAAATATCCAGGAAATCCAGGACACAATGAGAAGACCAAACCTAAGGATAATAGGAATAGATGACAATGAAGATTCCCAACTTAAAGGGCCAGTAAATATCTTCAACAAAATTATTGAGGAAAACTTCCCTAACCTAAAGAACAAGATGCCCATAAACATACAAGAAGCCTACAGAACACCAAGTAGACTAGACCAGAAAAGAAATACCTCCCGTCACATAATAATCAAAACATCAGATGCACAAAACAAAGAAAAAATACTAAAAGCAGTAAGGGAAAAAGGTCAAGTAACATATAAAGGCAGACCTATAAGAATTACACCAGACTTCTCACCAGAGACTATAAAAGCCAGAAGAGCCTGGACTGACATCATACAGACCCTAAGAGAACACAATTGCCAGCCCAGATTACTATACCCAGCAAAACTCTCAATCACTATAGATGGTGAAACCAAGATATTCCATGACAAAACCAAATTTGCACAATATCTTCCCACAAACCCAGCACTTCAAAGGATAATTGATAGAAAATGCCAACACAAGGAGGGAAACTACAACCTAGAAAAAGCAAGTAAGTAATCTTCCAACAACCCCAAAAGAAGATACAAACATAACTTTACCTCTAATAACAAAAATAACAGGAAGCAACAATCATTTTTCCTTAATATCTCTTAACATCAATGGTCTCAATTCCCCAATAAAAAGACGCAGACTATCAGACTGGATACACAAACAAGACCCAGAATTTTGCTGCATACAAGAAACGTACCTCAGTGACAAAGACAGACACTACCTCAGAATAAAAGGGTCGAAAACAATTTTTCAAGCCAATGGTCCCAAGAAACAAGCTGGAGTAGCCATTCTAATATCAAATAAAATCGACTTTCATCCAAAATTAATCAAAAAAGATAAGGAAGGACACTTCATACTCATCAAAGGAAAAATCTACCAAGGTGAACTCTCAATTCTGAACATCTATGCTCCAAATGCAAGGGCACCTACATACATAAAAGAAACTTTACTAAAGCTCAAAACACACATTACACCTCACACAATAATAGTGGGGGATTTCAACACCCCACTGTCAGCAATGGACAGATCATGGAAACAGAAACTAAACAGAGACACTTTGAAATTAACAGAAGTTATGAACCAAATGGACTTAACAGACATCTATAGAACATTTCATCCTAAAACAAAAGAATATACCTTTTTCTCAGCACCTCATGGTACCTTCTCCAAAATAGACCATATAATTGGTCACAAAACAAGCCTCTACAGATACAAAAAGATTGAAATAATCCCTTGCATCTTATCAGATCACCACGGAATAAGACTGGTCTTTAATAATGACAAAACCAATGGAAAACCCACGTACACATGGAAACTGAACAACTCTCTACTCAATGATGACTTGGTCAAGGAAGAAATAAAGAAAGAAATTAAAGACTTTTTAGAATTCAATGAAAATGAGGACACATCATACCAAAACTTGTGGGACTCCATGAAGGCAGTGCTAAGAGGAAAGCTCATAGCTCTAAGTGCCTACAAAAAGAAACTGGAAAGAGCACACACTAACAAGTTGACTGCACAACTAAAAGCTCTAGAACAAAAAGAAGCAAATACACCCAGGAGGAGTAGAAGGCAGGAAATAATCAAACTCAGGGCTGAAATCAACCAAATAGAAACAGAAAGAACAATACAAAATATCAATAAAACCAGGAGTTGGTTCTTTGAGAAAATCAACAAGATAGATAAACCCTTAGCCAGATTAACCAGAGGGCACAGAGACAGTATCCAAATTAATAAAATCAGAACTGAAAAGGGAGACATAACAACAGAAACTGAAGAAATTCAAAAAATCATCAGATCCTACTACAAAGGCCTATACTCAACAAAACTGGAAAACCTGGATGAAATGGACAATTTCCTAGACAGATACCAGGTACCGAAGTTAAACCAGGAGCAGATAAACCATCTAAATAGTCCCATAACCCCTCAGGAAATAGCAGCAGTCATCAAAAGCCTCCCCACTAAAAAAAGCCCAGGACCAGATGGTTTTAGTGCTGAATTCTATCAGACCTTCAAGGAAGACCTAATACCAATTCTCTTCAAACTATTCCACAAAATAGAGACAGAAGGAACACTACCCAATTCGTTCTATGAAGCTACAATTACACTCATACCCAAACCCCACAAGGACCCGACAAAGAAAGAGAACTTCAGACCAATCTCCCTTATGAACATCGATGCAAAAACACTCAATAAAATTCTAGCAAACCGAATCCAAGAACACATCAAAACAATCATCCATCATGATCAAGTAGGTTTTATCCCAGGAATGCAGGGATGGTTCAATATTCAGAAATCCATCAATGTAATCCACTATATAAACAAACTTAAAGAAAAAAACCACATGATCATCTCACTAGATGCTGAGAAAGCATTTGACAAAATTCAACATCCCTTCATGATAAAAGTCTTGGAAAGATCAGGAATTCAAGGCCCCTACCTAAACATAGTAAAAGCAATTTACAGCAAACCAGTAGCCAACATCAAGCTAAATGGAGAGAAACTTGAAGCAATCCCACTAAGATCAGGGACTAGACAAGGTTGCCCACTCTCCCCCTACCTATTCAATATAGTACTGGAAGTCTTAGCCAGAGCAATTAGACAGCAAAAAGAAGTCAAAGGGATACAAATAGGAAAGGAAGAAGTCAAAATATCGCTATTTGCAGATGATATGATAGTATACTTAAGTGACCCCCAAACTTCCACCAGAGAACTCCTAAACCTGATAAACAACTTCAGCAAAGTGGCTGGTTATAAAATCAACTCAAACAAATCAGTAGCCTTCCTCTACATGAAAGATAAACAGACTGAAAAAGAAATTAGGGAAATGACACCCTTCACAATAGTTGCAAATAATATAAAATACCTTGGTGTGAATCTAACCAAGCAAGTGAAAGACCTGTATGACAAGAACTTCAAGTCTCTGAAGAAAGAAATTGAAGAAGATCTCAGAAGATGGAAAGATCTCCCATGCTCATGGATTGGCAGGATTAATATAATAAAAATGGCCATCTTGCCAAAAGCAATCTACAGATTCAATGCAATCCCCATTAAAATCCCAACTCAATTCTTCACAGAGTTAGAAAAGGAAATTCTCAAATTCATATGGAATAACAAAAAACCCAGGATAGCGAAAACTATTCTCAACAATAAAAGAACTTCGGGAGGAATCACCATCCCTGACCTCAAGCTGTACTACAGAGCAATAGTGATAAAAACTACCTGGTATTGGTACAGAGACAGGCAGGAAGATCAATGGAATAGAATTGAAGACCCAGAAATGAACCCACACTCTTATGGTCACTTGATCTTTGACAAAGGAGCTAAAACTGTCCAGTGGAAAAAGGACAGCATTTTCAACAAATGGTGCTGGTTCAACTGGAGGACAACATGTAGAAGAATGAAAATTGATCCATTCTTATCCCCTTGTACAAAGCTCAAGTCTATGTGGATAAAGGACCTCCACATAAAACCAGATACACTGAAACTAATAGAAGAGAAGGTGGGGAAAAGCCCCGAATACTTGGGCACAGGGGAAAAGTTCCTGAACAGAACTCCAATGGCATATGCTCTAAGATCGAGAATTGACAAATGGGACTTCATAAAATTGCAAAGTTTCTGTAAGGCAAAGGACACTGTCAATAGGACAAAACGACAACCAACAAATTGGGAAAATATCTTTACCAATCCTTCATCTGACAGAGGGCTAATATCCAATATATACAAAGAACTCAAGAAATTAGACTCCAGACAACCAAATTACCCTATTAAAAAATGGGGTATAGAGCTTAACAAAGAATTTTCAACAGAAGAAACTCGAATGGCCGAGAAGCATCTAAAGAAATGTTCAGCATCCTTAGTCGTCAGGGAAATGCAAATCAAAACAACCCTGAGATTCCATCTCACACCAGTCAGAATGGCTAAGATTAAAAACTCAGGTGATAGTAGATGCTGGCGAGGGTGTGGAGAAAGAGGAACACTCCTCCATTGTTGGTGGGACTGCAAGATGGTGCAACCACTTTGGAAATCAGTCTGGCGGTTCCTCAGAAAATTGGACATAGCATTACCCGAGGATCCAGCTATACCACTCCTAGGCATATACCCAGAAGATGCTCGAACATATAATAAGGACATATGCTCAACTATGTTCATAGCAGCCTTATTTATAATAGCCAGGAGCTGGAAAGAACCCAGATGTCCTTCAACTGAGGAATGGATTCAAAAAATGTGGTATATTTACACAATGGAGTATTACTCAGCTATTAAAAACAATGAATTCGAGAGGTTCCTAGGTAAATGGATGGAACTAGAAATTATCATCCTGAGTGAGGTAAGCCAATCACAAAAGAACATACATGGTATTGACTCACTGATTATTGGATATTAGCCTAGAACCTTGAAATGCCCAAGATGCAACTCACAGGCCACATGAAGCCCATAAAGAAGGAAGACCAAGTGAGGGTGATTCGGTCCTTCTTAGAAAGAGCAACAAAATACTCAAGGGAGCAAACATGGAGACAAAGTGAGGGACAGAAACTGAAGGAGGGGCCATCTCAAGACCACTCCACCTGAGTATCTATCCCATGTGCAATCACCAAAGGTAGATGCTGATGTGGAAGACAGGAAGTGCATGCTGATAAGAGCCTGATATGGATATCTCCTCAGAGGCCTTCAAGAGTCAGACATATTCAGAGGCAGATGCTCACAACTAGCCATTGAACTGATCATGGGGTTCTCAATAGAGGAGTTAGAGTGAAGACTGAAGGAGCTGAAAGGATTTACAGCACCATGAGGAGAGCAACAATACCAACCAACCACAGCTCCCAGGGTCTAAACCACCAGCCTGGGAGCACTTAGGGGGGATCCAGGGCTTCAGCTGAATATGTAAAAGTGGAGGGCCCTGCTGGGCATAGGTGGAAGAAGAGAACCTTGACCTCATGAAGGCTGGATGCCCCAGGGGGTGGGAATTTTGAGGGTGGTGAGGTGGGAGTGGGGGGGGTAGATAGAGGTTACATCCACAGAGAAGAAGGAGGAGGGGTGAGGGGATTGGGGGTTATGAGGGGGTGGTGGGGGATGGGGTAAGGGGACAACATAGGAAATGTAAATAAATCATCCAATAAAAAAAAAAGAAAGTAAAAAAAAAAAAAGTTAGTGTGGGTCACGAAAGAGAAATTGGCCAGCTTAGTTTCCTTATATCCTCTGCTCCCAATACCTGATTTTCACTGGAAGACAATTATGAGTAAATGGTGTGCAGCAGTCATATTGACAGCATGAGGAAAAATCCTGCAACCACAAATGTAGACACAGAAAAGTGGGAAGTGCCTGTCTCTGGTGATGTCAGGAATAGCATGCCAAATCTAGATCCTGATTGTCTGAAACACATTAACCCTAAGTATATTTTATATGAAACTTTTAGACATTGTTCTGTTTGCTACCAAATATATCGCCTAATTAATATTTGGTTGCCTCATATAGCAGTAACTATAACCAGTTGTTTTCATCTATTGTCCTATGAGAATGAGAGGTCTTTGAGAGCAAGGACCTGATTACATAAGCTTAGCACTTAACAGAGTCTAGTAAAACTATCTATAGGCTCTCTATATTAATTATATCAGTCCAAAGAATAACACTGAAAGATACATGTAAAGTATGTTGTAGAAAAATGCTAATTTGTCCAACATGGATTTATCACCTTTCATGTTATTTTATTTTTCAGAATAGGTAAATATTTTGTTTAGAAGGTCAGATTATAAGTATTTTCAGCTTCATGGAACAAAGGTTCCCACAGTCATCAGCTGTGCCACTCAAGTATGAAATCATTCATCAAGAATTCATGTACAGATAGGCCTAGTTTGGTTCCACTAACAGATGCTTATATAGACAAAGACACCAATCCAGACTTTGTCATGAACCATATGTGTCAATCATTGTGTGTATAGACTTATAAGTAAAATTCCAAGTGCTTTATCCTACTAATGAATTCAAAGGGACCGGAAACTTTGATTCTATCTTCCAAGATAACTGGAATGGTTGAGGCTAGAACTCAATCTAAATTCACTCTATTTTGACTTTTCTCTCCATATGTTGAGATGAATGACACATAGAAGGGAAGGCACATGAATGAGATGGTGTTATGCCCAGATCACAGGGTCTCCACAGACCACCAGAGGTGACCAGGAATCCAAATCTTATGCAAAAGCAAAGAATCTTTATTCAATCTCAAGCATGGACCCTCCAACCTCTCCAACACAGTGAATGTTGTGGAAGGTACTGAGCTGGTACAACCCTTGCCTTTTTATCATTGTTGCAGCAGGGTAAGGGACTTTCCAACTTGGTAGTTGCATGGTTGGTTGGTATTTGATTTGTGCGTTTCTATTGGCTAGTAATGATTTTAGCTTGGTACAAGCTATGGTTGCTAGCTTAATCATGCTACTTTGAGCCATTAGGTACTTTCCCCTTAGGAACTGGTTGTTGTTAGGGGTGGAATAGTTGTTTGTTTATGGGAATTGTGGTTGTTGTCAGGGAGACATGGTTCTTGGAAGTTGGGGTTTTTCCAGTAGCTGAGTTTATTCTAAGGACACATTAATCAGAAAAAGGAGTCTGAAAGAAAAATGGGGCTTGTAATATTAAGCTGGGCCCTTCAGATGATAGGTATTTCTTTTTTTGTCACAGCATTGTGACAATGTTAAGTGTTCATATTTCTGCACCTCTCACTTTGTTGGTTTGTTTCTTTATGCAGCACTGGGAATTTAATCCAGGGTCTTGTGCTTTCCTGATACTTAAGAACTCTGCCTCAAGTCTAAGTGTCACTAAGCTTCCAGGCTTTTCCCAGATCCATAGATACCACCAACTGATAGTTCTGAGTGACTTTGAATTTACATGGGACCACAGACATATGCCAATACACCCAGTCCACTCTTAATTTTAAAACATATTTTTCAACATCTCTAGCACACATTTTATTCTTAAAGTGTTGGCATTCTGCACTGTTTCACACAATGGTGTTATTTCGTTCCTAGCCTAGTATGTGTAGAGATGTCATGTTTTAACTGTGGCCTCTGTGTGTGTGTTTGTGTGTGTTTTTATAGTATTACTGCATCTAAAGTACATTCCAGTAAAAGGTACAAGACCATTCTTTTTCACACAAACTAAGAAATATCCCAGAAATGAATTCAGGATTTTTTCTGTTCACATGATAGTAGAAATCCATCCACATTCAATATACTTAGGTTGGAAATTACTCACATTTTTGTCACACACACACACACACACCCCAATGGGTTGCATTATCTCTTTTGGGAAAGATAATTTTATCTCTCTTCTAATCCTACTCCTGGAAAGTCTGTCTCAGCCTACAATCACAATCACCTTATCTACTTTTTAATTTGGCTGTACTGTTTCTGGACACATTAACAATTTTGCATTTTTCTTTATGTAAAGTATGAAGACATGATCATTTCACTTTATTTTGAAGGGGATTATTTTTACTATATTACTTATATTGTATTCTGAGAGAAAAGGGTCTCTGCTCATAGGAAACAACTAGTCCTGTTCCTTCCTCTACACATTCAGACCTAGAAAATTATATTTAATTTCTTGTGGAGGTGTGAAGCTGGCCTGTCCTTGTGAAACACAGGCAATCCCTCATTCACTATGCTGTACTCTCTGTCTGTTCTGCTGTAACGCTGCTGATGAAATCCAGGAAGGAGCTGTCCCTTCTGCTTCAAGCAGATAGAATGAGTTTCAAAGTTTTACAATAGGGATCTCATGTGCCCAGTGATTTAAAAGCAATTTCAAATATCAAGGTCATCAGGGGAAATGGTGATATTTTTGACTCCCACCTTCAAACCTCAATTGTTTTACTTTTTAGTATCTTTAGAAGCCAGGAAACCAAAGAAGGGTGAAGCATCTGGGTACCCACCAGATAAGCAAGAGGTTAGTAACACATGATTAACACAGTAGTTTCCTGGAGGCTATAGCACTTCAAATGTTTCAAGTTATAGATCAATTTAATAAACACAGCCTCAGTTCTTGATCCAAGCAATCAATAGCTAAGCAGAGTGTAGCTGCCGTTTCTTTTGTAACGGCCTTCAGGTTCTGTTACTTTGTAAAGGCCGGCCGGTTCTGCTGCTCCGGTCGGCAGGTCAGGGTCTAGCAAGAGAGAAAGTGGGGACGGAGGAAGGGGAAAAAAGGGGCGAGAGACGCAAAAGATAGATACAAGCCAGAGTCCGGTGGAGTCTCTTCAAGTCTTCTTTATTCTCCTACTACTTACTACCTCTACCTCCTACTTTCTATCTCTTCCTCCTACTTTCTACCTCTACCTCTTCAATAGAAAGGAAATCCGGGTATTTATACCCTTTACCACGTGACTTGCCCTCGTGGACAATCTCAACTGAAGCCACTACGTCACGTGCCTTGTAGCCATGGATACCAGGAGCACCTGGCAGCTGGGGGCACTAAACAGTGTAACAAGATGTTTATCAGAGTGTGCTCAGCTATTGCAGGCTGTTGAAACAAGTCTCTTGTCAGGGTATATGGCTCGAGATGGCTGTAAAGATGATAGCCACTTTCGGCTAAGAGTCGGCTCCCAACAGCAGAGGTTATTTCTATCTGTAATTTTGTAGTCATTGGTTTCCCAGTGAGAACTATTTAGAGCATGGTTTTGTGGTTGAAGGATGATTAGTTTTCTCATAAATCTTCTAAGCTCTGAACTCAATTTGCTTTATACTTAAGTCCCATTGAGATTAGCATCAAGATTGTGTATGATTTCCAGGTACTTGAGCCAACATGAGCCATTTGAGTTTAAAACTGGCAGGAAAGCCTAGTGAACCCTCATGAAATAGGACAATAGGGAAGACTGGCTAAACGGACTCTTAAAGCTGAGTTATCTGACACATCTCAATGAGATCTTGGAGACCTGATCAGAAAATCATCTGTGCCCAGCATAGCCTTCAATATTGTCTCTCTTGCTCATGAAAATGCTCTTTGTTAATTCCCAGAATGTATTTTTCAATTGATTTTTTTTAATGTTCTGCCTTCAGGAACTAGATTTGGTGTTTTTTGTGGGTACAGTAAGAATCTGTCCAGCACACATTCCATTCACCATCCTTAAAATTTAAAATTATCTGTTTCATGATATAGAATACATTTCTGAAACTGCAGGGCTCTTACTAAGACACTGCAATTCCATCTTAATTCTCTAACTGCAAGTCTCTGAAACTAGAGCTAGTCATTTTAGATGGTTTTAAATATTCTGCAAGAAAAATGGACTGGACTGAGAAATAAAGTTTCTTGACAGAAAGAATGAGATGTAATTATCTCTTACTGTCCAAAGGAGATTATTTTTTAAGAACATGACTTAGCTTAGTATACTCTAAAACACATCTAATAAAAAAGAATATTGTGAAGTGGGAAAATATGTAGGTAAAGTAGAAGGAACTATGAATAGTAGCTATGTCCTGGCTGGGAAGATATTCCCGAGGCTAAAATGCTAACTACTCAAGTGTGAGGGCCAGAGTTCAGAGCCCACATTATGTGGGTTTCTTCAGAGCCCACATAAAAGCCAAATGGGCATGGCAGCACACCTGTTGCCCAAGCCCACCGAGACCAAGACTAGGAATTCCTGGGCAAGCTTGCTAGACTAACTAGCCAAAATAGCTACATCCAGGTTCAGTGAGAGACACTGCCTCAGTGTACGGAATTATCCCAAAAGACCCAGAGCACTACCTTTAGGGTTCCTTATGCACAGCCATACACAAACATTCACTTGTACCTGTATACCTATATGTGTACCACATATGCAAACATACAAACACATATATACACATCAAACATATAACATATGCAAAAAATACAAAAACAAAAAATAATTTTTGTACACATGTCCAATTTTAATTCAATAATCACAAAATAATAATGAACGTATTTTCACCAATTCTAAAATAATTAAATAGAATCCAGTTCAAAATAATATTCATGAATATTATATTTTCAAGTGGTTTTTTTAAATGTGATTATTTATTTCCCCGCTTAGTATTCAAACAAGAATATAGTGACAATTTTACTGCATCTTTGTCATATAAATGATAGTTTATAATAGCTAATTACAAAAATTGCATTTTTTCCTCTACATGCTATCTATTGTGTACATTCTGCTTCAAGTAAGCCGATAGCTCTAATGATACATGGAAATCGTTTCAGACCACAAATTGGAAACACAACACATAAAAAAGCTGTGTTTAGCATAGTAGAAAACTAGTAAAACCCCTTGCTTCATTTTCTTTACCAAAATGGCTTCTTCCTCCCCTCGCCCCCCAGGTTGTTAAAATTTATGCATGCTAACTATACGGTTCTGGTTGCCAGATTCTGTGTTTCAGAATTCCTTGCAAAAAGCTTTTGGTTAGTGGCTTAATGGTTAGAGCCCAGCGTGAGAGAGAAATAAGCTCTCTGCTTTAGTACTGCTACCCAGAGTAAATATTTACAAACCTGCCAACCTGGCATTGAGTTTTATTGAGTGAATGAAAAGCAAGAAATCCAAATCCTATCTTCTTCCTCGGCTGAAAAATATTTGCAGTAGAAGTGTTCAGCAGGGACCAGGCCTGTGTAATCAGGAAGATGAGACCCATGTATGCTGCTGAGCTGTTCTGTGGTAGTTCTTCTGCAAATAGAAAAGAAAAAAAACACACACACAAGAGAAGAATCGACGGTTTTTGGAAATTTTCTTTAATTATATACCTGATGTTATTTTTATGCCACATTATAAACCAGTCCAGATATTACAAAAAAAGAATATATATGTATATATATGCATATGTATATTTATGTATATTCATATATACATATGAATATATGTATATATATATATATGGACATATGTATATATATATCAAATACTGGGAGCCCTACAAATTCTATTGCACAGTGGTAATAAATAGACCGTATAGGATGTAGGTAAAATCCAAAGAAGTCACTTAAAAATCATCCATTTAATCATGTTTTTTTTTTTTTAAGAGTCCAGGTACCTATTAACATTCTGGTCTTGATTTAGTTTTTGCTTCAGGAAATTGAAAAAGAGGAGATAGTCGTATGAGCTTTTTCTGCTTGGCAAGAACTATCATTGTGTACAATTCATACACAAAAACTAACTCCCAGTACCATCTGTAAGAACATAGCTTAGGGAGAACTAAAAAGTTTTAATTTCCCAACGCTACTATCAAACTACAGCTGGAGGAGCAACCCGAGCCTTTGTCAAGCTACTCAGCTTCCTTTTGTTTGAGGCATTGGCAAAGTGCACCGCTAGTGCGGGAGGTGAACTCAGCATTGTGAATGTGAAGTTGTGTTTTATGGCTCTCTACTGCCTGGAAGCAAGAGTAAGAATCAACAGACTTCCATATTTGTTCAGAGATAACAGACAGCACGCTGGCAGAGCAGCTTGGTGCTTCATCGCGATTCTATTGTCCTTGTTTTCGGAATTTTCAAGCAAACAATGTGTTAGCTTGTTTTGCATCTCGGTTTTGAGGAGTACTTAACAGAGGGCCACCATACTTCTTTATGCCTTGCGGCCAATCTGATATCATTTCTAGTTGGTTATACTTCTATACTTCTGTATTCCCTGCTTGCACAGTTGCAGTGACAAACTTCGAAATCCTTGAGTGTTTATCTCAAAATTCATGGGTGAGACACTTCAAATGCCACAGTTTTGACAAGCAAGATATTTGAGAGCAAGTAAGGCCCTATGTAGATTAAGGCAATCACCAGCACTGACCCTGGGAGTTATTTGGGGTTCGTTAATTTCATTGCTGATAATGGTGGAATCTTAAGATTGGATTCTTTATCAAGGAATAATTTAATATAACAATTCCTACTCTCCCCTTCACCATGGGTGATAAAGCAGAAGGCCTTCTCTACGTGTCAGCTATCTCTTCTTGAAGTGCTCAACATTCAGCATAGTGGAAATTTTTACTGCTTAAAAATCAGTCTGTAGCATCCTTTCTGGCAAAGCAAAGTTATGTTCTTGTATATCAATCTCTAGTACAAAGCACCATTGCAGAGGGCTTTATTCAACAGAAAGATAGTTTTTCCCCATGCTATGGGACATTATCAGTGTTGAAAGGTCTGGATTCTATTCTCCTCATTGTATCCTTAAAGGAACTTGCTTTAGATGTGTCTAGTTTTCTGCTCAAGATTCATTTTCTTGTTAGGACATCAGCTAAATGAATTGTGTGAACTGTAGCATTTTAATGTTCCCAAGAACTTCTTTTCAAATCCTGTGTTTACATGTCTATCTTTCTGTGAATCTTCAGCAATCAAAGATAAATTCTGATTCACAGCCTGTGGTTCATCTTCTCTTTGGTATAATATTTCACATATGACTACTATACTTGCATTGCTTCCTCCCCTTCTTCTTACCTACTAACTCCTGTGTACTCCTAATCCCTTCTAAAAGTGCAGGGCATCTTCTTGAATCGTTATCAATACACACACACATGCACATAGACAGGCACAGTTCCCCTGCTGCCACAATTACAAGCCCCAAATCCTATTAATTCCATTTAGTATTGTTGGTATATGCAAATCATGGCCCTATCCCTGAAGAAAACTGATTCTTCCTTTTCTCAGCAGCCATTTTGTAGTTCTTCGTCTAGGGTTAGACCTTGTGAAATTCCCCATCATCTATGGCAGTGTGTCTAATGGGGTTATCATTATACTTGTCTCATTTAGGAAACTATAGTGTTGAGATATCATGGCTGTAGCTTTCCTGTCATATATAGGAGGTATTACAGAGGTGTTTGGTTCTCTAACTCTTACAACCTTTCTACCACCTCTTCCCTGGGGGTTAGATATGGAGGTGCCATTGCAGATGTTTCGTTTGGACTAGATAATCCATGGTTATTTATTCTCTACCCTGACTAGCTGTGGATCTCTATAATAGTCTACATTTGCTCTATGCAGATGTTTAACTGATGAAGATTAAGAACTAGACTAATCACAACAGCCTTTTAACTTGTGACTGACCGGAGAACTAAGTGCAGGGTTCACTGACTCCGGAACATCATAACACCTCATCACCTGCAGTCAGTCTCCTTGTATGTAATTTCACTCCAACTCACAAGAGGATTTATAGAACATCCCTTTCCAATTCCTCATCACTAACCCAAACAGCTAAGGTGGAACTTCCACAGATCTTAGGACTTAACAAAAGGCATATAACCCAGACCTGACTAATAAATGCATCACAACTCACAAGCTGGAGGTACTATTTAAACAATACACATTGCCTAATTATTTCTGCAAGAAGATCAGCTAAAGAGAAGCTCTTTTAGGATTGTCAAATTAGCAAAAATAAATGTGGGCCTGCTAGCATTTCATCACCCAGCAGGATAAATAAAAACAAGTCAAACTCAGGGAGAAGCTTGTTTAAACAGAAAGTGATTCATTGCAATTGTATATGTTACCAAAGAGAACATGTTATTTTTAACACTATGACTAAAAGCATACTTCTTATGAGGACAATAAAGACAATGAAATTACATTACTGGAGTATTAAGTTACAATAGCTATTCCACTACCTGGGATTCTATACCAGACCAAAGCAGGGTTAGAGTATAAAATGAAGAATGTGTCAAGCCTCATAATAGCAAAGGTAATTTACCACCCACAGACCTGATAGGAAGTGCTACTAAAAGATGTACTTTATCCACAGTAACCGAGCCACAAGTAAGAAGAAACATAGGAGACAAAGTAATAAAGAAGAAATAAAGAATCCATTTTGTAGATTTAATAAACAGAAAAACTAAAATTCTACCTATAAAAACAAGGATGCTGATGAAAAGAAACCTTTTCATAGCTAAAGCATGCTGTGCTATTATTTTAGGTGTAAAGATGATACAATCAGTAATCCCTAAATATGTCCTTTGTATATAAAAATATTACCCTGCTCTAGATATAAGTATAAATGGATATAACAATGTACAAAGGCATTTGTGTGCATACACTCACTCCTGTCACAAAAGTAATCTATGATGTAGAGTTTTCAAGATATAGCAAAGCCAGAAATTTTTTTAATTTTTGATATTTGTAGTTTGATTGCAACGTTTTCTCCTTTCCCTTTCCTTCCTCCAAACTTACCTATATACCTTCCCTGTTCTCCTTTAGCTCATGACCTCTTTCTTCATGAATTATTTTTGCATGCATATATGAATGCATGTATGTTACTACATATAACTTCTATAGGCCAAGTAATGCTATCTGTACATATGTTTTCAATGCAGACTATTGACAATGAGCAACCATGGGTGTGCTCTTTCCTGGGGAAGATCAAGTCTCCTGCTCATGGCTTCACTCACATACCTGTAGTTCTTTTACACAAACTTTTTTTTTTTTAACAAAGAAAGGTAAAATAGAAGTACCAAGAGTATATAAATGAATAAGAATAAACATAATACACAACAAATATCAAACTGCCCAAGTGTGGCATATTTATTGAACAGATCATTGTATATCAAATAGAATTTTCTTAGTCAGTTTTAATCACTATAACTAATACATGAGCTCAGCATCTTATAAAGAAAAAAGGATTGCACTGGTTTACACTGTAAACACTTTGGTCCCTGGCAAAGTGCTAGTCACTCTCCTCCACCCTTTGCTTTGAGACTGTAATAAGAACAGTGTGGAAGAACCAAGCCATTCAGTATATGGGTAGAAAGCAAAACTTTTAAAGAAAAGAATTTGGTCTCCCAATACAACAAAGGGCAAGCCAGTATGAAGACCTACTTCCATGAAGCACTGCCTTTTAAAGGGTCCACCATAATCACCAATCTAAAGTTGAAGCCTTTAACATATGATACTCATGAGATATTTAAGATTCAAAAAACAACTAGAATAGATTAGCTATTAATAAACAAAACGTGCATGGACTTCATTGATCTTATTTTTTTTAATTTTTTTATTGGATGTTTTATTTACATTTCATATGTTGTCCTCTTACCCCATCCCCCACCCACCCAGGAACCCCCAATCCCCTCACTCCTCCTCCTTCTACCCCCTCACTCCCACCTCCTCACCCTCAAAATTCCCACCCCCTGGGGCCTCCAGCCTTCATGAGGTCAAGGTTCTCTTCCACCTATGCCCAGCAGGGCCTTCCACTCTTACATATTCATCTAAAGCCCTGGATCCCTTCCTAAGTGCTCCCAGGCTGGTTGGTTGGTATTGTTGTTCTCCTCATGGTACGGCAAATCCATTCAGCTCCTTATATTAAGCAAAATGATTCAAACACTAAACACAGAAAAAGACACTGTTTCTACAAAGTTCAAGAATAGTTTAAGTGCCACATTTCTAGGAGGTGGGGGCTGTTATCTTTGTAAGTCCAATAAAGCAAGGAAAGATGTGGTAGCCCCTTCTAGGTTGCAGGAGATACTTTGTCTCTTCACCTGGGTTCTGGTTAAAAGATGTGTTCATCTTTTGGTATTTAAAATATATATTCTATACATCAGTATGCTTTATATTAAAATAGACAAAACAAAACATATTTGCACTTAGATATAATAAATCTGATATTTGGAGGCATGAAAGAAATAAACAGGGCTTAGAAATCTTTATCATCCAGTGGAAATTCAGTAAATTAGCATAGACAAGAAAGTATTTATTAAAAGATTATATTGATTTATTCATATATGCAGAAAAACATTTATAGAGTGCTTATGTAGCTTTTTTAGCTGCTATAAGCATGGATGAAGAAGATTTGAGCAAAACAAACCAAATCCTGTACCTTGTCTTAAAGGAGGTTTATATCCCAGCAAAATGAGAGAAAGTAAATATATGAGCAATCTAGTGAATTACACAGACAGACGGCTATGTAGAATAACAACAAATGCCTGAGAATCAGCTTAAATTGCTTCATTGGTTTGGGTGGATGTGTCGGGTGAGTATATACAACAGGATAGTCAGGGGAAGATCAGAACAGTAACATTAAAAAACAAAATAGGGGCTGGGGAAATGGATCAGTACTAAGATGCTCCTCTTGCAAGAGTATACACCAGATTTTACATCCTCAGAACCCACTTAAATGTCAGGCATATGGTAGTTCACCTGTAATTTCATCATGCATACGTTAGGGACAGGGTTACTGGGGCAAGCTGGCTACCAGAATAGACATATCAATGAGCTCTACATTCAGGTCATAGATCCTGCCCCACTGAATAGACTAGAGCATTTTCATAAAGACTATTGATATCAATTTCAGGCCTCATATACATACTCACACATACAAACCTATATATGTACACATACCACACACATATCAATAAAAGAGAAAAGAGAAAATAATTCACCAGAGTGAAACAAACAAACAAAAACCAAGCAACCAAACCACTAACCCTCTGAATGTTTTGAATCTAAAAGGAGAAGGTTGCAGAATAAATTGCAAGAGTGATATCCTGGGTTGATAAATGGCTGACCATAACCAAGACAAAGCAGATAGCCAATGTGGTTGGATAAAGAAATAAAAGAGAGTGCAGAAAAGACACATGACCAGATCATGAATGACCTTGTGGAGAGAGGTGCTACTAAGTACGTATAAGGAACAAGAAGAATGAGGTAGAACATCAAAAAGCTTAGGGCGAAATGAAAAAGAAGTTACCTGAGCTGAGATAACCGATGCCAGGAAACATAGACGCAAGACAATAAATATAAATGGGTTAAACTCATTTAATAACATTGGATCTTAATAGGTTTATTCACAGGACACATAGCGGCACTCTAGATATGTACATAGTATTTATTCTTTGTATGTATATACTAGTCGGTATTGTATACAAGTCTTTTAATCATTGAGCTATTTTTCCAGAACAGGATCTCTCTATCTGTCTATCTCTATCTCTATCTCTATTTCTATCTCTATCTTGTATCTATGTCTATACCAATATCTATACCTATATCTATGTCTACATGCCGTTCTTGAAATGTTAGTTAATTTACAAATTTCCTAGAAATTTGCTTGAAATATATGAATGACAGATTGAGAAAGAAATAAGAGAAACAATACCCTTCCAAATAGCTACAATAATATAAAAGATCTTGGGTTATCCAAACTAAGCAACTGAAAGGTTTTTATGATTAAAAACTTCAAGTCCTTGAAGAAATATATTGAAGAAAATATCAGTAGGTGAAACGATTTCCCACGATCATAGATTGATAGAATTAACATGGTAAAAATGGCCATTAACCAAATCAATCTACAGATGCAACACAATCTTATCAAACTCGCAACACAATTCTTTCAGACTTTGATAGAATAATTTTCAACATCATATGGAAAAAAAAAGTCTCAGGATCACTAAAACAATCCTGAACAATTAAAGAACTTCTGGAGAAATCACTATACCTAACTTTCAAAGTATATAACAGAGCTACAGTAATAAAAAACTGCATAGTACAGGCATAAAAATAGACAGGTCACCATAATCACAAGAATAAGCCATTGAAATTTCTACCATATATTAATAAAACTGTAATCTAAAAAACCAGACATGCTAATCAATGAGATAAAATTATGTTCCAGGCATGGATGTACATACCTTTATACACCTGACTATTGATAAAGAAATCAGAAATATACGATGAAAAATAAAAGAAGAAAAAAGAAAAAGGAGGAGGAGGAGGAGGAGGAGGAGGAAGAGAAGGAGGAAGAGGAGGAAGAGGAAGAGGAGGAAGAGGAAGAGGAGGAAGAGGGGGAAGGAGGAGGAGAGGGAGGATGAGGAGGAGAGTGAGGAGGAGGAGGAGAAGGTGGTAGGAGGGGGAGGAGGAGGAGAAGGTGGTAGGAGGGGGAGGAGGAGGAGGAGGATTAGGAGGAAGAAAGTATCTTCAACAAATGATGCTGGTCTACCTAAATTTTTGCATATAGATGAATGTAAATAGATCTATAATTACTACCCTGAACAAAACTCAAATCCAAGTGATTCAAAGACATCAACACAAAACCACATTGACTGAATGTAATAGAAGAGAAAGTAGGGAATAGGCTTGAACACATTGTCACAGAAGACAATATCATAAACAGAACACTGATACCCCAGGCAGTAAAACTCATGATAAATAAATGGGATCTCATGAAACTGAAAAGCTTTTGTAAGGCAAAGGACACCATCAATAAGACAAAATGTCAGCCTACAGAACAGGAAAAAATTTCACCAACTCCATATCCAACAGAAAGTAAATATTCAAAATATATAAAGGATTCAAGAGAGAAAACCTGTGCCTGAACTGTCTAGATCTCCAGGAACCAGGAGCTGGATATTCAGAAATCTAGGGTAGAATCAAACACTACTGCCCCCTGCTATAATTATTTTCTGTTATACTCATGGACAGGAGAAGAGATGCAGAGACCCATGCCCAATATTAGTAAGGGCTTTAGGTATGCCTTGGAGGTGGAGTAAGGAAGAATTATAGTAGCTATAGAGGTCAAGGAAACCACAGCAACATGGTCCACAGAAGTAACTAACCAGGGATCATAGGGGCTCACAGAAACTGGAGCAACAACCAAGAAGCCTGTATGGGTCTGACCTAAATCTTCTTTCTATATATGCTGTGGTTGTGTAGCTTGGTGATTTTGTGGGACTCACAACAGTGGGAACAAGGGCTGTATCTGATGCTTTTGCCTACTTTTAGGACCCTGTCCTACTTTCCTTTGTTTCACTCTGCCTTGATTTGTGGGTTTGTGCCTAGTCTTACTCATTTTGTTATGCAAAGTTTGGTTGATACCCTGGAAGGCCTGTTCTTTTCTGCAGGAAAAAAGATGAGCAATGGATCTGGGGAAGATAGGAGGTTGAGAAGTGACTCAAAGGAGTGGAGGGAGGGGAGGCTGTAGTGATCTATTGTATGAAAGAAAAATAAAGGAAAAGACAAAAAATATAGTCCTCATTTTGTAGCCAGTCACGGGTTCCTCCCTGAAAGACTCTTTTTCTGATTTTTGTCACTTTCTGTCCCCTCCCCTATGTTAGTGCTGTTTTCTCAAATCTCCCCTTTGTTAGTGCTGTTTTCAAATATCCTGTTTATTTTTCATCTATATAACATTTTTGGCATGAGAATGTTTCAGAGAACATTTTATGATTCCCATTTTCTCACTAATAATCCTTCTCAGAATGTTACTCCTTCTTTAGCTATGAATTTCATTATCTGCTGCATTAGACTGATTATAGATCCTAACCTTATCTTCTCTTTGTTAATATCAGTATGCATATGCATCTGTATATTCCAAATGGCTTTCCCTGACCTCCAGCATATGCACAAGAAGTTTCTTCTTATACAAGACATAGCCTCAATGAATGAATAACAGACTTTTGTAAGTTCTCCAGCTCTGTTATTTCTTGATCTCAGAGTATCCTAGGCCAGCTTTCAAGTTTCCCCAAAGAGTGATCTTTCAGGGGTTGAATATTGAAATAGTAAGGCTTTTTATTATTATTATTATTATTATTATTATCATCATTATTAATTATTTACTGGTTTCTGCCCTCCAATCACTCAGGTTTCTATGATCCTCCTTTCTTCGTGCACATTTGTGTATACAAAAAAATCATAATTGTTTCATGTTCTGCCTCCTTGGAATTCCAAATGAAGCATTTCATTTCCTTGTTCTATGCTATAGTCAATATATTTACTATCTGTTCATTACACAATAAACAAGATTCACATATAAACCAACCCACAGACATTGAATGGGTCTCTGAGCCTGGTTTTAGTTATTTTTTTATCACTATGTCTAAAGTACCTGACACTACAGCTTTAGGGAGGATGAATTCATTGCATTCATTGTTCTAGCTAACATTATGAGGAAAGCAAGGTTTGAAAGGGTATTGATAGACTATTGGTACAGGAAGAAGAGATAGGAGAAAGAAGACAGTACTTTCTCCCAGCCTTCTATTTTTATCAAGGCTCCCAGACTACTCAACAATGATACTTTCAGAGTGACTCTTTTATCTTAGTTAACCCTCTGGAAAGGTGTATGATGACATAGACACCTGTGTTTCTTTATGTCACAGATGATCCTAAATTTAATCTAGTTATAAATAAAGATAAATCATCGGAGTCATCTGACTCACATATCATTTGAATAAAATAATGTATATTATTTCCTAAGTCCTCTTTGCTTCTTCATTCCTACCCTACCTATTTGATTAATGTTTAAGGTTTAACAATATTCTGTTTGAATTTCTATAGCTACCAATACATTTGTGTAGCTTCATGAATTCAGTAAATCCTGAGTACTTTCTGTGCCCAATTCTCTCATTATAATTAACTCAGGGAATTCTTATATCATAGAAATAGTTGAAAGCAAGTAAAGAACATTTCCTCAGCATACATGTGGATGGTATGCTTTGAACAGTAATATTTAACTTTAACCAACTGTTCAATGAATATGTCTCTGTAATTTGCTTTGAAAATATAATTTTTTAGTCCTTTGTTATTCTTGAACTTAAAGGTACTCCCTTGACATCCTATGTTACCTTTTAAGTCTTCTTCAAATTGATGCCTTTAGATGTTTTAAAAGGAACATTTGTGGGGTGGAGGGGTGTTATGCACAGTGGACAAAAGGAAGGGGGGAAATATTTGAAATGTAAATTAGAAATAGAATTCTTAGCTGTTAAAAAAGTAACATTTGTTTATGGATTTAAAGGATTCCTGAGTATTTGTTAATTTATATCTACTCTGATTGTTTGACTACAAATTACTAAAGAAAAAAATAAAATCAAAATAAATGGGAATTAACAGCAGTGGCCTAATTTGTTTTTAATGCTTCATTGAGTCCAATATTTAAATTACTCTTCCTCTCTGAAGGCCACTGTTTTGCACTTAACTTGTGATGAAACTATTAAGTGGCACTTCTGATTCCCCTAGTTTTGATCCCTGCAGTGAGGTGAATTACTTCTTTAAGAAGGGCATGTTTTCTTTGACAAAGTTGGAGATCCTAGGATTGTATATTTGGCCACTTCCCCTTCCCCTTTCCCTCCTTCTTCCCCTTCCCCTCCCCCTCCCCCCTTTTTCTTGCCCTTCCCCTTCCCCTTCCCCTTCCCCTTCCCCTTCCCCTTCCCCTTCCCCTTCCCCTTCCCCTTCTCCTTCTCCTTCTCCTTCTCCTCCCCCTCCTCTTTCTTTTCCTTCTTTTTAGAATTCTTCTGAAATAAGTTGAATAGAGTCTAAACTTATTTTCTGGGAAAGAAAATATGAAATGATTACTTTTATATAATTAAATTAGATTAAAATATAGAAATATGTATTCTTTTAATTAGTTTGGTTATCTCATTTCTTTTTTTTATCAGAAGGAACATTTATTACCAAAGCATAAGCAATAATTTTGTCCTTGGATGGAGAAATAAATAGATGAAACTTTGCTGATGACAGTGTCTGCAATAAAGTAAGATGTTCCAAAGTACATGTGACATCAGTAGAACATTATAAAAAAATACATGTTATTCAGTACAATAAAATAATTGAATTAGTCCCAAATTACAAGCTGAGTGTTGAGGACCTTAATTCAGAGGCTTTGCCAGAAGAAGTTCAGCAGTATCTCATAGTATACTTTGCTTAAAGTTCAGGTTATTTCCTCTAGGGGAAAAGTGATTCAACTTGGTCTGAAAGTAACCCTCAGGGGTTAGCTGTCCCAGTAAGGGGGAAAAAAATGTAAAGTCAACCTCAACCAGAAGATTAAAATGAATTGCTTAAAAGTATATTCCCATAAACCAGCATTTGAGTTCCTATCACACTGAATTTTGTAATAGGGAAATGAGTGAGGGACATTAATCAGCTAAGCAGCTTAGAATATCTCCATTAGCAATTTTAACATATGAATGCATGCACATTCTTATAGTAAATAAAGGATTTCTACAGCGCAGCTTGTATGGATCACAGCAGGCCAAGATGGTTCCACGAGGGAGAGTTTATTAAGAGAGTGGGAGAGCAAGAGGAGAGAGAGAGAAGTAGAGAGGAGTAGAGGCCAGCCACGACCACGTGGAGAGAGGGGGAAGAGAAGGGGGGAGGGGAGACAACCTGCAGGTGCGCTGGGTTGAGGAGCAAGAGAGAGAGGATGGGGGCAAGCAGCCCCTTTTATAGTGGGCAGGGCTACCTGCCTGTTGCCAGGTAACTGTGGGGAGGAGCATACCTGGCTGTTGCAGGTGGAGTTTAACAGATTATTAACAGTAAATAACTCATTTATTTCACTGAAAAGTACACTTCATTGATTCTTCATTGGTTAATATGTTACTTAAATTAAAATGTTGGAACACCAATATGTGATGATGGGATAGAAAGGATAAGTAAATTAACTTTAAAAGTAGAAAGAAAAAGTGTTACAGTAACTTCAAATCCAAAATTTAAATCATCAAACTAGCCAAATAAAAGGAAGAAAGAGTGTTGGGCTGAGAAAAATCATCTAAAGAAATAGGAGCTGGTAACATTAGAAATTTGGTAAGGTAACTTCCACATCTAAGGAGCTGCATAATGCCCAGTGAGAGTCAAATAAAAAAAATAAACAAAAATGTGCTGTACATAAACTTTTAAAAGTTAGAGATTTAAAAAATATCTTAAAAGCAGCCAGAGAGTTACTGTACTTCCTATAGAGACCCTCAAACTCAATACAATGAATTTTCATATGCAGTCAATTCTCATTATTAGAACTGGCACATTATTTGATAATTGTTGAATTAATAGACTATTCAATAATCAGCTGCATATCTATTGAAATTTTTGCTCAGTGGTGAAAGGAAACAAAATCACTTTCATATACTGGAAGACTAAGACAATCTATTATCTGCAATTTAATACTGTTGGGAGAAAATTCTTCAAACACAAAACAAACACCAAAAGCAACTTAGAACAACAAGAAAGTAAAGGGATAAACAGATATATAACTGTAGTTACAACTAACATATTTTATTATGAATTTTATACTTCATAATAATTTTGAAGGAAAGGATACATATGAAACCGAGACAATGATACTGAAATATGAAGAGGATAAAAAAAAAATCACACATTGAGGTATCCAGTTAAAGCACTGTTCGTGGGGAAATTAATAGTGTTAGATATTTTGGGAATGAGTAAAAACTGCAAATTGATTGCATAAGTTCCTATCAAAAAAGAAATCAAAAAGGTAATTTAAAGTAACCTAAAACAAGTAGAAGGAAAATCATAAAGATAATAAAAACATCAGAAGTCATTGAAACTGGAATTTAAAACAGAAAGCAAAAATTCCAAGGAAGTAAAATGCTGTTTCATTAAAAAAATTAATAACAGTGAAGCATATTTTGTAAAAAATTTAAAATAGAGAAAACACAATCAGCAATGTCAGATATGCAAATGGAGAATCACATTGCTAAAGGAAGGCAGCTGCTGAAATGACAGTAATGGAATATCATCAACAATAAACTCTTTTTTTAATTGGAAGTTTTATTTATTTACATTTCAGATGTCATCCCCTTTCCCTATCCCTCCCCTGAGAAACCCTCGACCCATCCCCCTTCCTCCTTTTTGCTTTAATACCATTTTAATTACATGCAAGTATTAAGGTCAGTTCTAGGTTGAGGAACTACCAATACAATAGATGCAAATAGTCAAGGAACAAGCAAGACGATAAACACAAATAGTCAAAGAACAAGCAAGGCAATAAACCAAGTTCCATGATCATTCACTATTTAGAAGGGATTATCAAGATGACCAAAATATCTGAGCCTACTTCCTTGTCCTAGTACAAAACCATTGTCATGTCTGAAGACTACTTCTTTGTTCTAGCCTAAGATTTAGATTCCTGCCTGAAAGTATTTCTTTGTTGTAGCCTAATGGCAGATTTCTGGTTGAAGCCCACTTCCTTGTCCTAGGCCCATGTCAGATTTTTGCCCAGCAGCCCCAAAAGCTCTCCACCTCTCCCCCTTCTTTATTTCACAATTTAATAACTCTGTCTGGGGGTTCATTTTCACTTTCAAGCCATGAACTTTAACAACAAGCTTTAACACGATGGACAGGAATAAAAGTATTCCCAGGACAAAAAAAGCTACCATAATCAAGCTATATATGCCATTCTTGAAGCTTGACCAAAATGGAAGTACTGACCTCAGGCCATTGGTAATTCTATCAGCAGTATTGGCTGCATCAACGTTCAGCAGAGCAGCATTCTTGAAATTCATAAGCTTATGCTAAATACAATGCAAGTGTCTTTAAACTTTTTCCTAATTATAATGACTATCATTGCAAGTTTTAGGAGTAACACAAATGCAATGGTATTTGGCATGACACTCAAGATGACTTCTTACTCTTAAATTCTGAACCTCCTTCCAGTAATTTGAATAGGATAAAGAGAATCAATCCGTTGTTCCAAATGCCTATCTAAATCCTCTTGTCTACTCAACACATTAGTAACTTTTTTTTTATGTAGCTGCCTTATCTTTTTGTGTCAAAGCAATTGCAGAAGCAGTGGTGCTAGCAATTAATGTAATTAAAGCTGTTATACCAGCAATAATCAAGCTCACTACTCTCTTGTTTCTGCTGAAAGTTTGACTCCCTTCTTCCAGTACTTGCAAGTTTTTTTCAGAATATCAAGGTTCTGTAATACTCAGGGCAATAAAACAAAAGTTGGTTGATAGAACTACATAACAGACATTCCAGGTTTCAACACACTAACACAATTAAAAATTGCACAATCAATATAACTTACATTAAATACTGTAGAAGAAATAAAAGTATTTTTAACTTGACAATTAAAAGAGTCTTAACACATGCACTAACACTTGTTTGATATCCAGATCCTGGCCCAACTTTATCTCTTGCAATCATAATATCATAGAGAACTGCAGCTAACTTATAAGTATGTCTCTGAAAATGTCCAGAACCAGCCTTCCAAATGAAGACTGCTATTTCCAATATTGGATTCATTTCTAGACCAGTCCATAATTGAGTACAAATAACTGGTCACATCTAAGGAAAATACAAGTGTCATTATAACTTCTCTTTTGATTTTCTGTTCCACAAGGTCTAAAACCTTGAAGCAAGGCAGCTTGTTCCATATGGGATATAGGCAAGCAATACACGTTCAATACAACTTCCCAGTCACCATTGTCAGGGCACTCAGCAAGCTCACAGGTCAGCGTCATTCTCTGTCTGGGCAGCAGCATGTCTCACCAGTCACTCTAGCAGCCACTATGCTCCTTCAGCATCGTAGAGAAAAACACAAACATGTCCTCTTCACCATATTAAATACCTGATCAGGATCATGCAATATACCAGTAAGTGGATCCTTCCCTTTTATCTAGGCATAAATATACCTAGTTGTAGAGTGCCATGGACAGTCAGCAGAAAGTTCCTTGTCTTCCAAATTTTTACAAAAGTTTAAAATATAAAGAACATGATATAAATAAAATTGTGGTTTATGAGGATATAACTCTCCCTTTTTTATTTTATGAAGATATAATTTTAAAGTTCCATGGGCCCCTTCCACAGTCCCTTGTTCTTGAGGATTATAAGGAATCCCAGTATTATGGGAAATATTAAACTGCTGACAAAAAATATTGAATGCTCGACTGTAAGAGCCAATTCCATTATTTGTTTTATTATTATTATTATTATTATTATTATTATTGGATAATATATTTATCTACATTTCAGATGTTCTCCTCTTTCCCCATTCCCCCCACCCAGAAACTCCTTATTCCAACCCCCCTCCTTCTACTTCCATGAGGGTCCGCCCCAACCCTCCATCCACTCCAGCCTCCCTGCCCTTGAATTTCCTCACACTGGGGCTTCCAGACTTCAATGGACCAAGGCCCTCTTCTCTCACGGATGCCGGACAAAGCCATCTTCCACTATATATACAGCTGGAGCTGTGGGTTCCTCCATGTGTGTTCTCAGGCTGGCTGTTTAGACCCTGGAAACTCTGGTTGGTTGGTATTGTTGCTCTCCTCATTGGGCCGCAAGCCCCTTCAACTCCTTCAGTCTTCTAACTCCTCCATTGGGGACCCTGTGATCTGTTCAATAATTATCTGTGAGCATCCTCCTCTGTATATGTCAGGCACTGGCAGATCCTCTCAGGAGACAAGTATATCAGGCTCCTGTCAGCAGGCACTTCCTGGCATCCACAAAAGTGTTTGCTTTAGTGACTACACATGGGATAAATCCTCAGGTGGCACAGTCTCTGGACAGTCCCTCCCCCAGTCTCTACTCCACACTTTGTCTCCATATTTGTTCCTATGAGTATTTTGCTACTCCTTCTAAGAAGGACAGGAGCACCCTCACTTTGGTCTTTCTTCTTCTTGAGCTTCCTGTGATCTGTGAGTTATATCTCGGGTATTGTTGAGCTTTTGGGCTAATATCCAGTTATCAGTGAGTGCATACCATGTATGTTCTTTGTGATTGGGTTACCTCACTCAGGATGATATTTTCTAGTTCCACCCACTATGTAAATGTATTACATTTTCTGTATCCATTTCTCAGTTGAAGGGCATCTGGGTTCTTTCCACCTCCTGGCTATTATAAATAAGCCTGCTGTGAACATAGTCTAGCATGTGTCCTTGTTAATCCACTGGAGCATCTTTTGGGTATATGCCCAGCTGTGGTATAGCTGGGTCCTCAGGTAATACTATGTTATATTTACTGAGGAACCACCAGACTGATTTCCAGGTTGGCTGCACCAGCTTACAATCCAACCAACAATGGAGGAATGTTCCTCTTTCTCCACATCCTTGCCAGCATCTGCTATCACCAGTTTTTGATCTTGGCCATTCTGACTGGTATGAGGTGGAATCTCAGGGTTGTTTTGACTTGCATTTACCTGATGACTAAAGATGTTGAACATTTCTTTAGGTGCTTCTCAGCCATTCGAGTATCCTTAGTTGAGAATTTTTTGTTTAGCTGTGTATCCCATTTTTAATAGGGTTATTTGATTGTCTGGCATTTAATTTCTTGAGTTCTTTGTATATTTTGGGTATTAGCCCTCTATCAGATCTAGGATTGGTAAAGATCTTTTCCCAACCTGTTGATTGCTATTTTGTCCTATTGACAGTGTCCTTTGCCTTACAGAAACTTTGTAATTTTATGAGGTCCTATTTGTCAATTCTTGATCTTAGAGCATAAGACATTGATGTTCTGTTCAGGATCTTTTCCCCTGAGCCCATGTGTTCAAGGCTCTTCCCCACTTTCTCTTCTATTAGTTTCAGTGTATTTGGTTTTATGTGAAAGTCCTTTATCTACTTGGATTTGAGCTTTGTACAAGGATAAGAATGGATCAATTTGCATTTTTCTACATGCTGACCTCCAGTTGAAGGAAAACAATTTGTTGAAAATGTTTTTTCCATTGGATGGATTTAGCTGCTTTGTTGAAGATCAAGTGACCATAGGTGTGTGAGTTCATGTCTCTGTCTTCAATTCTATTCCATTGATCTTCCTGTCTGTCTCTGTATCAATACCATGCAATATCACTATTGCTTCATAGTACAGCTTGAGTTCCTAATGTGATTTCCCCAGAAGTTCTTCTATTGACAAGAATAGTTTTCACTATCTTGGGTTTTTTTGTTATTCCAAATGAATTTGAAAATTGCTCTTTCTAACTCTATGAAGAATTGAGTTGGAATTTTGATGGGGATTGCATTGAATTTTTAGATTGCTTTTGGTAGGATGGACATTTTTACTATATTAATCTTGCCAATCCATGAGCATGGGAGATCTTTCCATCTTCTGAAATCTTTCTTGACTTTTTTCTTCAGCGACTTGAAGTTATTGGCATATAGATCTATCACTTGCTTAGTTAGATTCACACCGAAGTATTTTATATTATTTGAAACTATTGTGAAGGGTGTTGTTTTCCTAATTTTTTTCTCAGCCTGCTTATCCTTTAAGTAAAGGAAAGCTACTGATTTGTTTGAGTTAATTTTATATCCAGCCACCTTTGTGAAGTTGTTTATCAGGTTTACAATTTCTCTGGTAGAAGTTTTGGGGTTACTTACATATACTTTTATATGATCTGTAAATAGTGATACTTTTACTTCTTCCTTTCCAATTTGTATTTCTTTGACCTCCTTTTGTTGTCTAATTGCTCTGGCTAGGACATCCAGTACTATATTGAATAGGTAGGGAGAGAGTGGACAGCCTTGTCTAGTGCCTGATTTTACTGGGATTGTTTCAAGTTCCTCTCCATTATGTTTGATGTTGGGTACTGGTTTGCTATATATTGCATTTACTGTGTTTAGGTATGGGCCTTGAATTCCTGTTTTTACCAAGCCTTTTTCCATAAAGAGGTGTTGAATTTTGTCAAATGCTTTCTCATGTGGTTTTTTCTTTGAGTTTGTTTATATAGTGTATTACATTGATGGATTTCCATATATTGAACCATCCCTGCATTCCTGGGATAAAGCCTACTTGATCATGATGGACAACTGTTTTGATGTGTTCTTGGATTCAGATGTGAGAATTTTATTGAGTATTTTTTCATCGATATTTATAAGAGAGATTGGTCTGAATTTATCTTTCTTTGTTATGTTTTTGTGTGCTTTATATATGAGAATAATTGTGGCTTAGTAGAACAAATTGGGTAGTGTCCCTTCTGTTTCTACTTTGTTCAATAGTTTATAGAGAATTGGTATTAGGTCTTCTTGGAATGTCTGATAGGATTCTGCATTAAAACCATCTGGCAACAATAAACTCTTGATTTTGAAAACTTAGAAGAAAGGGCCAGTGAGTGTCTCAGAAAACACAAAACTCTCAAACTCAACTAAGATGACTAGACTATTAGAATAGTTCTACAATTTTCAGAAACATTGGAATCATACTTAAAAGGTTCCTTCTAAAAAAAAAAACCAAGGTCTATGCCGTCTTCCTGGAAATTTTATTATTATTTAAAAATTAGCAAAAATTGTATGTAATTTTATTCAGAGAAGAGAGAGAAATTAGCATTCTACTGCAAGAGGCCAACATTATTTTTATATCAAACCAGAAAATAATATTTTTTTAAAAAGTAGTAAAATAAAATGACAGAGAGTAACTCCAGAGAACTTAGATTATAAACTCCTTAATGATATATTAGAAACTCAAACAAGTGTAACATGAATTACATAGACAGGTCAGATGACATTTATTGTAGGTATGAAAAGCTGTTTTATATTTTTAAAGCTCATTGAAACCTATCTTGTCAATAATTTGAACAGAACAGTACTATATTTTTATTGCAGTTGACTCAAAATAAAATATATCCAAATGTGACATCCACTCAGGATGAAAAGCTTCTGAAAGATAGAACTAACAGAAAAAAATCCTCAATGTAAAGAATAGACTCTACAAAAAGCCTACAGCTAACGTTATGCTTCATTTTGAAAAACTCAGTGGTCTTCCTTCTAAGATTGAGCACCGGAGAAAGATGTGTGTACTCGATCTATTATTCAGCATAATGCTGGATATCTGGAATGAAAAATAGAAACCAAAGTATATTGAATCCAAAGTTACAGACAATTCAATTGTCTGTAACTCCTGTTCCAGGGAATCTGACTCCCTCACACAGATATACACACAGTCAGTTGTCAGTTCACCAATGTACATTCAAAGAAAAATGGAAAGAAGGGAATGAAAGAAATGAAGAAAGAGAGAAAGAGAGAGAGGGGGAGGGAAAGAAAGAAAGAAAGAAAGAAAGAAAGAAAGAAAGAAAGAAAGAAAGAAAGAAAGAATAAAGCACATTAAAATACCAGGTCTATAACAAAGGGTAGCAAGATGCTGAACTAATGAATGAGTCCTAAGTACAAAGCAAGCTGAAACACTTCTAGAAAGAACATTATAGCAGGCCACTTGAAGGTCTAGGCATAGATAATGCTTCAGTTTTGTTCTTAGTTAAGCTGATGATGCATAAAATGAAATTTTTTTTTATGAAAGCTAAAGACATTTGTTCTATTAAAATTATCATGAGGAGAAAGTGACCACAATTACAAGGAAGGAATCAGAAAAGGCAAGAAATCTGGTAAACTTCTTGTATATGAAGACCTCTCACAACTTAACAGAATGGGTCAATACACTATGAAAAGAGCAAAGAGCTGCATGCCAAAGAGATACAAATGTCAAAAATGAGCATATGAAAATATATTCAACACTATTAGTCACCAAAGAAATGTAAATTAAAATTATAGAGGAATATCATCATGCATCTGTCAAGGATTTTAATCAAACATTCAATAAAACTGGACTAGCCACATACTGTATTTTTGGAATATGAAAAATAGTACAGACATTCTGAAAAGCACTTTAGTGGTTTTATTTGTTCTCTATTTAAATTAACATAAAACTATAAATATTTATGGAGTGTCATGTGATGCTAATTACTGTGTACATTATATAATATCAATTCACAATAAACATCTCTACTTCCTTAAACATTTATCTACTCTTTATGGCGAAAATATTACAAATTCTGTCTTCTAGTTTTTGAAAATACTACATCACTGTCTTCTATAGTTATCCTGCTGTACATAAGGATGTGAGAATTTATTTCTCTGACCTATCTGTAATTATCCATGTCCCAGAATTTCTCTATCCCTTCCCACCACCCACTCTGGCCAGATTCTAACAATCATTGGTTCTTTTCAAAGTCTCTATGGAAACAGCTTTTGTGGATATCAAGTAAATAACAATTTCTTAAATATTTAAATAATTCAACAGTTCCATGATTCATTAGTTCTACTCCTGCATTGTTGCCACCCGTACACCTCTCTCAAAAAAGAAAGTAAGAAAAAAGACAGAAAGTTAGATTCACATCATAACTAACAGAAGAATGTTCGCAGAAGCTTACAATAACAGCTCAATCTTCATGTCAACTCAGATTTTTTTTAAGTGTGATGTAGTTAATAAAGTGTAATAAGTACACACCATGAAGCACTATGGGTCATCAAAGAAACACTATTGATCCAAAGCAGCTTGGATGATGGCTAACAAGTTCCTACAGTTGTTATATGTTTTTATGCAAGTCTACTTCATGACATGTTTGAAATGGCAAAATTTTAGATATGTAGGGCAGGGAAGTAGCAAGTAGGGTTTGGGAAAGGTGGAGTGCAGGAAGCCAGAAGGAAGAGCAGTGGGTCTGCATAGGAGAACTGTGAGCATCCTGACTATGATAATGAATATAGAAACTGACAAAGATGAGCAAATCACGCAGAGCCACATATGCAGAGACAGGTTCAAGAAAAGTAAAGACATCTGAGTAATCTGAGTGGAGATGTGTTTTGAGATACACCTAGCTATGTTATAATTTTACAAAATGGCATTGTGTGAGATCTTGGATGAAGAATAAAAGAAATTTCTGCATTGCTTCTTAACACTTCAGGTATATCTCCCACTACCCCACTTATAAAACTGGAAAAAATGTAAAATTGATATCTGTTGGGTGGGTGATTAATTGTTTCATTTATATTCCCCCTAGTCTGATGAGCTAGACCAGAAGAATAATGGAAGTTTTTCAGTCTTGGGGCCATTCTAGTTTTAGGGTTCAAGTTCCTACTAGTCTTACATCTGAAGTTCTACTTGGAACTTTGGGTTCAGAGTAGTCCCTGATGGGTACAGAGGGGTAAGGTGCATGATAAGCTAGTGTGTTAGAAAGGGAACTGACTGTGTGATGTCCTTTAGTAAGATTTGGTTTATACTCCACAAATGGTTGTAGAGACGAAATAGGTCTACCCTGTGTTGAGTCACAGATGGCAGTGATTGAAAGGGATAGACATGTGCCTGGAGGAGGGAATAAGGTATTCAGTAAGTACATGATTTGGGCAAGGGGGGAACTAGGAGGCTACATGGATCCAAAACTGAGTGCTGGGAGGTTGTTAGTGAAAAGTGCATTTTGGAAGTTGACAGGTATTCACAAAGGAATTGAGCTGGGCTAGGAGGAGTGATGGTGGAAGGCATTAGGGATGAACTAGAGCAACCTTAGGTCTACTTTTGTAGAGCAAGAACTAAGAGAGTGAAAGTTGAATGAGAAGGTTGATGTGGGCAGCAATGGCAGGTCTAAGAGAATCTTAGCAAGGACATGGAAGAAGAGGGAAAAGAAGGCACAGGTAGCCAACCTTGGGAGCCAGCTGGGGTGGTGACTATGGGGTTCCTGATAGAAAATGGATTTATCTTGGAGTTAGAAAAAATTTCCAACAATTTCTGTGATGCCCTAAATAGACTTCTGCCATTTGGTACTACATATTTATGCTGTGATGAATGATCACTGTTGACAATTATGAAATCAAAAATAGCTATTAACTCTGAAAATTATTGAAGGTGATGTACCTCAAGTTCCAGATATTCATCTAAGAATAAATCTTTAATGTAAAATGAAACAAGCACATCCATCTCATTAGTGAGTAATTTACTTTTATCCTGAATAAGTAGTAAAAATATTATAAACCAATGGATTGTATTCCTATTAAATATGCACATACACTGATTTAAATTTTCTCAGGCAGAAAGGGATCATGAGTGGATAAGGTTTATAAAGTCCTGGAAGAAAGGAGTTGTTCTTTGAGTCTCTTTAATAAAGTGGTGAGACACAGACACATTCCACAGATTGATGTTTCTACAGATAAAGGATCTTGGCAATAATCCTGATATCCTGTAGTTATAGTGATCCCTCCAACAAAGCCCTCTGGGTTTTAGTTTATATGAACAAAACTAGGTATTCTAGAGAGCAAAGAGAAAGTGGTTACCTCAGCTCAGTATCCAACCTGTGCACTTAGAATAAACGCCATGTGCTAGGATGGCAGTACATGTTTTACATGAATCATATTACATAACCTCAGTAATATTGTGAGATACAGAGTCTTAGTTTTCAAGCAAGAAAGCCCAGAAGGTCTGAAGGTCTACACTGCTAGAAACAGAGAGTTCTGCCTCATTGCAAGGCTATCCTCGGAGCCAGTAGAGTTCCTCAAAACCTAAGTTCTTTAAGCAAAGATGCACTTGTTACATTTACACCACAGTGACCAAAATGCATCATGGGACAAAAGACTTATTAGTCTCTTGACCAAGTGATTTCAGTCCATCATTTAGGCCAAGGCCTGGCATAGGTAGCCATGGATTAGGGATAGTGGCTCTGCGTATGCCTAAGAGTGTGAAGCTTTTTCACATTGTCTTGACTAGGAAGCAGAGCCTATGGCTATACAGAGCTGTAGGAACCTTCAAAGGTTTACACCTACTGACCTACTTCTATGAACTATTCCATCTCTTACAGCCTACACAGCATTCAAAATAGGGCCACATGTTGAGGACAAAGAATTAAAGTAAATCATGAAGGAGGCTTGGGGCTGTGGAGAAAGAGTACACTAGACTGTGGCAATTACATTCCCTGGATGCTAGAATAGAAGACATTTGCCTTTACAAAGGTCACAGTGCTTAAAGAAGATACCATATTGGACTGATCCTCCAAGCTATTACAATCCTAAGAATTTATCAACTTAGTCTATCACTCATTATTCACTCTCAGTGTTATTATAGAAAATGTTGTTTCTCAGACATTAGCAGTTCCTGACACCAAACCTAAGGACAGAGGCAGTGAATCAAGACTAAGAATATCAGGAGAAAGATATTAACTACAGTTGGATTTATGGATAGAAAAGGGAAAATCCAAGAGAAAAGCAGAGAGAAACCCCATAGGGACAAAACATCTGACAGCTTTATGCTATACCATAAGTTAGTATAATGAAGAATTGTGGGTTCTAAAGTGTTCCTATTAAAATATTCATGAATAATAAAATCAATTTTATCTCAAGTGATCACGCATCTCATTCAAGTTAATTTATGGTTTTCCAATGCAAAAGTATGTCAGAACTGAAAGATGCTGAGGTAATTTAAAAGCAACTGCTTAAGTTTTTCAAGCTTCAAATTATTTCTGTTTTGTGGAAGCTAAAATCTACCGATGAGTGAATCAAAGAAGGGAGGCATTAATAAAGGACTGAAACACCACTCAGGGTGATAGTGTTCCTGTTAGTACTTCACATTTCAACAGGGCTTCAAAGAGCTTCCTTTATTGAGCAATATTTTGTCAATTTTAGGCTGAATAGTGTATGTTTAGCAAGGAAATACTAGCACTGTTGAAATGGCATAGGATTTCCATTTTGACAACACCCACCCACCTACCTTACCTAAAATATTTATATTACTTTATTATTGGATGAATGATATAAATCTATAAGAGAAAGAGAAAACTTTCCTTTTTTTTCTTCTTGGATAAGATAATATTACACTATATCATCAACTTGTATTTCTTTTGTAAGATTTTTCTTGTAGGACTAAACTGAAGTGTAAATGATCAGTCTTCTGAGCTGGCAATCTCACTATAGAAGATAACCTCAACACACCATAAAAACACAAACTGCCAGACATAATAAAGTTCTTTTCCAGATAGCATTCTCTTCCATCCACTTATTTTTCCCATCATTCATCCATGGAGTTTTACATTATTTTTAAATTGCCTACAATGAGCCAGTCACACTTTACAACTAAACAATCTTTGCCATGGACAAATCCATTAGCAGACCAAAATAAGAAAACCCCTGGCTTGATACTGATCATTATTAACCCTCTTGAAAAATCTTACAAATGTGAGTTTCAACCCATGAGCTGTTTCATTTGAGTTTATATCCTTTGTGTATTTTATTTTACATGCTATAGCTTTTAGTCAGAAAGAACATATACACACAAAATAAAGCAAAGCAACAAACAAACAAAAACCCCAAAAAACAAAACAGAAAACCAAAAACATATCTTTAATATTAATATGTATGTTGATATTTTCACTGTGTCAGAAAACTGAAAAAGTTATTTTCCCAAATCCTAAAAGAATTTCTTTAAATTCTCATTTGCCCTTGACAACTCCTTCATTGATCTGTCTAAAAGCCTTTCTCAGTAAATTATACAACAATGCATACCTCCAACATGAGTGTATGCATACCACCACATTTCAGTAGGTTTCTATATGTACAAATCTGGACATTGCATATGTATGCCATACTTAGAAATTCATCTCATCTCAAAAAATATAGTTCATTTCATACTTATTTTCAGTTAATACCAGCCACCATTTTTTCATCCAAAGCCAAGCAAAGCAGCAAGTCAATAAATTTAGAGTTTTCTGCTTATATTCCAAAAAAAAAAATTATCCCGTGAAAGATGACAATGGAGTTTTACTTCTCTAGAGGAAGAAACCAATCTCCAAAATAATATCCCAGGAAATAGCTTTTCTCTGAGATTTTGTTCTTTAGTTTTAAAAAGGGAAAGGAATACAAATAGAGAAGGAGTCTGAGCAAGTCAAATGGCAAAATTCTTCCAAATAAGTCACACTTGCCTTTTCCATTTCAAAAAGAAAAATAGCCTCATCTAATTATGTAAATGCTACCAAATATTATAGAAGGCATGCACTCTCATTTCCCTACTGAATTTATTTAAAGTCTTTTATAAACCTTACTAATTAACTGTACAATCACAACAGCTAGTGTCACAAATAGTAGTGTGTTTAGCGAACATGAAAGAAAAAAAATGTTTAAATCAAAATAACTGAATTTGTGAGTTTGAGAGTAGTTCAAAGTTCTAATAACTTCGTCTACTATTAAATTACAATGGAAAGAATAAAACTCAACTGAAATGTAAACATTGTCATGCATAGATCGTACCATGCTTAAGGGTAGGAATGAGAGTGAAGAAGCTATTTGTGCTTTGTTTTGTCTTCCCCGCATTTGTGTAGGTCAAGCCGTCCTGAAACTCAATATGTAGTCCTCACGTTGGCAACAGACTAAAGGTAATCTCCTTGCTTCAGCCACTTGATTGGTAAAATTATAGGCATTAATCACCATACCTACCAAATTATATAAATGTTGCTACAAATATTGGTTTAATTCAATATTTTCTTAAATGATGAGAGAAGGGGAGGACTTTCAGTTCATTGTAAAGAACACCAAAACTTTCAGATATACCAAATCTTTCTGACTGTGCACAAATATGGAAATGTATTTTTAATATTTCTATGATTAAAAGCTTCTGGCTTTTGGAGACAAACAAGTTGAATTTAGGACCAGATTCTTGTATTGGTGAAAAATGACAAGTTATTAACACTATACATTTGCTTTCTTCGCTATGAAGGCAGCTTTTCAGGTGTTGGTAAAACTTTACAGTTTTAAATAATAAGCATGGAAAGCATATTACAGACACCATTTGTGTATCACAAACAACTTCATTAATCATCAATTGGGGCCATTGTGGTTACCAAGGTCTTTAAATTCTTCTATCATATATACAAGAATTTTTTTGGATGTTGGCCAAATGATGTAGTTCTGGATAGACTAAACCACAGAATGCTTCAGAGGCAGAGAACAAGAAATGTGGTAGTCTTTCATCAGGTTCCACAGGTGAATCTTGTTGACCCTCACAGTAGCGATGGAAAATGGGCACAAAAGCAGTATTACTCAATGTAAATAAATAAAAATGAAAATGATCATAGCATTCAGTAAGGGGCAGAGTCTATATCCCCTCACAGACACTCTAGCTTCAAACTCCATTGTCTTTTCTTTTCCACATTTTACAAGCACACATTAAATCAGAATAGTGAGCACTAACACACTCCTTTCCAGCAGATTCAAGGACATGTAACACTTAACAAAACAAAATAAAATAAGAACAATTACCCTAGAGTTTGTCTGCATAGGCTGTGCTACTAGTGTACTCCCGACTTCTCCCTCAGGTTTCTGTTCATTTTAAACACTCCTTAAAGAACCTTTATTGTATAAACTTCTAAAAGGCATTAAATGATAGCTGAGTGCATGGCTAGCAGAAGTGAAGGAGGAATTGAGCAGTAGAGTGTCCCTTTTGTGGTTTTGATGAAAAGAACAAAGGATGATCTATATCAAAGTATACAGGACATGTAATCAAAATGGTATAATAGCGTAAAGGAGGGTGGGAGATGGGATAAAGGGTTCTAGGGAGGTGAAATGGGGAAAAAGAATGGCATCTGCATTGTAAATCAATAAAATATCCAATAAAAAATTTTCAAAATCACTGATGGCAAACAAATATTGATTTAAAATCAAGGTAAACAAAAAGATTAATCAGCATGCTTAATATGCTATTTGACCACAATTATGAAAGATTGAAACACACAAAAGACAAAAGACAAAAGAATAATCATTTTCAAGTGATTAATAAAGTATATATTTCTAATTTGTATTAATATTTAAAAGGCACATATATTGTTTTATACATATGAAACCTGTATTAAACCATTTAATTAATCAAAAAAGTATACAGGAAAATTAAAATAAGAGTGGGCAGATAGAAATTATGAATATGCTGTAATTGTAGAAATAGATATATAATAAGAAAACCTTTGAAATGTTTGAGTTTTGCTGTAGAGCAATTAAAGTACATCAAGTGCTAATATTAGCCTGCAACACTATGCAACAGAATCATCATTATTAATTAGCACTCCTTTCAAATTCTTAGGTAGATGCAAAATCAAGTGATTCTAAGACAGGTTTCTAAGCACTTTATACAAAGCTACTGTCCATAATTCACTTAGTAAATGGTAAATGTTCCTGATTGTCACTTCAGAATTCTCTGTCATTTGTGGATAAAGATCAACACTCATGATGTATTTCCCTTTATCTATAAACTCAGCTGAACTGGAGTCCAGGCTTGAGAGAAACACACTCCTTGAAGGGAACCAGTTGGCAGGCTAATATCACCTTTCAAATTCCCCAGGGTTTTCTCATCTCTGCTTGAGCTTCAGCCAAAATAAATAATTGGGGAGGAAATCAATTGTTAAATCTCAATGAAAAGTGTAATTAGCTGCTGCCATATTGTGCTGTTTGTAGTCTGCAGGGCAGATACTCTACTAGGACTTAGTCTCAGGTGAGTAGCTTGGCCATTATCTCTCATTCATCAAGAAAGTGGATTTTGAGAGCAACAATACCAACCAACCACAGCTCCCAGGGTCTAAACCACCAGCCTGGGGGCACTTATGGAGGGATCCAGGGCCTTAGCTGAATATATAAGAGTGGAGGGCCCTGCTGGGCACAGGTGGAAGATGAGATCCTTGACCTCATGAAGGCTGGACGCCCCAGGGGGTGGGAGTTTTGAGGGTGGGGAGGTGGGAGTGGGGGGGTAGATAGAGGTTACATCCACAAAGAAGAAGGAGGAGGTGTGAGGGGATTGGGGGTTCCTGGGTGGGTGGGGGATGGGGTAAGGGGACAACATATGAAATGTAAATAAAACATCCAATAAAAAAATTAAAAAAAAAAAAAAAAAAAAAAGAAAGTGGATTTTGCAAAATGTCTTAGTCATGAAGTCACGAATCAATTTCCATCCACATCTTTGCTCTCAGCTTGCATCAGATTATTCTTCCCTGAATGTGTGATATTACCCAACTATTCCATATATCATCAGTATCGAAAAGAATTCAGAAGACCTATTTATTCATCTTTCTTTGTGTTGGGGTGGTTTCCTTAATTTTTGTTATCATTATCTTTGTTCTTTGTGATCAGTGCATTTCTTGCTTGATATCTGTCACCTTTCTTGGGCTTTGTTTGTCTAATTCCACAAAAAACATCAGGGACAATTATGTAAAACCACATTTTATAGTGGATCAGTAAAGATTTGAAATTTTTTATTTCTTATTGTAATCACAGAGCAGAATTGCTTCTCTTAAATTATACTAATAAATTTTCAACTGTTGTCCTTAGTATACTCTTACAAAAGTATACAGTTGTGGACTGCGTAAGAGTATCCTGGATCATGGTGGAACAGGTGCCTAGAACCCTGAGACTCTGTAGATTCTAGGTGGGATTCTACATGAGAACCGGCAGGAGTTCGGCGCCCCCCAGAACCCAGGATCCTGAAAAAGCAGTCACGGTCTCCATAGAATTACATAGGCCAGGCTATAGGCCTCAGGTCCTAGGGATTTACATACCAATGAAGGCCAGAGGGCAGAGCAAATTACACATGTCTCCCCCAGACCCTCCCCCAATCCTCCCCCTTTCTCCCTCCCTATATAACTTGGGACTGCCTTGAGTTTTTGGGGGTACGCCCAGATCTATCTATCATCTGCCATGACAATAAACCTTTTTGGAACCAAGGACTTCCTCGTGTTACTGGGGCCTGTCGCTGCCAAGGCCCCCAGGCAGCTGGAACTATAGAGTTCCCCCCCCCAATGTGGAAGTCCCTCATGGGCGCGGTGTGGCGGCTTCTTAAATTTTCCCCACAGACAGTAAATAAGATTTAGAAGTGGCAGGGGACTCTGTAATGTGCAGGTCAATTGTAAGCAGCTAATCACTCCCTTGAGTACCCACAGAGCACTGGAAAGGAGTGCTAATCAACTCAGGAGGATGCCAGAACTTCCCCTTGCAAATGTCAGGATGTATTTCCAATGCTTCCTGTGATCCAGTGAATCTAGAATCCCAGTAAATTCTAGACCAGTTAATCTCCTTCCTCAACCAACCACAAGGGCTCAGTTACTCCCTTCCAGTAAACAGAGAAAATCGGGACCAAATAATGATTCAATACATAGATTTAGCACAGTAGATCATAGCTGTCCTTCTGAGTAAATCAACAAGATAAAACACACAGACATGTGCTGTTTTTAATTTCTTCATAAGCAGTTACATATGTATTTGTTTCCAGAGAAGTAAACTGAAATTAACTTGTGGAATATAACAAGTGATTGTTTAAATATGTTTCCCCACCAAGTCATACTCATTGTTTATGAAGATTATTAAGCCAAGAACTCATTATCTGTCCCGCACAAAGACTGATTCTTAGGTATGTAACTATTTACAAATAAAAATAGCATTTCTATAAGTAGAGAAAAAATAATGCATGCAGGCACAGATGCTTGCTCACTCCAATGTTTTACCATTGAAAAGCTAACAAAAGTCAAGAGTAAAAAGAAGAATGTATTTGTAATCATAAACAAAGAAGTTCCATTCAACATATTCTCCAGGAAAATAAGAAAAAAACAAGCATCATGACTTTAAAATTTGACAAAGTCATTGAACAGACAATGTATAAAATAAAAGGAAAACCTAATTGATTAACATGTAATTATTTTATTCTTTATTCTTTTATTTTTACAGTCCAGTCTTTATGCCTCTCCCAGTCTGCCCTCTGACTGTTCCTCATTTCATACCTCCTCTCTCACCCCATCTCCAAGGGGATGTTTCCCAGCCCCCTACTCCCACCCCACCCAATCTCTCCACTTCCTGGGGCCTCAAGTCTCTTGCAGGTTAGGTGCATCTTCTCTCACTAAGTCCAGATCCAGCAGTCCACTGCAGTGAATGTGTTGGTGGCCTCATATCAGCTGGTGTTTGCTGCCTGGTTAGTGGCTCAGTGTCTGAGAGAACTCAGGGGTCTTTGTTAGTTGAGAATGATGGTCCTCCTTTAGGGTCACCCTCCTCCTCAGCTTCTTCCAGCTTTTCTCTAATTTAACCACAGGGCTCCCCAGCTTCTCTCCACTGGTTGGGTGTAAGTATCTGCATCTGACTCTTTCAGCTGCTTGTTGGGCCATTTGGAAGGCAGTCATGTTAGGCTCTTATTTGGAAGCACACCATAGCCTCAGTAATACTCCTGGTGGGCTCCCCTTAAGCTAGATCCCAATTTGGGCCTGTCAATGGATCTCATTTCCCTCAGGATCTTCTCCAGTTTTGTCCCTGCAGTTCCCTCAGACAGGAACAGTTCTGGATCAGAGTTTGACTGTGGGATGTGAGTCCCATCTCTCTACTTGATGCCCTGTCTTTCTACTGGAAGTGGACTCTACAAGCTCCCTCTCTCTACTGTAGGGCATTTCATCTAAGATCCTACTCTTTGATTACTGAGATTCTCTCACCTCGCAGGTCTCTGGTACATTCTAGAGGGCGCCCCTACCTCCTACCTTCCAAGATTGTCTGTTTTCCATTCTTTCTGATGGCCCTCAGGGATTCAGTCCTATCCCCTTCCCCCAAATACATGATCATGTGCCCCTTTTCCTTTCCTTGTCCCCCTTTCCATCCAGATCTCTCCCTCTCTCTGCCCCCTGTGATTGTTTCTTTCTCCATCCCAACCAAAAAGAATTTAGGCGTCCTCAGTTGGATCCTTCTGCTTGTTAAGCTTCTTGAGTTCTATGGAGTATATTCTGGGTATTCAGTACTTTTGGGGCTAATATTCACTTATTAGTGAATACATACCATGCATGTCCTTTTGGGTTTGAGTCATTCACTCAGGATGATATTTTCTAGTTCCATCCATTTGCGTGCAAAATTCATGTTGTCCTTCTTCTAATAGCTGAGTAGTATTCCATTGTGTAAACGAACCACAGTTTCAAAAAATTGGAAAGATATCTACCTGAAGACCCTGTTATACCACTCTTGGGCATATATCCAAAAGATGCCCCACCATTCCACAGGGGCAAGCATTCCACTATGCTCATAGTGGCCTTATTTATGATAGCCAGAAGCTGGAAACGACTCAGATGTCTCACAATGGAAGAATAGATACAGAAAATAGGTAAAATTTTTAAAAGTTTCCATTGGAGCTGAAGAGCTTACATAGTACTTGGTACTCAGGCTGATGTCCCAAGCTTGGTTCTCAAATAACTCCAACTCCAAAGTATATCACACTCTCTTCTGGCTTCACTTAGGCAGCTGCACTCATTGTACACATATTCATATGCATGCACATGATTTGAAATATATTAAATCTTTAAAAATGATCCTATAATGTGATACCTTATTATCACATCAAAATAAAATATTGACAATGTAACAAGGTAATCAGAATTATACTCATCAGTTTGGCTAAATTTAAAAGTGACTAACAAGGCCACATTTTTGAACATGTTGAATAACCTAGGAGTCTTATTTTTGGTGGTCGGGATATAAATACCATTTCATATAGATAAAAATAATTCTATATTAGTAAGGTAGCTATTATATTATAGAAAGTAACAGTCATAGATACATAACCTCTAGAAATTTCTGTACATATGTGCTAAGTCACAGATGCAAGAAATTCAGTAGCAGCTATAACACATGCTAGAATCAAAAGATATAGCTCAAATTACCAACAAAATACTGAAACTATACAGTTTGTAGCTTGCTCCCTTATGAAATCTTGTATCACACTGTAAAGAAGTGAGGTGGAGCAAGCAAAAGCAAACGGATTAGGTCAGGGTTCATACTGTAACTACTTATTATTTGAGACAACATTGGCTTTGAACAAAAAGACAATTCCTCATACTAACAACCCAGGCAGATCAGATCCAACAATGTCAGTGAAAATTGGCTATATTCCAAAAATGATGAGTTTTTCAAAAGAATAAAACTATATTAAGCATTTCAGCTTTATTCATGAACTAGAAAAACACGAGTTTGTTTGTTTAGGTAAGCATAATGTCCAAGCAAGTGAAAAGCAGGAGCTACAAAATAATTTCTATTGAAGGAATAGTAGGCTTCTTAGATAGTACAGAAAAGTTTATTGCTAGGAGTTAAATGTAAATACGATATAACATACATATAAAGAAAGATTATTGATTAACTTTTAATAATTCAACAATATACATGAGAAAACTTACAAATAAAAAATTATTAGCCTGGCTTTCAGAGGTTTCAGAATATGCTCAGTGGGTCTCTGTTGCTTTTGGGTTTGTGGTAACTCACTTTATGATAGCTGAAGATCAAGAACAAAGAACAACTGATTCCCATAGTCCCTTTAATGCCATGTTCCTGATGTCCTAAACCCCTACATTGGGTCCCACCCCTGAGAATGTGTCACTACCTCCCCATAATGTCATTCTTGCTGTGTTAGTTTGCTTCTCTCTTGCATTGTCATGAACACGAACTAAGAGTAGCTTGGGGGTGGGGAACAAAAGGATTTATATGGTACAGGTTACTGTCCAGCATCAAGTTAAGTGAAGTCAGGGACCTAAAGGCAGTATTGAAACATAGATCAATAAGAAAAAGTAAAGGAAAACATCAACTGAGGGATTGTGTTCATCAATTATCCTGTGGCCATGTATATGATGGGGAGGGGCATTTTCTTGACTGATTGCTAATAGACATAGGAGGTTCATCCAACTGTGGATAGTCTCATGCATGAGAAGATGGGTCCAGATTCTATAAGAGATATTTGAAGATGATCCTGGAAGCAAGCCAGTAAGCATCATGCCAAGTCTCAGCTTATCTTCCTGACTTCTTGAAACCTGAGGTCTCCACTGCAAATAAAGCTGCATCTTCATCAATGTCCTATTCCTCCCTCTCTTCAGAGAGACTTTGACCCTGACTTACAGTGCCAAACCACAGCTGCCCTCCATGACACTGTGATGCCTTCAAAACATTATCTTGTGGGATGCTCTTGCAGATTATTTACCAAGTTGTACTGCCAGCTTGAGATGCAGCTTCCATGTGCTGACCCAGAGCAAACACTTCTCAGTAGCTTTTACCTTAATGATATTGGTCCATTTTTAATTACATCCAATTCTTTAGCTCAAGTTGACCAGAGACAACAAATGCTTAATTAAAAGTATTGCACAAATGACCCCAATAGAGTAATTTCTTCCCTTTGAACTTTATAATCCATACATTGTCCACATAGAACGCAACATTATCTTCCTAGTTAATTTGGAAGCACAACTGTTTACTGAGCTTTGAGCTCTTAGTGGCCTTTCCAGCCTAAATACTCCACCTTCTTGACAAAAAAAACAAAAACAAAAAAACAAAAAACAAAAAAACAAAAAACAAAAAAACCCCAAAAAACAGTCCAAGGCAGAAAAGCTATTTGGTCAGGTCTATCACAGTAACACTCTGTGGCACTGATTTTTCTATTAGTTTTCTTCTATGTTGCTATGACTAAACACTGACCCAATGCAGCTTGGAAGAGGAAAGGGTTTATTTGGCTGATCTCTCCAAGTCATGCTCCATCATCCTAGAGGAAAACCAGGAAAGGAAAACAAACAGAGCCTGAAGCTGAAACTAAAGGAGAACACTACTTATTTATTGACAAGCTTGTTCTTCAGATCACACCCAGATAGATTTAAAGGTAGGTAGTTTGCTGACTAAAGATGATACTTTCCACAATGGCCTTAAGTCTCCAATATCAATTAACCATCTTGAACAGTTTCTCACAGACAATGCCACAGGCAGTTGTGATAGAGAGAATTCTTCAATCAAGATTGCCTACTCAGGTGACTGCCACTTTTGTCAAGTTGACAATAAGATCTAAGTATTAACAAATGAGTCTTGGTCTTCCTTCTTTAGCTGCATATGGTTTGTAGGTTGTATCATGGGTATTCTGAGCTTTTGGGCTAAAATCTACTTATCAGTGAGTACATACCATGTGTGTTCTTTTGTGACTGGGTTACCTCACTCAGGATGATATTTTCTAGTTCCATTCATTTGTCTGCAAATTTCATGAAGTCATTGTTTTAATAGCTAAGTAGTGCTGCATTGTATAAGTGTACCACATTTTCTATATCCATTCTTCTGTTGAGGGACATCTGGGTTGTTTTTAGCTTCTGGCTATCATAAATAGGGCTGCTATAAACATAGTGGAGCATATGTCCTTGTTTTATGTTGGAACACTTTTTGGTTATATGCCCAGCAGTGGTGTAACTATGCCTTTAGGTAGAACTATTTCCAATTTTCTAAGGAACCACCAGATTTATTTCCAAAGTGGTTTTACCAGTTTGCAGTCCCACTAGCAATGGAAAACTGTTCTTTTTCTCCAAATCCTCACCAGGATCTGCTGTCACCTGTGATTTTTTTATGTTAGCCATTCTGATTAGTGTGAGGTGGAATCCCAGGGTTGCATTTACCTGATGCCTAAATATGTTGAACATTTCTTTAAGTGTTTCTTAGCCATTCGACATTCCTTAGTTGAGAATTCTTTTTTTAGCAGTATATCCCATTTTTAAGTAGGGTTATTTGGTTCCAAAGTGTAGATGCTTCAATCCTATATAGGATAGGCAGTAAAATAATCACAGGATCTAGAGAGAGGGTAGAATCTGGGACTGAGAGAGGAGAGGAAGGGAAAAAAAGAAGACAGGAACAGATATTAGAAGGGACAGGAGAGAAGTACAAAGGATCAGGAAATTTAAAAGAATCATGTAGCAGAGGGGAAAGGGGAACTGGGGTAGCCTCTAGAAGTCCCAGACTCCACGGAAGCAAGAGGCTCCCAGGATCCAATGGCAATGACTTTAGCAGAAATATCTAACAAAGAGAAGATACAACCTGTAGAGACCACTTCCAGTAGAGAGGCATGGCCCCCAGTAAACGGATGGGGACACCCACTTATCTCAAAATTTTTAACCCAGAGATGTTCCTGTCCAAAGGAAAGACAGGACAAAAATAGAACAGAAACTGAAGGAAAGGCCATCCAGAGACTGCCCCACCTAGGCATCCATCCTGTTTGCAGACACCAAACCCCCAAACTATTGGTGATGACAGGTAGTGCTTGCTGACAGGAGCCTGATATGACTGTTCCCTGAGAAGTTCTACCAGCACCTGGCCAATAAAGATGCAGATACAGCCAAGCATCAGACTGAGCCTGTAGACCCCAATGGAAGAGCTAGAGGAAGGACTGAAAGAGTTGAAGAGAATTGTGACATCATAAGTAGAACAATATCAACTAACTGGCCCCCCAGAGCTTCCAGGAACTACAACCACCAACCAAACAGTATACATGGAGGGAGCCAGGACTCCAGATACATATGTAGCAGAAAATGGCCTTATCTGACATTAATGGGAGGGGAGGGAGGCTTAATGCCCCAGAATAGAGGTACACTAGTGGGGTGAGGCGGGAGTGAGTGAATGCCTAGAGAGTCAGAGACAAAGAGGGGGAGGGGATGGTGGGTTTGGTGGGAAAGGGGATATCATTTGAAATGTACATGAATGAAATGATTAATAATTTTTTTAAAAAGTAGTTTTCTTTCAGCCATAAAACAAAAAACAAAAACAAACAAATAAAAAACAAAACAACAGCAAAAACCAAATGGGTCTTGGAAGTACATACTAGATCCAATACGTATTAGAGGACATTTGTGGAGCTGAAAATCTCTTTCTTTGCTTGGTAAGCGGTATTGCCTAAAGAAAATTCAGAACCATGTTCAGATCATTTCTTGTGAGTTTTAAGTTGTTTTCTGTATAATAAAAATGTTTTACAATTAAGAGCAAGTAAAATTAAAAGAATAAAACAATGTCTTTTTATGTGGGTATGCAAGTTTTCTTTTACTCCTGGAAGAGATAGTCAATGAATCTCGTATTGTCTTGGGCAACCTCTGTTTTTCACACTCATCTGTTTCCCCCATGCAGTGGTTGCTGTCATGCTATCTGTGCACTGTTACTTCAGAAATATCTTTTGAAATCCTTACCAACATCATGGAGTTAGATGATAGACAAAATAAACACCATGCAAGCTAGGTATACCAAATATACCACAATGGTTTCTAAAGAGATTTGTAAATGTCTACGTCAAAAGCACCTAATGCCAATGCATCCTGGATGATTACTAAACCTAAGCCATATATTCTTTCATAACATAATCATATTTGGCAGTGTCATTATACATGTTTCATACAGGATTTAAATCACTTGGTGAATGATGCAATGTCTCTTCCTTGCTCATATAGCTTTGTGTGGGGCCAGCCTACAGATTAGTCTACTATAAGAGACACCTATCTTAGTGACCTGAATCCAAAATAGGGTACTGTTCAGACCATTAAGACCATCAGGAATGGAATCAATGTTGAAGGCATATTTTAGTCATGAAGTAGCACAATAATCCATCCAAAACAAATAAGAGAATAGAGAATGTCTTGATCAGATCAATGCTGTGATTCTGTAGCTATCATTCTGGTGTGAAACTAGAGTTGCCACTTGGTAAACCTGAATGAGAAAAAAGGACAGAATAAACACAGTGAACATTCCAGGCTTAATAAGTAATGTCTGGGCCTGTCTCCTTACATTATGGCTCAGTAGTAAATGGCTTCCTGCATAGGCATAAGTATCTGAGTAAGGCTTTTAAGTACTCATATAAAAGCTAAAAATGGCCTGCAATTTTGCTTTAGGGAAATGGAAACAGGTGGATCCTTGGAACTCATTGGCAAAACAGTCTTTCTAAATGTTTAAACTTTAAAATTCAATGAGAGACCTCATCTCAAAAAATAACACGGAGAGCAAGTAGTAGACAAAGATTCACAACATTGACCTCTGACTTCTATATGCACATGTGAATGCACAGCCAAATACATTGAACATACATGTTCACCTGTGCGTGCATGTATATCACACACACATACACTCAATAAATTATAGTGATTAACCCCAAAATTATAAAATAAAAATGGGACTTGTTTTCCATTTTAAAAACCGTAACATGTTAAAGAAAATTAAGAAAAATGCAATACATGAAAGGAGGAACCCATCAATAGCTGCCAGGAGCAAATAGGTGTCCAAGACCAATCTTCCCAGTGTATCTGCCCTTTCTCAGAGTAAAGATTTATCTAATGCCACTGCTCCCAATTGGGTTAGTTATTCATTAAAAGTTGAATAAATCTAGAATGCTCAACACAGTGCATAGTTAAATTTATCCCAGAAATATAATTAGATGATTTAAAAGAAAGCAACAAAATCTGATAACTAACAAACCTATTCATGTTAAATATTCTGCCAAGAATATGAGATCATTTTTTTCTTCTTCATGATTACTTCTGTCTTGACTTATATTCTCATTTTGTGAAATTTGGAGACTGAATACCCTACTACCGCAGTAATTTTAATTCATACAGTCCTTGGATACACTAACAAACACATCCTAACTTCTGGCATTCTTTAAGTATTTAGAAATCTATTCCCATGTTATATACAATGCCGGGGTCTTAACCTGGTATCCAGTTTCCTCAGAAAGGCAGCAAAGGGGTATGGGATCAGCAATTGGGGCCAAATCTTTGGCAAATATTCTGTTTATAAATCTTTGCTATTATGTGGCCAAAAAGCCACTGACTTCTAGCAATTTTATTACCACTGAGGGTAGCAGTGGATTTAAAAAAAAATCTTAGTTTCCCTCCAGCTCAAGGCCCCCTTGCTGGCCAGGTGAGAGTATTTCAGTTTCATTAACTCTTCTTAAGCCAGAGAGAAAAAAGGGGGTGGAAGAATGAGAATTCAAAGCACACACATAGACACATACAGACACAAAACCTTTGGCCAGGACCCATCACCTGTCTCAATAATTCCACAAATGTTTATGCATACTTACATAATACACATATACCTACACACATATGTATGTACATACCATACATATAGATAAACAGATACATACATACTTATATTCATTTGGTGGTTGGAGCAGAGCCTGAAAAGCCACATTTATACATTTAGTGGATGGGGCACAGCCCCAGATGATATACTTTATTTCTTCTCTCTGGCAATTTATACCTTCTTGGACAGAAGTTCTCTAGAATTACCTTATAGATAAACTGTTACATAGAAGAGAAGTTACAGAAGAATGTCCATAGAAAGTCCAAAGCAGTGTTTCATTTTATAAACTCATTAAAAGTCCAAAGCAACAGTTTTACATGGCCTTGCTTTATTGTAGTGTACACATGTGGATTCATCCTTGGACCTGACCAAGAATGAACGTTTTTACATGATGATAAATGTGTTTCAAGCCTACATGTTTATCCTAGTGCAATTAGTCTGTGACACATGAAGGTTTACAGAGCTCTATTTGTAGCATGATTTTATAAGAGGGCTTGAGATTATGTGTATTAATTTAAGAGTTCTATAAAAACACTCTCAGAAAACGTGAAATCATCAATTCAACTGTATAGGATTACTACATGAGAGTATGTCTTCATGTTAATCTACAGGAAACTTGCCAAATAGCATGGTTTAATGCTCAGAAATGATTAGGTTATGTAATAGTGATAGGAAAGGTATGCCAGCAGAAAGAAGCAAGTCTGTGATGAAGGCTTTGGTGACATTGAATCTCAGAGCTGACCCATCACAGGCCATGCAAAACAGTGGGCCATCTCTAGAAAACTCATTTGCATGACTTAGCTTTACCCTAGCTTTTTTATATAATGAAAAAAGTATTTCTCACTTTCAAATTTCTAGCTCTCAGAAATGTTTTTGACAGGTGGGACTCATTTCTCACTGAATCTTAATAACTTCACGTGAAGATCTCTGCAAAGACCACTGCCTTGGACTGTCAATCCATGTAGGCAGGAAGGAAGTCTTCTTAAACAAGTTCCAGGAGCAAGTGTTGATTCAAATATGTAGAGTATAACAGCAGACGGTTTATTTTACGCATATTAAGTACAGAACAATTTTGTGGGAAAAAAGTTTCCTGGTGATAACTCAATTCTGTATGTAGAAGTCAGCTTAAGACATTAATACATTGAAATTCTTTTCAAAGAACTAGTGACATTGTCCATAAAGATGGTTTCTAGTGACTAAGTAACAATGCTCAAGAGTCTAGGAAGGATGATTGAGATAAACATAAGAAGCCTGATGTGATCTGGAATACAAATATAGTAGAGGTCACCAGGCTATTCATTCCTAGCCTTCTAGGCAGAAAACAGGCTATATATCTTTTTCTTTCAAGAAACAATTCAGCATGCTAATATCCCTGGTTCTCTTGTTCTTATCTGTGAACACAAGGGCCTCTAGCTTTCTACAATTTTACTCATAAGATGATATTAGAATTTTATTCAACACAGTTAGTGATAATTTGGATGATTAGCATAGTACTTAGGAAAATACATGGATAATTCAACTGTGTATATTTGAAATTTAAGGTTCTTACTTTTTCCTTAGTACTTCTTAGAAAGTTGAGAATAGCTATTAGGTCTATGATTTTATTTATATATTTTTAAATATCAAAGAATTTGACATTTCTATTTCAGTTAAATTTATAGCCTTGTTTTAATACAGTGACTTTAATCAGCCAATTCACATGCATAAGTTTAGACACACACATACACATATATGTGTATATATATATGCACACACACACACATATATGTATATGTATATGTATATGTATATGTATATGTATATGTATATGTATACACACACACACACACACACACACACACACCTAACAGCTACATTTCAGTAGAAAACTCTGATCCCTTAGGAAAAGGGTGAAATATAAACAAAGTTCTTCTGAGAAGCTAGATGACTGAAAGCATAACATATGGCCTCAGGTCTACCCCAAATGAATTTCATGGACCAGCTTTTATTGTCGTCACACTGAAGTTAGTGCCTTCTAGGAGTGAAAAAAAACTACACATCAAGATAATACAAAGCAAAGTGAAGACAAGAGCTTAATTATGTGCGAAGTGCTCTCTTTCTCTGCAAGGCATGGGGATTCAGCAGACATCCACATCACTGTCTGTGGAAAATGAAGCTGCTAATATACAATTTAGATTCAGTTGTTTCTCTGGATGGAAATTCCCTTTCAATTTCTCCTCTTAACAGTTGTGACTTTCTGAAAATTATAATGGGATTGACTGTTGGCAGCAATGTGAATTTATTACCTAGTATTAGCTAACAAGAGATTACTTTAGAAGTAGATGTGGCTTTACCATAATATGTGTTAAGAGAAAAATAAGACAATGGACTAAAAGTAAGAGTGGCAGACAGGAATGCTTATTATATCTGTGAATTTTTTTAAAAATTATTTATTTTATTATTTTATGTATATGAGTCCTTTTTGTGTATATACATAATGTGATCACATGCCTGTCTAGTGTCCTCAGAACAGAAGAGAACATTAGATTCTCTGGATCCTGAGCAGATGGTGCTGAGCTACTCTGTTGGTACTGGAAATCAAACTTGGGTCCTTTTTAAGAGTAACAATTGGTTTCAACCTCTGAGTCATCTCTCCAGCTCCGCTGTTATACTTGCACAAAAAATAGAAAGTTGACAAGTTGCAAGTACATATCTATATCACTTTAGTTTCATAATACATGCATTAATGAAGAAATTCTTTTATTTTTTTAAGTGTGACTTAGAGATGGTTAATGTGACCTTGACTACTGAAATTAAAGTTAAGCAAAGTAAGAAATCCATTTCAGGGTTATGAGTTTAACCTAGTGACAGATCATTCTAGAAAGCATCAGGCCCCAGATTTGATTCTCAACATCACAAAATTGAGAGGAAAAAAAGGAAAAGAAATTTCTCTTATTCTTACTTGACCACTTGATGCATTACAGTGGAAAAGAGACTTTATTTTATAATTGTTCATTTAATGATTCTTCGTTAAATCCTATCCAGATTATTTTATAATGTCCTAACATACTTAGCAAGTCATGAATAATCATCTCAAAAGAATATATAAATTATTAATTTAATTTTACAGTATAGAGAACTCAACTTAGAGCCTTGAACATACTAACCCCTACCACTTTCACTTGCATTCATACCATAGGTTATATCCCTAGGTCTCTTTCCACTTTTGACGTTGAAAAGTGTCTCACTAGACAAACAGGCCTTGAATTCACTCTGTATTAGAGGAAAGCTTAGTACTGGCCATTCTCCTACCTTAGACTGAGGATACAAGCAAAAGGATTTTATAGTCCTAAATTCTTTATTAAAAATGTCTTAAGGTCTTATATGCACAGCTTTATAAACACTAATCATTTAATTTAGTTGTTTGTTCTTTGAGAATTTTATATAATCTCTTTTGATCATATTTACCCTCTCACTTTCAAATTTTCTTGTATTCCTTTCTCTTCCCACCCAACTTTGTATATCTCTACTCACCAAAGTGAGCTGTGCTGCTCAAATAATCTTGGAAGCATTTTCATCCACTTGAGCATGGTTGAGTGGCAAGTTACTACACTATTCCAGGAAACTGGCCCTTCCTCTCTGAGAAGCTAATACTTTCACTAGTTCTGGGGTGGAATCTCATGCTCCATACCCCTTTACAGGGATGGATATTTTGCAGCCTGTTATTCATTTCACCTTGTCCAGGTTTTCTGAAATTTTAATGTGATATAGATTTCTGGTTGTCTAAGAAAATTTATTCTACAGCCTTACTTTATTGTTAATTTTTTTTTTTCAGAATCAAGAAGTCACAGCATGGACATTCTCTGAAGTAGGGTGTACTTAGTTGCTAAGAGACCATTCACTGAATACCCAGCCAACCATGGGAAAAAGTAAGTTAAGGCAGTTTGTTCAATCAATATTGAGTCATTTTCTCAACATCAGAGGGTGGATTTTGACTGATCCAAATCAGTATTTTTATCGTCTTTGTTAATAATAGATATGGAAATTATCTAATAGATAGGATTCAATTCTGACCAGTGAGACATAAAAAAGACCTGCTAAGATAAGTCTGAACTTTCTTATTTTATTTCACTAAAAGTAATTTTGAGTAGTGATTGCCAATGGAACACTCTCTTCTAATATTTGGATGCAACTGCGTGAGAGTGTTTCTCCTGGAGCAGCTGGGGTGTTTCTGATAATATGAATACACAACTCTATGATCAAAGAAAAATAGAACATTAATAGTTGTAAGAAGAAAGGATTCAAGAGCATATGAATCAATGTTCTCATTTTTAGTCTGCTAAATTTTCCCTTACTGTGCATGGAGTAAGTGACTGTTCCTTGTTATCTAATGAACCATATTAGATGGATCATGTGCAGTTCTTGGTGTTGAATTAAACTCTGAATGCTGGCAACGTAGACACTCTCCAAGTCATCATTACAGCAGCATCCAAAAAATGCTGCATACAGATTGGATTTCTAAATACTTAAAGAAAAAATGGACTTTACTAATAAAAGAAAGCACAGACTAATATTAGCATTCACTAATCAATTTTAGGCAAATTATCCAACAGCCACAAGTTTCACTGCAAAAGACTTAGGTAAAAATTCTGAGATTTTTTTTCCCCCAAAGGACAATGGTACAGGTTTCAAAGGACAATGGTACAGAGGCATTGCTGTACATTGAATTCATCTGAAAGTCCGTGAGAGTCTTCGTCTCTAAGACAAGGTAGCATTACTCAAAACCAGCAATTTCTGTTTTACTGTTCTTTTCAAATGCCTATTAATATGGGTCATCTGCTAGAATGAGGGCAACATTTTGTTCTCCATACTCTTTATTGCTTCTATGAAAATCTCTGGAATTGAAAATGACATCTACAGTAAAGGATAAAATAAAATAAAGGACTACAAAGATGGCTTTGGGAAAAGAAGACCACGAGTGATTGATAAGTAAATGGAATTATTTGGAAGTCCCATCATCAACTTGAAAAAAGTATTTAGAACAAAAGGGAATTCAATTTTCCACATGGTCTGTGACATTGTCTTAGCTCCTGGTGACGCCTCCAAGCTTAGTCTCCTTTCCTCTTGAGCCACAGACCATTATAAAGGGGATTGACTTCTTTCTTTAAATTCATTCTTTTAAGGTATTAAAACAGTTTTGTCAATATTTGTGAATAGGTTATAGAACAACATTTGATTTAAGTTATAAACATAAAATATGTGTAGTCATCATAGAGATTTAAATTTAGTTCAACTTTTTTATGAAAGAAAATTCTCTCTCCCTAGAGACATAGCAAATTCATGTGCATATCTATGAAGAAACAGAAATAAACCTTCATATTGTATTGAGTTGTAGTTTATGATTTTCACCTGGGTTTATTGTCGTTGGTTATTTAAGCTGGGATAGTAATAAAAACTAATTATGCAAATATTAATATATTTTCATTCAATGATTTGACTCTCTTATAACTTTAAAATGTATAATATACTTTAAGTAAGGGAAATTAATAGTAGGCATTCTAAACATAAAGATATAGACATGGAATATGTAAATGATATTCAGATAAACAGTAAATATGTATACCTATATGTATATATATGGATAACAGATAGAGATAGTTGTATGATTTGAGATAGATGAAAGATAGATAGATAGATAGATAGATAGATAGATAGATAGATAGATGATCGATAGATACATAATAGAAACATGGATACATGGGTAGATAAATGATACATACATGATGAATAGATAGATAAATAGATAGATAGATAAATAGATAGATAGATAGATAGATAGATAGATAGATAGATCTAGATAGTTGCATGATAAGTGGATAGATGTTAGATAGATACAGATGATACATATATACTAAATAGATAAAAATGTAGATATAGATATTTGTGTGATAGATGGACAGATGGTAAACAGATACATAGATACATTGATTGATGATAGATGATAGATAGATAGATAGATAGATAGATAGATAGATCCCATGCTAATAGGTAAAAGCATCTTTGTAAAAAATTGATACTCAAGGAAAAACTAAGAATGCTTTCCAGAAAGGCTCAGAAGCAGGTTGTCTAAGGAAGAAGAGCCGTGGTCAGTTACTTCATGAGACAGCATAAAGAAAGCATAAATACCACTGATATTTTATAACTGCATTATTTAATTTAAGGTTAAAAACCTGAAGGAGATAGTCTGACCTTTTTTTGTCTATTTTAGTGTATTTATTCTTCAAAACAATCTGCAGCATGTGTTCTTTAAAGAAAATACCAAGAAGATAACACTTTAAAATAAACAAACAATTAAAGGAAAATGAAGGGCTATAGGGCTGGAGAGATAACTGGGCTGTTGAGAGTACTGGATGCTCTTGAAGAGGTCCCAGAATTATAATAGATATTTATAGTGTCAGAATAGTAGACCAGAGTCACGTGGTAGTCCAGTTCCAGGTAAACTGATGGCTGTTCTGACATCCATGGGTATCAGTCACCATTTGTATGGTACATGCATGAATGTATGCCAAACACAAATATACGTAAAAACAAAAATAAAATCATTTAAACACTAAAATGTGGTTAAAGAGGACTGATTACACAGACTATTAGTGAGCTCCTAAATCCAAACACCAGGCCTTCTGGATGTAAAACTCCTAGTTCAGGTTAATAGTGTCCTTGTCTTAGTCATCAATCAATATTTGCTAACTTTCTGATTTGCAACTTGTCAGTTCATACAGAATTTGACTTACTCTCCTTTTTATTCATGATGTAAAGAGTTTGCCCTTACTGGTATAACAGTAGTGTTCTATCCTGCACTGAAACATTGATTTGCCCATGTCCATAGTGAAAATCTTTGAAAACAGTTATTCATGCATACATTCTTTTCTCAAGTGTGACTTGAGCACAGGTTGGATGAGAGAGACAGGAATGCAAAAGTACCATCTTTTCTCCTGTTATGTGATCAAATCAGGCACCAACCAATGTTTTCTGCATAGGAATGATAATTGCAATTAGGAACAATGGAATATGGTCCTGGTCCATCAAACAATTAGAGAAGATTTGAGGCCACGAAAGACTCCATTGCAAAAGTGATGAATACACTAAGATTCAAGTCAGAGGGTCATGCTGACCACAAGAGATTTTAATGATGTCCTGAGGCAATGTGGAGACTGACTTGATTAAGGAAAAGAAGAAAGCCGGGGAGGCTGAAGGATAGTGTCCAGTTTGGGACCACTGTGACTCATGTGAGAAAAATCAGCAGGTGACAACCAGCTTAGGGTTTATAAACCGTATTAAGGGATTTGGTTTTGATCCAACTGCTAATGAAAAGCCAATGGAGTGTTTTAAGCATGATCAAATTTGCATTAAAAAATCCTTCATCCACATAATGGAAAATTTCTTGGATAAAAGCCAGAACAGGTGCTTGCATTCCAACAGGATGCTGTGGCCAGAGTCTCAGCAGTGTGTATAAGTGGTGCACACAAGATGCATGGAGCTGTAGGCATAGGACTGTCTAAATAAAAATTGTAAGGGTCTAGATTGTCAATATTTTCATGATCTGTTATAAATATTTTCATCCCTATCTTTCCCAAAACTCTAAGCAATGCATATCGTGACAAAGGATAGAAGCCGATTTTATTCCTTGTTTCTTGAGTTCATACTAGAGAGTAATGGCACTGTTGTTGAGAAGGTGACACCCTCCAGCATTTAATAGGATTTAGATTAGTATTGATGGCACACAAACACATATATTTTAAGATATGTTTGAAGCCTAGGGATGAAAAAATCAAATGGGAAGCAGGCAACTGAACAGAGAGTTCTGAATGGTAGATAGAAAAATGTGAATGCTCTGAGAATCAACATTCTAAATTGACCTACAGGTATCTATTTTCACAATAATGTTGTTTAAAGAGGGCTGAGCTTTCAGAGCATTTATATAGTAGCAGTGACACCTATACTCAAAACAGGTTGTAATGACAGAAGTGTTAGATTGAAGATCTAGATTCAGTAATTACAAATTTCTCTTAAATAATTTTGAAATTTGAATTAGCTCACTTTCCCACTAAAATTCTTTATGCAGTTCCCTCCTGTCAAATGTAGTGTGTTCCACTCTTCTGTAGCAATATTATGATGGAATTCTTGATTTGATTATGTGAAAGTCTTTTGGAAAGGGACACAAAGCCCTGGATAACTATCTAGTTTGTCCCAAAGCTCTTAGTACACTGCATACCACATATATATGTATAAGCATGTGTATGTATATGTAATCTTAGCTAACATGCACCATGAAATAGGCACTTATATATAAAAATCATATACAATTATATAATTTTTAGGTTATTTCTAATTTAAAATTAGATACACACATGTACATATGGGAGATTTATTAGATTGAGTTATATAATACAGGCAGGGTAGTCTAATAATGGCTGTACAGTTGAGAGGCAGAGGGACTGGCAGTTGCTTAGTCTGCATATATGGGTGTTTTACCAGTCCCAGTCCAGAGCTGAAGAGCTATAAGATACCTGGAGACTGAATGGTATTCTATCCCCATTAGAGGCCAAACAATTGGTGTAATGTTAGCAATGTCTGTCAAAAGCAATAATATTCATAGCAGCATGGGAAATATGAAGGCTGTCAGCCCCACTGCTTCCTCCAACCTCTCTCTGGGCTATTCTCTGAAAGGTGATATTTACTTTGACTGAGGGCCTTCCTCTTCTAGCCACTCTCTGGAAACACTCACAGATAATGAAAAGGTGCCTCTCTGAAATGATGCTAAACCACATTAAGCAGTCAGTCAAGACAACCTATCACACTAGTTAACTCTATCTGGCTAAATCTGAGAGCTTTAATTTAAAAAAAGAAAAGAAAAGAAAAAGGAAAGGAAAAGAAAGCAAAGCAAGACAAAATAAAATTAAAAGTCTGTCTTTGGTTTCCTTTATCAAGATCTGCATGTTCACTCGCAATTTTTGTGTAACTATTCTAAAATGAACAGATAGAATAATTTTGTGAAAATAAAGCCTTCTATTTTATTTTCCCTTTTCCCTGATGATTTTCCTTTAGTTGAGAAACGGAGAGGATGTGCTCCCTGGGGATCTGCACATAGCCCTAACATGTCTATAAATAGTCATGAAATAGAATCACAGGAAACATGTTCAGAAGTTACTCTTCAAATGTCATACAATGTATCTGATTTTGTCCTCTGATGTGAGGGGACATTATCACAGATTTTAGTAGAAAATGTCAATTAATTTGTATCCATTTGATTTATCTAATATATCACTTCTTGTAACTGACACTGATGCAACAGAATGGATGTTCTAGTTCAAAGTACCTCATGTAACAGCAAGGAAATGTCTGTGTAGATTTTCCATAGGTATGGTACTCTTTTAATAACTCTACATTTAGTCATAGCAACTATTGTTAGACTTCTTTTTGATAATAAAGGTGATAAAAATGAATGGAACTTTATCCCATTTCCAAACTAATAATCGCAACAGAAGAAAGTTAGAGTAGCAGTAGACCTTGCTATTTTATACTATTGCAATTTCAAAGATTTATCAGAAAGTTTAAGAAGGTTAATTAATTTTATATCCTGCAATTAGCTCAATCACATACTGTATTTCATTATGACTTGTGTACAGTGAGTATATTTATATATTCATGCATGCATGTATATATGTATTTGTTATTTTAAATTATGCATAGTGGCATGTGTGTGCCTACATATATTTATGTGCACAGGAGTTCAGGTGGCAGTAGAAGCCATCACATTTGGTTGCCCTCGAATTAAAGATGATTGTAATCCACTTAGTGTGAGTGCTGGAAACCAAACTTGGATTTCTTGAAGAGCAACGTGTTCCCTAACTTAGGAGATATATCTGCAACTTCTAAGAACAATTTTTGAAAAGAAAAGTGAGACAATCCCTTTTATTATTTATTTTATTTCATTAAAAGTGGAAAACTACCTTAACCAAGAAACCAGGATTTAAATATCAATGGTGAAGAAAGCAACTGTCCTATTCATCCTGTTGCAATGGAACTGGAAGAACACAGGACACAATACTCACTTGTGTGCTATTCTTGGTAGTTAATCCAGGAAGACCTCAAGCAAATTCTAGTAATCCTCAGATACATACTTACTACAAATAATCAAAAAATGGCTTAAAACAGAAAATGACAAGTGACTAAGGAGGTATGACACATAGCAATTGTGTCCTCGACCAGGAAAAATAAAAGTGTTATACATAATTTGTTTGAGGACTATATAGGATAACATTTGAAACTGCTGTGACAAACATACATGATGGTTCTGCATTCTAGGTTGTATACTTTCCATACCATAAATTCTAATTTAAGTCTTTTATAGAACTTATAATTGTTTTTAGTAATAGCATAATTGAGTGTTCATAAACATGGAAGAAAGTTTCTTTGAAGGTATTTACTATTTTAAAAGTGACATTGCTTCATTTTACCTTCAGTAATTAATTGCCTGGCATATTATTTTATACATGTACATATTCACATATTGTGGACTATTATTTTCATAGTAAATTTTTTGTAGTGAATCAATTTTCCTATTGAACTTTTGGATTTTCTCAAAACATTCCTAAATTAATGTTGAATTATACCATCCTATTATAAAGTACTTTAGATTATATAATACATCTTTTTTATTAGTAGACATTATTTATGGAAGATTAATAAAAGTGAAAGTTTATAAATGACACAAGAAGTTCACTATCCATACATCCCAGAAACATGCTTATGGTAAAAAGAACAGTATATGGAGTGATTTTAATTCCAACTACTTAGTTGGTATAGGACAAAGATAGTGATTCATGAAACTTTTCTATAGCTGCCAGGATTTAACATGCCTCCCAAAAAGGGAATAAGGTTACTTTAAGATGTTGTTTAATGAAGACTTCAGTCTTGACTTTTGGCAAGCTCAATTTTGCAGATGAATAAAGGCTCCAACTTATACTCTTCCTTAAATTTAAATATTATCATGTCTGTCCTGTGAAGGAGAGTAAGGTAGCCAACCATCTTTAAAGGTAAGAAAGCCACAAGTTAAGAAATAGGTTGAAGATTCATGGTTTTAAAGTCATGTGAACTTGAAACAAAATAAGATGGATAAAAGTAGGCGTTATCTACATGAAGAATCTGGACACAATCTTGAGGAATGTGACATATTCCCCAAGACTCAGCCCCCAGCCTCTCTGTCTACTATATTTTTCTCCTTTTACCTTTTAAACAGTAGTTAGGACAAATGTCTAGCTTTGCTCATTTCTTCTCATTTTTTAAGCATGCTTCTGAACAATGTCTTATTTAAAAAACAATAGAATCACGATGATTCCATTGCACGTACATAACTCAAAAATGATAGCCTGAGTGAGCAATTTTAGGATGCTTGCTGATTTTTCAGGCAGAGAATTTCAACACTTTCTGTTACGAGTTCACAACATGGGTAAATGAACACTTACCACCATACACCCATCACCAGTGGCTATGAGTTGTAAAGCATCGACATTATTGAAGGTTGTATAAGATGCTCAAAAGTAGTTACTCTCAACTCATATTGTCAAAATTTTGTATTTGTTTTAGCCAGCTCTTCCTTCAGACTAGTTTCCGTCTTAGCCTCCTGTCTGCTTCCGTTCTCTCATTTCTCCTTTACAGTGATTCTCTACCCTGTCTTCTACACAGAGATGCCTTTGCATAATTAAATAAAATTCCCTTAGAGCCCAAGTCAGAACCATTTTATTATCGTTCAATGACTTTTTCCCTCTGGGACGTCCATTCATTTAATATGAAATTTTAATCACTGGATCTATGATCGTAAGTTACATTAAGATAGAAAGAGGGTATTCATTCTTTTGAAACTATTTCTGATTTACAATGAAAAATTCAATTAAACAGTCAAATCTTGGTTCTTGCAACTAGAAAATAAAAACACCTGTATTATTCTATTCAGCTGGATCAATAAACATTAATATCTCATGATTTTCTGTTCCCCAGGTTGAACATGTGCTTTTAAGTACATAATTTAAACGAAACAGCACCTAACAGTGTGGGTAAGTACCACAGCTGACTCTGAGCCTTCTTTCTTTGAAAATAAAGATATATATATTCAAGTTCAAAACATTTCTACTAATTAACATTTTTGAAAATTTAAAAGAATTATTTAGACAGTTAAAGTGTAACAGAAAGTGTAAATGTATTAGGACTCTAGATGGTTGTTATTACAATCCGTAGACATTCCTATAACAAAGTAGGTTACAAAACAGAGTAACCATACGCTTCCCCTTCAAGAGAATCAGATTTCTTAATGTTTCTATAGCAACTACATGCAATTTCAGCTCTTAACTTTCTTTTTTTTTTTTTTTAGGAGCCATGATCTTTTATTGGGGGAGGGTTCATCAATCCTTCTTGGCCGCCGCCTTCCTCATGGCTGCCAACACGTTGCTCAGCTTCTCCCGCTTTCTCTTCGCGCGGATGTGCGTGCCCACCCTCTTCTTGATGAACTTGAGTGCGCGCTTGTCCTTGGACACTTTGAGCAACTCCATGGCGCAGCGCTCGTAGGGCGCGAAGCCGCAGACCTCTCGGATCATGTCCTGCACGAACTTGGTGTGCTTGGTGAGGCGCCCGCAGCGCCGGCTGTGTCTCGGCTTGCTGACGTTCTTCGTCACTTTGTGGCCCTTGTTGAGGCCCACGGCCATAGGGTAACGCAGGGCCATAGCTGCTGCTCTCCGATGGCGGCCAGGACAGGAAGTTCTTAACTTTCTTATTACAAGAAAAATCAAAAACTACATTGATTGTTTAAGATAGTATATAGCTCTAGAAGATAACTATTTATTTACTCAATATTATTACAAAACCCACCATGATATGGAAAGTCAAAAACACATACATTGTGTGTTAAATGAATATATCAGCAGTAGAACAAAGTTTAGCAGAACTAGCCTCACTGCTCTCTTCTTAGTGGCTCTAAAACATGCACGAACTAATTATGTGTAGCATGTAATATACCCTGGTCAGCCAAGCCTGTTCTAATCGTGATAGTTTCAACCACAAAGAGAAACTACTAACCTTTGCAAACTCCTTTCAAATTACAACAGCAGTTAACTTTCTTCAGGTTCAAACTAAATGTTTCCGGCTTGAATTGTCTGGAACAAGGTTTGCATACTTAAACATAGATCAATGAAGTTTTCTCTTTTCCTCAGAAAATCTGTTCACTTGGAGAGTTATCTAAACTTTTTTTTGATCCACATTACACCTGGTAACAGGTTTAATAATTGTGGTTTTCGTTTCAACACTTTAGTTTTATCTCTCAGAATCAAATGCCTATTTCTTCACAGTTGAACAATTAGAAATGCTTCCATAGTTGTGAGAGGGGGTTAGAAAAAGCAAGTGAAGTTCTAAGAATTGAGAAGACCTTGTTTTTTTTTTTTCAAAATAATTATCAGCTGTTTGGCTGTTTAGCCTCTGATCATATAGGCAATGGCCTCTGTGTTTTGTACAGAGTGAAAGAAATTGCATAATTAGAAACATTTTTTTCTCACTATTTATCTAAAACTTACTTGATTAACCAAAAACAGTTTGAGTTTTCTTTTCCTTTTTTCTTTTGACGTGGAAATAAAGTACAGTCCAAATACTGACTTAGACCCTCATTTATCCTCTTGACCCCTGAAGCCTAAAATCAAAAGGGAAATGTAATCGTATTATTTGGCTCATTCTTTTTTTTTCTCTCTCTCTCTTTTTTCTTTCTGTAGCCAAAGGAGACACATACAAAGGCAGCTGCATGACATCCAGTAGCCAGAAGGGTCTATGCTTTTACATGGAAAATATGTTTCAGGCTTTAGATGTGAAAGAATGGTTTATACTTTTATCTCAGCCTCCTAGCCTCCCACACAAAACAATAGCATCAGACATTTGGCTCGAGGTATCCAATTTTTACTCTTATTTCAGCCTTAAACAAGAAATGGGCAAGGCATAAAAGCAAACTGGTGATCTGTGTTACAATTCTCTGAATACTCAGATCTGGAAGACCCAAGGCTGTTTATACTATTTGGTTGTTATTGTGATAGTGGAAAAGCATAAAAAGAGTCTTACCAGATTTCCTTTTAGCCAATTTACTGGCGAAGCACACTCACTCACATGTAAATGAATCTTTTTAAAATAAAGACTCTGGTTTCTAGAGACAGGAAATTGACCTAGAATGACCTCATATCCAAAACATAGCTCCATGTTCTTAGTATTATCCATAATCATTTGCCTCTCCATGATCCCTCAGCCTCTTCATTATTTATTATCTTTTATGCTATGGTATCTTGAGATGAAATAATTAAAATAACGCATAGCAACCTATTCATGCTTTAATAATGGCTACAGCTACATTAAATATATTTTCAGAAATGAAAAAACCAGCAATAATTATATCTACTTAGGAAATGTAACTATGAGTGCACACCTCATTTTCACATGCTCCTACAGACCTTCACACTATTGTACCTGTTAGCACTGCACCAAGTGAAGTAGTTCCACCACTGACAGCTTCTGATAGATGATGGAGATAGAGACACTCACTGTGCTTATACTTAGTGCTTATCTACTTTATTACAGTACCTAAAACATGCTCTTAAGTATAGTCAGTGTAGTCCTGTTTATTAGTTGTACTGAATTCTTGTTAATATACAGTTGCCTCTTAATAAAATTATATTTATTTCACTCTTGCTGACATAACATAGCCCTCTACATGTTTTACCCTCAAGAGAGGTAAAAAATCAGAAGACACTTATTCCTCATGGAGTCATACAATAAATATATTTTGCATATAATTTTCAAATAGGAATGCTCTGCTGATGAGTAGGCTGAGTGTCAACTATCATAGATGCTTGGAGATAAATCTTACCCCAAATCTAAACAGTCATACTAAACACCATATGAGCATACTGATATTCCCACTTTCACAGAAAAGTATAAGTTTTCAAATGGGACTGTGTTCCCATTTCCTTTGAAAAGTCTAGTGTAGGTAGAGCCATATTATTAATAAAGTGTCCTGGAAAATATAATAAAGAAGGTTATGGCTTCATCTGCAAGCTAAACTCAGCTAATAGCAAAAGAACATAGACTATTTTTGCTTTGATTTCTTTTTTAATTGTCATTCTAAGCTCCAAGAAAGTATTTCAATTCCATCCTCTGTTGCATTTCTGAACTTTACTTCCTTAACTTGGTTATATAATCATCTAAAAAGAAAACAACTTTGACTTAGCGATTTTCCACCACTGTAACTATGATCATTATCTTTCTATTTTCAGTAATTAATTAATAAATTAATTAATATTTTTGTATTCTTCCTTTCTTGAAAATAGTTTCTTTTCTCATACAATATATTCTGAATATAGTTCCCCCGTCTCCTCCAAGTTCCTCCTTCCTTCCCCATCTCTTCCCTCCAGATCCAGTACCTTTCAGCCTCTCATTAGAAAAGAACAGGCTTCTAAGAGATAACAACCAAACATGAAAAAGTAAAGTACAATAAGATGAAGCAAAAACTGTCATATTGAATTTAGACACAGCAAACAAATAGGGGGAAAAGAGTTCTGAGAGCAGGCACAAGAGTTTGAAACCCACTCATTCTCACAGTCATGAATTCCATAAAAATAATAAACTAATATGTATAGTATATATGTGGAGGACCTAATAAAGATCCATGTAGAACCTGTGCTTCAGTCTCTGTGAGCTCATATAAGCTGTGCTTATTTAATTCAGAAGGCCTTGATCTTCTGGAGTCTTCTATTATTTCTGGTTCTTATACTCTTCTTGCCTCCACTTCCATGAGAATCCATAATCTCTGAGGGGAGGGATTGATGGAGACCTCCAATTTCAACTCCTTGCCATGTAATTTCTGGTTGTGGGTCACTGCAACTGTTCCCATCTGTTGCCAGAGGAAGCCTCTCTAATAATGATTGAATAAGGGACTCATCTATGAATTTAACAGATAGGAATCATTGTATTGATTTTTTTAGACTAGTAGTATTTGCTTTTACCCTCGGTTTCTGGTCTTTCTAGTCATTAGTTCTTGGTTACCCAATCAGTATTGGGTGTGGGTTCCTTTTATGGAGTGGGCCTTGTCTTTGTTCAATTAAGACATTGGTTGGTTATTTCCACAAATTCTGTGCCATTACCATCCTAACATATTATTCAGGTAACACATATTGCAGGTCAAAGGGTTTGTGGGTTGCTTAATTTTTACTTTTCTGTTTTGGTAACCTCCTCCACCAAAACCACTAGAACACAGGGGTGATGGCTTCATGTAGTCACTATCTAGACTTTTCCATGTTTAATGGGTTGTTGAGATGTTTTCTAAGGCAACAAATGTTATTTTACAGAGAATACCCCATTGTTATAACAACAGCCTGGTTGATTGAGGTGTTACATGTAAGTAAATATCAAAACAACAACAAAAACTAAGCAAACAAAATACAAAAATCAAAAACCAAGTAGTACAATTAAAAATGGGGTACGTATCTAAGCCGAATTCTCAATAAAGGAATCTCAAATCGCTGAGAAAACAAAGAAGTATTCAATATCCTTATCCATAAGGGAAATACAAATTAAAACTATATTGAGATTCTATTTTACACTGGTTAGAATAGATAATATAAATAATGTAAGTTATAATTCATGCCGGTGAGGATGTGGAACAAGAAGTCTTTTTCATTGCTGATGAGAGGGTAAACTTGTACAGCAACTATGGAAATCAACATAGCACTTTCTCAGAAATTTGGAAATCAGTTTACCTCAAGACCATGCTATACCACTCTGAGTCATATACTGAAATATGATGCTTCAACCTACCACTAGGATACTTTGTTAACTATGTTCAACGTAACATTATTCATAATATCTAGGAACTAGAAACAATCTAGATGTCTCTCAACAGAAGAATGGATAAAGAATATGTATTCAGTTATAAGGTCAGGAAATAGAACAGATTCTATGGGCAGACTGGAAGTAGATGGGAAATGGAGCAGGGGATTAGGTAGATTAAATAAGGGGTGGAGGAAGACAGTTCAGGGAAAGACAGTTGGAATTTGGGCACATGTGGCAGTTGGTGCATCTGTGGAAAATGAGTGCAGTGCGAACTTCCTGGAATCTATGAAGGTGATCCTAATGAGGACTACTAGCAATGAGGAGCATGGATTCTCAACTAGCCATCTCTTATAGCTAGGCCAGGCTTCCAGAGGCAGGCCTAGGTTGTATTCATTTAAGTTCTTGGTTTGAAGCAATTTTAGAGAAAGCCCTGTTCAACCTGTCTTCAGATATGTATTCATCTTATTCAGGAAAAAGAAGAGTAAACAATAAAATGTCATGCTTAAAATAAAATATTTAGGGTATTTTATTTGCCTCTGAGAATGCTAGTTTTTATTTTCTTTTGATATGTAAATTTTGGGATTTTAAGATTATTATCCATTATTATTTTACTAACCAGAAACTAATTGAAGATAAGTTACACATGAAATACTATTTGTTTCATTTATTCAGTTTTTAAATCCTTTAATTCTCTTTAATTAATAAATCAAAGCCTTAGTTAATGTTATTCACCCAGAGAACTATCATGGCATGGAGTAGACAATCATTTCATTTTAGTTTATCTACAAACAACCAAAGTGTGACATTTTGATTGAGTGACATTCACATTTAATAACTTTAATGAAATTTGTAACAATGAACTTATAGAAGTGTTTCCTTAAAGCTTTCTAATTCGATATACTAAACTACCCACATCTCCTCTATGCACATTGCCCTCTCTCCTTGCTCTGTCTTGCTTTCTACTGTTTTTATATGCACATTATAACCTAGTTTGTTTTCTTCTCGCTGGAAAAGATATGCAACATCTGTCAGCAATATTAATCTGTGATTTTAAAAGTGATTGTATTATGATTGATTATTATAAAAAATAGTTAAAGTAAGCACAGCTAAAGAAATAGCCTATTTTAATATATCTTTATATCAATATGTTGCCTTGAGTAAATAAGTACAAATGAAACTCATTTGTTGCTTTTATCCTATTGTATTTTACAGCAAGTGAAAGTAGAAGTCTTAAATCAATTCTTACCTCTTCAATTTCTGATGCCAGATTGCTGCAAAATAAATGATTGGAACCAAAAACAATCGGTTAACCCTAGAAGTCATCTTGATTATTAAAATGGAAATCTTGGATTTTTTAAGGTGCACTATATTCTAATACATTATCAAGTTCAAAAATTGAGGCTCTTCACTTATATCAAAAACATTTGAGAAGTCAGGATGTTAGAGAATATATGTAAGTTCCTTCTTTCTTTTCTTTTTTTTTTAATTTTTTTTTCATTGTTTTTAAAGTTTTTGCCCCTTCAAACAAATGACCATCAGGCAAGTTAATTTCTCTAGAATATTTATATTACTAAAACTATACTTTTCACTCTATAGTAATTCTTTTCTGTTTCCCACTTATCTTTAATCTCAGAACTTGGGAGGTAGAGGCAATCAATAATGTTTTGTGCAAATTTTTCAATCAATTTTTCATCGTGATAACATGTTATCATGTTTATCAGTATTCATAAATGTTTAAGCATACTGCTGCGGAGCAGAGGTGAGGGATCAGAAGGTAAAATGCTGTCACACAAGCATGAAGATTCATGTTTAGATCCTCAGCATGTGACTTGGAAACAGAGAACCCACAGAGCATTCAGGTTAGTTAATCTAGAAGAAAACCAGCAAGCTCAGGGATGGCCAAGAGACCTTACCTAAATGTCCAATATTAACCATTAGCCTACATATAACATGTGAGCCCATAAACATACACCATATACATATTTATGTACAACAAAAATTACACTGAGAATTATGTGTCAATATCTAGAAGCATCTTTGAATCAGTGACATGAATATATAAAAAGGAAGGCAGTTATCCATAAATAACAAATTCAACTACATGTCAATTCAACCTGGTGTCTCAATTAATTTATTTCATTTAAAATATGCCGTTCACCCATCTGTCTTAGAAAACATTCCTGATACATGTAGTTGTATTAGTTATTAACATGATTGTCTTTCTATACACGTGCCATATCCCTTATTACCACAGAAAGAAAATGATCCAGACTATTAAAAACAAAAATCAAACAAACGATTATAACCTTAACTGCGTTATTTTCTTTACAAAGTCTTTCTATTAAAATCTAAACATGTATTTTTGGAAAACCATTTAAGGAGGCCAAAGTTTTTATTAGATAAAAAAATCAAACACAACAACAACAGCAACATAAACTAGAAATAGTCCAATATATAGACTAAGCAAAAAAATATAATAGCAAATATGTGCTTGCTTTCTGTAATGGATGAATAGCATGATTTCTACCCTTTAACCGACTCTGAGCTCAAATCCCAGGCTTCCATTTTAGGGAGAACACCTGGAATCTGTGGGTGTGTACATTCCTTCAATCCTTAGGCCTATCCTATAGCTTCTTAGTGCAGGCACTTATGATAATTAGGACCAGACATCTTCACACCTTCCCCCTTTTCTTTCTTTTCTTTACTTTTCCTATCTTTTCTCTCTCTATATTTCTTTCTTTCTTTCTTTCTTCCTTTCTTTCTTTCCTTTCTTTCTTATTTTTTCTGCTATAGGGCTAATTTTTGCCCTGTAGGATAGCTGTTTCATAGCATCAAGTGCTTCAGTTACTAGATGTCCAAAGCATCAGCATCATCTAAAAAAGTAGTAGGAATGCATATTCACGTACATCACCCAAACTTGCAAGAGGCACATTAGTGTTGGACTGCAATGACGTGCATTGCAACCAGCCCGTGGGAATCAACTCACCTAGTTCTTTGCTCTCAAGCTGGAACAAGTTTATCCACAGATGGTCTTTGACAGTATTGAGCCACTACTGCAAGTTATAACTGGAGGGTGATGGCTGTGCGATACTACTGACATCTAATGGATAGAGATGAGAGACAATGTTAAACATCATGCAGTACACTGGAAAGTCATCCTCCTTCAACAAAGATGTATTCTGTGCAAAATGTCAATTCCCTTTCCTAAGGCTGAGAACGTGTGGTAGAAGAGGTAGAGAATTATGAAGTAACATAAACAGGCCTTTAGTAGCATATTTACATATACTTTATGCTTTTCTTTCATTTACTTCCAAGCACTGCTATTTTCGAAGTTCAAATAGCAACAAACGCCCAGGTATTTATGCAGACTCCTTGTGCCCACCATTATTACCATAACTTTCTTTCACCTTGGATAGAGCTAGCTCTGTCTCCTTTTTAAACCACTCTTCAACCAGCATCCTTGGAGTATCCTTCACTATGGAATGAAAGAGTCATAATCTTCCACTATTTCTCATTGCTATATAGAGCTATATGCTGTCACCATACCAGTGTCTTCTGTTACATTGATTCAGTGATTGCTCACCTCATGCCTACCTTTAGAAAACTAACTTTCCTCAACTGAAAGCAGAAAGCTATCTAGTCATTGATCCATACAGATGATCAGAAAAGATGGAAAAAACACAACCCATTTGCTGATATTTAATCTTCAGTTTTAGGTATAAATTTAGCCACTGAAACACATTGCTAATATGACTATAGCAACACCCTACATTATTCAGGTGAACTGTCTTGGGGTTTCTACTTATGTGATAGAACACCATGACAAAGACCAACTTGGGGAGAAGAGGGCTTATTTCATCTTATAGTTTCTAGTCCACCATCCAAGGTAATCAGTTCAAAAACCAAAGGCAGAAACCCATAGGCGTGGATTAATACCTAGGCGCACTAGCTTGTTCTCCATAGTTTTCTCAGCCTCCTTCTTTTATTCACCCAAAGATCACCTTCCCAGGTTTAACATTACACAATGGGCTAGCCCTTCTCACATAAATTATTAATTAAGAAAATGTTTATTAAGTTTGCTTATAGGCTAATGGTATGGGAGCATATTCTTAATCCTTGTTGCTTCTTCTCAGATTAATCCGCCTTGCTCCTATAAAGTTGACCCTCCCCAAAAAAAGCCTAATCAAGATGTGAGCCAATATAATTGTGGAATATAAGTAGAAATACAAGAAGACATCACAAAGAGAGTATCTGATGCTCCCTTCTGGTCTGTTTGAGCACACCATACACATATATGCATAGGCATACATGCAAGTAAAACACTCATATGCAAAAAATCAAAACAAAACAACAACAACAACAACAACAACCCAGAGGTCTGCAAAATGGCTATGATCATAGTTCGAAAAAGGAGGAAACAACAACAACAACAGCAAAAGTCTTTGGGCCTAGTTGGTATCTAGCCTATTAAAGAAGATGTGAGCCCCAGGTTCAGAAAGAGGTCCTGATTCAAAGGAACTGACCAAGAGTGTGAAAGAATAACACCCTCAAACCATCTTCTGGGCTCCACTCACAAGCACTAGAACACACACACCTAAATATACACAGATAGACATCTATAAAAGAAATAAATAAATGATAAATAAATAAATACCTATGCTAGTAAGTAGCTATGAAAAAGTTAAGATGGGCTAGCACCTGACACCTTCTATTTTAGCCCCATGGGGTCCTTCTGGACTTCTGACCTGCAAACTCTACAGTAGTAAAATAGGAGTTAAGATTGTGATAATCTGTTAATAGCAATTGAAAGCTAATGCAGACAGTGTTTTCTTTTAGACACATGTCAACACTTTAATGCAAAATTTTCTTTCCTTCCAATTAATAAAACCTAGGTTTAGAAATATTAAGCATATTGATCAAAGTTCCAAAGTTGCAAAATCAAACAGCAGAGATCAGATTTCAGATCTCCTACCAAAGACCAAAGCCTTACCAACTGCTTAATAGTGTTTTTCAAGGCATGCATTCCACATTAAAAACAGCTTTATAGATTTTAATATTATTTTCAGTGGCATTTTCTAAAGGATTTGGGCAACTGGGTTATTCGTACTAGGATTAGAATAATACAGATGAAAAAATAATCCGCAAATAATATAGGCATGAGAATACATGGCCTCTCTTCAAATATTTTGTATTAATCCTGATTCAAAACAGCTGCATAATGTGATTATAAGTCAGAGGTATCACCCAGTTGGAAGGAGTATAAACAAAAAATGACACTCCATGTTTTTTAAATGGAAATGATAACAACCCCATTGCTGTAGTTTGATTGAAGGGATTTTTCCTTCTAGCCCTCCTTTACCCCATTCAAACGTAGTACAGTTTAAATTTTTTTAAAGCAACATCTCAATGCAGAACACAGTCTCCCAAAAAGGACACCTTAAAAGAGGAACATTGTCCGTGATGTTGTGTGTGTTAGAATGTCTTTTCTTCATTCCGTAGGTTTTTATTTAAGCCAGTAATGGTACACAGCATGTTGTGGGTGGGTTTTGTATAAATATAATTGTAGTTAATTTGGGGAGAGAAACTTGCAAGTGAACAGATAAGGATCACACAGTTTTAATTTACATGCATAGATTAAAGGAAAGAAATGAAAGGCTACCAAAGAGAATTTAAAAGATGAAGATGAAAACATGAAATATGTTGGTGACAGGATAATAATATGGGACCAGCTGTCACTGAACAAACATTTATTATTACCATCCGTCTGAGGTTTTGTAGAAAATAGAATTTCCAGAAAGATACTGAACAGGAAATGTATATTTGATAATCAAATATGCGAAGCCCTAATTCCATAGGATAATTGTTTTCCACGGAAAGGCTTAAGCTTGTTTAAGTAACATATAAATAACTCAGATCTTGCATTAAAAAAATTAAACCAAAAGAGAATTGAGCTCAAATCTGTGGGTAAGCAGACCAAGAAATAAAGACTATATTATTTTTCCAGGGAGATTTGCTAGTAACCTCAGTTCTCCCCACTTTATCTTAAGCCCAAAAGTTTATGAGTATTTTCTACTGATTCATGCATGCCATATAAATATAACTCTTTCCCAATATCTATAGTATTACTTTTTGAATGCTACCTCTTCTCTTCCTTTACCTTTCCAGAAAACACAAGCCTCGCCAATTCACGCACAGTACTTGAAACATTGGTCTAGTCCTCTTCTGAAAGTCTCCTACTGAAGCCCATTGTATGCAAAGCTAAAAACTGAATCTGCTTGTTTTTTATAATCCCTAAATCATGATACACTTTTTTCTGCCTGACCTCAGTCTCTACCACCATCTTTTGAATATCTCTATTTCATAGCTTGAGTTCACTTTATTGCTCCTCAAGCAGGTCTGGCTTCTTTGAAATCAAGTTTTTATTTTATTTAGGCATTTCTGGGACATGTCTGTAAGGGATTTTTGCTTAATTAAATCATTTGAAGTGGAAGGATGCACTTTTAATCATCTTTTTTTTTTAAAGGAGGAATGACCCACCTCTAATGTAAGCCACATCTTCTTGAAGCCTATATAAAGATCATGGAAGAAGAAATTCTGGTTTTTTGCCTGCTTGCTCTCATTCCAGCATATCCTGAAGACCTGCAAAGACATACAGCATCACGGACTGAACAACAACTACTGCATTCTTGAACCTTCTGTTCAGAGGTAGTCATTGTTGGAATACAGACTGTAAATCACTCTAATATATCCTATATGTGTGCGCGTGTGTGTGCATGTCCGTGCATGTGTGTGTGTGTGTGTGTGTGTGTGTGTGTGTACATACATGGGAGAGATTCATGCTATAAATTTTGTTACTCTAGAGAACCCTGACTACAACATGTGTGAAGAGTCCAAGGAAATCATGGAGATGTCAAATACAGTGTAGTTAGAGGTGATTGTTAACCACTATGTGTGTGTGGTGAATAAAACCCATGTCATCTCAAAGAGCAACCAATGTTCTTTACAATTAAGTCATCTGTCCAGTACCAGAACAGGATCTTTGCTCATTTCTTTATAATTACAATTTACTAGACATATAATGATAACCATGTTCAGACTGAGAATTTTACTAAAGCTTTCATAAGCATAAAAATAAGGCTTAAATATAACATAATAATGTATTTGCCATATTCTTGGTATATAATAAATGTAAAAAGGATAATTTTTATACATGGCCTTACCCACACTTTATCCACCCAATAACGTATGTGGATAGCTGTTTCGACTTTGCATAGACTGGGTCTGGAACAATCCTGAAGAAATATAACATCTGAATAAATTATTTCAATTTTCTGACATCTGCTTTGTTGAAAAATGAGCAAAAGATACTCAGTGTTCCCGTCTCTGAGGCTATGAGAACTGTGGAAATGAATCATTCATTCTATCTTTTCCTTTATCCCAGGCATCTTTAAGACACACTACAGTCTCTCTCCCTTAGGAGTTCATCATTCTTCAAATTGTGCTCAGGAACTCACTGCTCCGGTCTCCCTCCTAAATGCCAACCCTGAGTAAATCCTATGAACTTCCAATGGATATTTCCATGTGCCTAGAGCCTTCCAAGAAACCACGTAAAAAAAATTGACCCTGTTTAATAATAAATCTACATTTGAGCATGCACATTTTTCATGCAGTTTTTGATGTTTTGTAGAGCACTAGTTAAGAATTCTTACGATAGGTTGATAAATCAGGGAAGTCTTGATGAATTCATTCAGTAAATAAATTCAGTAAACAAATCTTGAGGAACTGATTCAGTAAAATGACATCCAAAGCCCAAATTTCTCTAACTTTCAAGTTTCTGCTGCACAAACAATTCGAAATAGCGGCCTCATCCACTCGACTTTATGTATTATCACTTTCTCTATTCCCATATGAAATTTAGGATGTATGCACGTATAGTTTTCGTGACTTTTACTTTCAAATTTGATTTTGACTGCACTCTAATTTGCAAGTGCTTGCTACAGCATTTTAGCAAATATTTATAGGTATAAATGCAAAACTGTGTTCTCGTTTTATAATAACTTTTACAAATATATCCGAAGGTGCCTGTTCATCACAGATGGTTTCTTATCTTCTAACAATGTTTGTGTTTTCTGCACTAATTTTCTTCACAATGCATAAATTATATTTACACTTCACAAGACGGTATATAAGGACTGAGATTATTATTAGCAAGTGGTGATTAACACTATATATGTGTATATGTATGTGATACATACTCACAGTCTTTACCAAGGCCTTTACCAACTCTGAAATAATTTTTCCATGAGTTTTTCTTAAGAGACACATTAAGTTCCTAAAATTATTTTATAGTATGTACCATGGAATAGAAGTATTTTAAAATATAATTTAAAACTACATTCTTGGTAATATCATTCAATCAAGCATATGAGTGATGAGTACTCATATAATATTATATGAACATTGGCCTATAAATCTGTGTTTACTAGCTTTCTATCTGGATTAGAAATACTTCAGAAAGTTAAAATACAAAACAATAGGAGGGAATGGACAGATGGATATGTGATTAAAGTTGTTTTGAGAATAATGACAATAAAATAAAATACTACTTTTTCTTTATTATAATTGCTATAATAAAAAGACAGACAAGAAAGGGAAAGAAAGAAAGAAAGAAAGAAAGAAAGAAAGAAAGAAAGAAAGAAAGAAAGAAAGAGAGAGAGAGAGAGAGAGGGAGAGAGAGAGAGAGGAAGGAAGGAAGGAAGGAAGGAAGGAAGGAAGGAAGGAAGGAAGGAAGGAAGGGAGAAAGAAACGACGACAGGTACAGAAAGTAATCAGATATTATGGACAAGCGTTAAGTGGGTCTTCAAAAATAAATATGGAACTATCATATAATCAAGGATTCCTACTTTTAGGTGTATGTCTAAGTAATTAAAAATGGATGCATAAACAAATGTTATGAACACATAGTTCAAATAAGCAGTATATTGTGAACTGAAGTACAGCTCACCATTACTTCATGCTAAATAGGTTATGTACAATTATGCTGTCTGTAATATTCATTATTAAAAGGAGTGAAATCTTGGCACATGCTATAATGGACACGCTAGGTTCAAACAATATAGCCAGAAAAGATGGATATATCTTTGGCCAGTCTTCATTTTTATATAAAATTTTCTACCTTGCTAATATATTTTCTGCTTAATTTTATTTAAAGAAGGAAGAGGAAGAAAATGCTGTGGGTTTGTTTTTGTTTGTTTGCTTACTTGGTTTATTGATTTTATTTTTTTCTGTATGTTGTTGGTTTCTTTACAAGAAATTAGGTGTCAATAATATATTTTGGTCTTCAATTTGATTCTATTGATCAGCATGCCTGTTTTATGTGACAATGCTATTCTTCTGTTATTAATATAGCTTTGTAGTATAACTTGAAATCATAGAGAGTGATAACTCCTGCAGTTCCTTCATTATTCAGGTTGTTTTAGCAATCCTGTTAGTTTTTCTTTTGTGTGTATATGTGTGTTAACACATAAAACTAGAAATTATTCTTTAAATATCTGTGAAAAATTGTAGTGGAATTTTGACAGAAATTGCATTGAGTCTGTAGATTGCTTTTAGTAATGTGACAGCTTTTATTATATTAATCCTACCTATTCATGATTTTGGGAGATCTTTCCACCTGCTGATAGCTTCTTCAGTTTTTTCTTCAGTTACTTGAGGTTTATATTATGCAGATCTTTTGCTCCTTTATGTTAAAGTTATCCCAAGATAAACTGGATGGCTGCATGTAGGAGAATGCAAACAGATACATACTTAACATGATGCACAAAGCTCAATTCTAAATCGTTCAAAAACCTCAACATAAAACCACATACAGTGAACCTGACAGAAGAGAAAGTGGGAAAAAGAATTGAAATCATTGTCACAGAAACAAATTTCTGAAGTGAATTTTGATAGCACAGGCACTAAGATTGACAATTAATAAATGGGACCTCATGAAACTGAAAAGCTTCTATATGGCAAAGGATACTACCAGAGAAAGCATCACCCTATAGAATGCGAATGATTTTTACCAACTCCACATCTGTTATAGGACTAATAACTAAATTATATACATATCTGAAAACATGAAATATGAAGACAAATAACTCAATTAAAAATTAGGACACATAACTAAACAGAGAATTCTCAATAGTGAACACTCAAGTGGCTGAGAAAAACTTAAAGAAATGTTTAACATCCTTAGTCATCAGAGAAATAAGAATAAAAGCTACTTTGAAATACAACTGTTAGAATGATTAAGGTCTATGACACAAATGACAACTCATGCTGGCCAAGATGCGGAATAAGAAGAATATTCCTACACTGCTGGTCCTATAGTCACAATGGAAATCAGTGTGGTTGTTTCTAGGAAAGCTGATGTAGATCAATCTACCTCAAAATCCTGCTGTAGCACTCGGGCATATAACCTAAAGATGCTTAATATCACTACAAAAACACTTGCTCAACCATGTTCATTGTCGCTCTGTTCAGAATAGCCAGATATTGGAAACAACCTAGATGTCACTCAGCAGAAGGATGGATAAAGAAAGTGTGTTATATTTACACAATGAAGTATTACACAACTGTTAGAAAGAATAACATCATGAAATTTGCAGGTAATTAAAACTAGAAAGAACCATCCTGAGCGATGTATCCTAGACTTAGAAAGATAGATATTGCAGGTATTCACTTATATGGGGGAAATATTTTTTTTTCGAGACATGGTTTCTCTGGGTAGCCCTGGCTGTCCTGGAACTCATTCTGTAGACCAGGCTGGCCTCAAACTCAGAAATCCGCCTGTGTCTGCCTCCCAAGTGCTGGGATTAAAGGCGTGCACCACCACTGCCCGGAAATATTTTTTTAAGTTAATGATAATCAAGGTACCATCAGTAGAACAACACAGCTTATAAATAGAATAATGAGTTCTTGGTTATAGATAGATACCCTTAGGGAAGAAAATAAAATAGATAGAATATATATGATAAAATAAAAATAGATAAAATAAAATAAAATAGATAAAATAGATATGAATGAATGGGTAACTGGAACAGTGGGGACCATGAAAAGAAGAGAGGGATGAGAAAGAGAATACAGGGATAGGCTGACATAAATAAGGGCCATTTGAGGAGAAGTATGCAAACTTAATACAGTAGAAACTCCCTAAAATATAGACCTACATGAAAGCAATTTTGTTGACATCAACAAATAATAGAGGAGACAGCTTCAAATGGTCATCACATGACACCAAATGAGGTTTCCAGTCTAAGGACTGGGACCATCTAATTGAGGTGTTGGTCAAATGAGTCCCATGGGAATCCCCAAACAAGTGAGACCACTGCTAAGACTATAGGTTATTCTACACAAACTGAGAGCAAGGCCTCATTGCTGAACACACCTACACAGCTCATTGAACATAGATAAATCAAGCTGGTGCCTACATAGGGCCTTCACCCCTATGTTCCAGAATCCTTAATTCAGGAAGGTACTCTGCAGGCTACCAAAAGAAAAACATAAACATTAAGTCAGCCACAAACTCTTTGAACTACAAGGGTATGCTGGCTGCCAAATATGCTGCAGCAATGGTGGCATATATATGGGTTCCAATTTATCTTATTATATTTTATTGTGTTACATTTTATTATTATTCTTTATATGTATGTTTGGTTTTCTAATGAAAGACAGTAAGCCAGAGGTTCAAGATGGGAGTTTGGGGTTCCAGGAAGAACTGGGAAGAGTAGAGGGAGGGGAAATTGTAATCAGGCTATATTATGTGAGGAAAAAAACTATTTTCAGTAAAAGGGGAAATATAAGTATTTTATTTTTAGAACAAAAAAATAAATATTTTTAAAAATTTTCTACCATAAGTGATTCTTTGTTCAATGGTGATATTGTACATTTCGATGATTTTACCTCATTTTTTGTAATGTGTATATACATATTTTTATAACAAACTTGAGGATAACAACAAAAATAAGAGGAAGAAGAAAGTTAAAGAGGTAGCAGCAGTGAGATTTTTTGTAATTTAAGAAGGATTGTTCAATGACCACGTACTTAGTTTTTCACCAAAAGCAGGGAATTAAGATTATAGCCCTGTTTTTGGTTTGGTAACTAGGAAGGCATATGTGATCAGTTTGTTAGTGGATAAGTGCTTCTCTGATTACCATATGAGCTGAAGGGATTCTAAAGAATCATAACAGTAAAAGTAAAATTTTCCACAGTTCTAACACCCAAGATTACAAAAATAAATCTGAGTTGAAATGCTGATGGATCTAGTAATATAGCTATAGATTTTTCCAATTTTTTACAGCCAAGTACGGTTTTCCATTAATATCCCTCAGCTTATGCAAGAAACAGATTTCTTTAGTTTTCCTGAAATGTATGTGTATGTGTAGGTTGTTTGTTTTTAGATGAAAATGTCAAGCTGTGGTTTGCAAACTTCTTTCAGTTGTAGATTTCTATAATATCATTTAAGAAAAGTTTATGTTATTGCTTAAGTACCTCAACTTACTAACAATGGCTTCTAGTAAGTACTTACTAGAAAATAAACATGGTTAAAGTTTCAAGTGAAACTTGAAATCCAAAATGAAAGTTGTATGCTCTGTTTTCTCTTCAAAGTGTATACATTTTTTCATTTTTACTAAAATGAAAGTTGTGTTTGGAAACACAAAAGTGAATTATGCTTTTTAATATCTTAGCCATCAGCCAAATACCTGAGATACACCCTGGAAAGTCAATGTGTCAAATATCAGGACAATTTTCTATTTCTTTTGCAAGCACATGATGTGCATCCCAGTTAATCCTTGCTGTAAGAAAGGCATCCACAACTTCATCAGTTATTAAAGAAATACAGAGAAAACTAGAGGGAGCCAGAAAAGGATCAGGAATAGTTTCAATGAGGCCTTCCCTGCTATAGCCTTAGAATAACAGCTGAATTATAAATGAACCTTGGAAAGTCAGCTGGATTCTAACTGTAAGTCCCACACTGTGCAGTCTTCTTGGGTGAAGAAATATCCTCATTGAAGAGATTAGCAGAGGAAGTCTGTATGTGCTCACAGCAGCTGAGATGATGTGTAACTCTGGCCTGGCTTAAAGTGGATTAGCAAGACTTAAAAGATGGAAAATTGTTTTGTGCAAAGCTCACCATGCTTTTAGAAACATAAATGAAATCACAATTCTATGAACGAAAATATGAATTCTATTAGTTCAATGTGGTGAAAATCCCCTTCTAAATGTTTAAACAGAAAAGGATTCTGGCTTGCCAATATTCACATCGGCTAATGATTGTTATGCATTTGAAAACCATTTCCTGGGATTGTTTTTATCAGTTTTGGATTTATCCAGAGAGATGTCAGTTTATGTGTTCTAAGAGATAGTGCCACAAAAATAAACACTAAGCCAAGAGTGAATTATAATTCTGCTTTTAATTCAACATCTATCTAGGTGACCTTTAACTAAATATCTAATCCTCCATTTGCTTATATACATACCTTAAAAAACGTGAGAATATGCATCTTACAGCCCTTAAAATTTTGCAGGGCTTATTAATTTGTATTATGTATTGGAGAGAACAGTAAGAGCAATGGAGAAGTTTTATTCACATTTCTCATATTCCTGCTTCCTACTGATAATTTTTGGTGCAATCATATAATAAGTACATTGACCAGTATAAACTCTTCTTCCCCGATAACAATGAAAAAAAAACTAAGGATGATTTATAAAATACAGTACATATCTGTACAATGATTGCTGTTGTACTTCTTTTCTTCCAGCGACACAATATATCATTCTATCTCAGCATGCAATATAGAGTGATTGGAAGCCATCATCCCTCACTTCACCTCTCCCAAGGATAAGAAGACAAAATCTATATCCATTGTTTAATCGTGAACCATAGGCTATAGATCTCTTTATAAGGTGCTATGTATTGAAAAGGCAAGAGTTTCTATACTGAGAATTTTGTCTTAAAAAAACAACTTTTCTATAGGCCTTCCATGTGTCAGCATCTGGAACTCTCTTCTCTGTCAATCTTTATATAAAGGAGGATAGTTTTAGCAACCCATCAAAGTCATTAAGACTATAAATAGGAGCCAACCATCTGTTTTTATAGCCTCCTTTTTTTCCATTGACTTTTGACAGGTGCTTAGAGAAAGAAGTATTTGAATGTCCTGATTTTTGTGTATGTCTGAAAAAGAAAGAAGTACACATTGCCTAGACGCTCTAGTAAAACATTAATTTTTCCAGCTTTTATAATTCAGTATTTCAAAAGATTACATACCTTTTTCTGGTATCATTTCACCAGTTGCAGTGTTTCTACATAGAAAACCAGCCCTTAGCTAAAAGCAAATTTTGTGTCTGTGGTTATAGCACTGTGGTGGACCTAAGTTTATACAGCAGTCTTGCATTTGATTCCTGGCATAGTAAAAAGTAAAAGAAAGTATAACTCAAAGGAGAGATCCTAGATAAAATAGAAGAAATAAAATGATAGAAAACACAGTATACCAAACCAACCACAACATATTTATAAAATTATCCTTTTTGGACTTGATACAAATTTTTAGATTTGATATTTCTACCAGGTACAAAGAAACTATTAAGAATCTAAATCCGAATGATAGAAGAATGTGTATCTGGAAAATATTTTTAAAAGAAGAAGGAAAAGATGTATAACACATTAATTTTTTCTCAAGTAATCTTTTAATTCAAAAAAATCTTTGTTGGTTTGATAACAGAGCATGTATTTAAGAATATTAATTAACAGAGCTGAAATCTGATGTCTATAAATATAAACTGACAGCTTCTCCAGAGTCACAGGAATAAGTCAAAGAAAAATCCCAATTGCTATCAACAACAGATACTTCAAGTTTAGTGATATAGCTCAGTGGCAGGCACAGCATATAAATGGCATGAAGATCTGGACACAAATCCTAGAAAAGTAATGTTCACTAATATTAAAATACACTTATAACAGAGTAAATACAAAAACAGAGTATCACAGTAAAAAAGAATTGTGTAAGGTACATGTGCTCCTGGTACTCTCAATATACTATAGACCTCGGTACAATCTTTTGTTTTGTGAATTTTTATCTAGTTCTAGATTTAGGGACCTAAAATTTGTGCTTAACTTATAGGAATCCTATGTAATCAAGTAGGAAAGTCATAATAGTTTGCAAGATAATGATTTTGTTGTGGATGCTGGAAGATTTCCAGTGATTCAAATAATAGAGATTATAGTTAAATCACCTAGGCCAATGTAAGTCAAGTTCAAGATCTTTTTCATATTTACAAGCAACAATGATATTTGGCTTGTAATAGGCTTGCACACTAATTGTGTACCTGTTTGTAATGACCACACATATCTGATCATTTTTTAAAGATACTAGAAAAAACTTTTGATCCTGGGTAGTACCAATATCACCATAGCCCATATGGTTTTATCACACATAAAGAGAGAAGAGTTATTTATAGTTTCTATGTTGGATAAGTCAAAGAAATGTACTCTTTAGCGAAGACACTCTGACACATAAGTGTCTAGAAATGTTTCAATACTTGATCATTAGATTTAAATTTGTTCTGCCAAGGAGTACTTAAAAAAAGAAAGAGCTTGCTTTAGTAAGTTGTCATTTTATTTGCAGGTAGGTTTGCCTTACTGAGAAAAACTATGAGATAAAGAAAAACTGTATCACATATCTGGAAAGAAGAAAGAGCTATGATGAAAGCAGACAGCAAAGAACACAGTAGAGCACTCTTTGAAAAATAACCTGGGCTGGGGCTGGAGCAATGCTGCAGTATGTAAGTTGCTTATTGAACAAGCATGAAGACCTAAGTTTGGAACCTCAGCACCAACAAATCCAGATATGCTTATATCCTCAGTGCTGGTGCAGGGGATGTGTGTGGAAAGAGAAGAATCTTCAAAGTTTGGGGAACCAGCCAAGCCAAAAAATTCAAGCTCAAGGAAAAAAAAAAGGACAGGTATAAAAGAAGGCACCTAGCTATCTCCTTCATCCACATGCAACAACCATATGCATTCATGCATGCACACACACATACACACACACACACACACATACACATACATACATATACATATACACACAATACTGAATGGATGAAAAAGGATTAATGTTGATAATGCAGCTATTTTCTATAGTGTGTGGTGAAAGACTTTTGCATCTTTCTAGCGTTAAAGAACGTAACTAAGAATGAAATCTGTTAGAAGTAAGTAATAGCTGCCAAGATAGTAAAAGTTCCAATCAAAGTGATTTGTGCCAATTTAATATTATGCTAAAATATTCAAATGTAGTCAACCTTTAGGCTAGCTCCAGATGGAGAAAACAGAACTAATAACATTTCTTCTCAGTTCCCATGTGAATTTCTCAGTAGTTACAGAATCCTAAAACAATGTCATTGGGATCATAGGCTATTGGCCTGCAAACTCTGTATAAGATTATGTGATGTAAGTTATATTCTGTGACATTTAGTCAACATATATGGTAGCTTCAATCTTAGGGGAAAGGTAGTGGGAAGGGTTTTAAAAGGATGAATATTCTCTAAATTAGACTTTTCTAAACATATCATTTCACATAGGATTAGTCTTATATACACATTTATTCAGGGTATATACATTGAATCTTCTGTTCTTAAGTTGTTAATTGGTTTTTCATTCATGTCCACAGTCAATCTCATAAATGCTAGATTCTTGTTAGTAGTCATTTTTAAGATTAAAATATATTTATATCCTTTTTCTTTCATTCCATTACATCCTCCCAGTCTCCTCATGTACCCTCCCTATGCTCACTCTAGAAATCATAACCTCTTTTTCTTTGATTGATTGCATGTGTTTGTGTGTGTGTGTGAGTGTGTCTGTCTGTCTGTCTGTGTCTCTGTGTGTGCACCCCTGTGTGTGTGTGTGTGTATGTGTGTGTGTTTGTCTAAGTATACAAATATAATCTTCTCAGTACATTTAGTGTTACCCAACCTATTTTAGATTTATCCCTGGGAAAGACTACTTCATCTGCTCTCATTGCTACTTAGTTACATATAGTTCTTTGTCTAAGTTTGGAGCCTTTAGCAATTTTTTTTATGTCTTCCATATGACTATGTCTATTGATGCTGTCCTTGTTCAGGTCTTGTTTAGGAAGTCATATTGTAGAGATATAATAGTTGAAGCTCCTCTGTCTTTTCTAGGAAACATACTCTCATAGCAGGTTTTATGATATTTTGGTTTTTACAATCTTTATCCCCCCTTTAATGTAGTGTTCCCTCAGCCTTGGATGAAGAAATTGTATTGTAGATGCACTCAACCTGAGTTTCCCAAGATTAATTCTCTGTATTTAGGTAAGTTTTCTCATAAAGCCCACATTCTTGATAGTTGTATGGCTGAAAGTTATGGCAATTGTACTTTCTTTTTATCAATTAGGTAAAATATGGTTCAGCAAGAGCTAAAGATAGACTGGAGCTCTGAAATCATCTTCATTAAAGACAATAAAATGAATTCAATTAGCTATAAATAAAGGAATGAATTCTAAGTAAAACAAATCCCCAGACATGTGAACATTTAAAACTACCTGACTTCACATAGGTTTTCTGTGCCTTCAGAAAGAAAACATCCAACTATATGTATAATCATTGATATGATACAAGGATGATGTAGGATCTCCTAGAGGTCTGATCACGTGTGTGTGTGTGTGTGTGTGTGTGTGTGTGTGCACGCTAGGGGAGGGGCATGCCTTTACAAAAACTATGACCAGCAGAGTATGGATCCATGAGAACCAAGAAGGATGTCCAATACAACACTCCTCAGTAATTGGCTTTGGTTCAGAAATTGAGATTCTGAGACTGTGTAGTTTATTTTAGGCGTAATTAAAGAGAGGGTAATTTGGAAATAAAGTTTCCTGGTGATGATTAATTCATCCCTACATGTACAACAATGTTTAAAACATAATTGTATCAGAACACTTGTAAACTACAAGTGACATTTTCTATAAAGATAGGTTCTATAGATTAACTGATGAAGAAGGCTCAAGGCAAACAATGCTTGTGATACATAATTCACAGAGGATAATGCAATAGATTATACACAGAAGCATCTGGGAGAGCAGTTTTGCCTGGCCATAAGGATAATGCATACGTCACCTCTGTACCCAGCCTTCTTGATGAAAAACAGGTTACATATCTGTCCCCTTGAAGAGACAACCATGCAAGTTTATCATTTTGCTCCCTGTACTCGCTGACCTGGTACTATATTTCCAGTACTTTTCCCCACAGTCACTTATTAATTCACCACAAGAATTTAAGGGGTACATCATTATGTATGCTTTCTTAAAGAGGACCTCAAGATGAACTATGCAACTAACCAGTGGTCTCTCAGCTGTACCCCCAGTTCTATATCTGTACATCTCTAACATCAGCTCAAAGTACTAAAATATTCCTACTTGTGTAGTATATGCTTTGAGAACTGGGTGAAAAACTCACAAATTCTTAGACTAATTCTGAAACTGGCACTTGCTAGCTATCTCCATTCTAATTACTATTGTTCTCAAAACATAATATAAAACTTAAAGACCAGTGTACCACACATCAAGTGCTATTGGACTAATTAAAATTAATATATAAAACATCACTTATAAGCAAAGACTTTTGTTTGGTTACTTTCTCTCTCATTAGTATCAGCTCCTCTGAGCTCCTGAACATGGATCATTGTTGTTGCAAGTTACAACACATGCCTATGTATGAAATCATCCTTAGAATCAAAAGGAAATACACATATTTCTCACAAATAACCAGATTTGACTGAGAGTAGACTGAGGAGGATAATGAGAGACAACTGAAGCCTCATTTTGCTATCACAATGGCAATAGCAGGTGATGGTCTGTCCTTAACTTTACTAGCTAAATATTACCATTATATACCACCTGCTATATACTGTCCACACTTCATATTTAAAAGTACAGCATCGGTAGTTCAATTAACTGCAAATTAAAAATGCCACAAAGCCAAAGATTTCTCTGTGCTTAGTATGTACCTGTGGAGGATTGACTATAGTTGGGCTAGGTGTGGCACTAATAGGAGGTGTGGCCTTGTTGAAGTAGGTGTGACCTTGATGAAGGAAGTGTGTCACTGTGGGGGTGAGCTTTGAAGCTCTGCTTGAAAGTTGAAGAGTCAGTTTCCCCTGGATGCAGTGTAATCAAGAGGTAGAACACTCAGATACCAGGGATTGGAGTATTGCAGTGACTATGTTTTTGCTTGGAGTAATGTAGATTGGGGACTTGAGAAAGCAGTAGAATGTTTTAAGTAAGGCTTAATGGGTCATGCAAGTAGGAATATTGAAAATATTCATGCTGAGGATGATTAGAACTGTGCAGGGCTGGCTCAAAAGATTTCAGAGACAAATTTTAGCATATGGCCTAGAAACTCTTTTTGTGATATTTTGGTGAAGAATGTTGTTGCTTTTTGCCTTTGCCTTTGAAGAGTCTACCTGAGGCTAAGGTGAAGAGATTCATCAAATTAACTGCATTGACAAAGGAAGTCAAATCAGCCAAGTTGAGAATCTGTGCTGTGGTTTACTCTCATGAAGAGTGTCTGGATCAATCACAGCAAGCTTAGAGAGAAAAAAATACAAATGTATGGTTCAAACAATAAAAGGGTACCAGAAAGTAAAATAAAGCTAAATCCTGTGTTCAAGGATATTAAATGGAATTAAGGGAGTGGCAACCTTGGGGCAAGATCCCACCCAGCTAAACTTATGCATTCACACCTGTACAAGGGGTAGTTTTATCATGTTAGGTGTTATTATTACCTGATTATTGTTTAAATTTGAACATAAGGAGATGTGATTATGTCAAATTGATAAGGGATGGATTGGGATGTCTATTCTCAGTTGTTAACTTGACTAAAATCTATAATGAAAAGCTTAGGTGTATGCATGGTAGTACATACCTTTAATACTAGGAGACAGAGTAAAGCAGATCTCTGAGTTCAAATCCATCCTGATACAGAGCAAGTTCTAAATAGTGAAAAGTTAAAGTCCAGGTATGATGGTACATGCCTTTAATCCCAGAACTCAGGAGACAGAGACATGGAGATCTCTGAGTTCAAGGTCAGTTTACAAGCAAATTCCAGGACAGCCAAGCTTAGGCAGTGAAGGAGTTGGAGAACAAAGCTGGTGATAATAGAAGAAGGAGCCCAGGTTCCAGCTCCAGTAAGCAGCAGAACTTGGCAGCTTCTGCCATTTGGCTCTGGCTCTAGAGTCAAGAATAGAAGGGACTACTGGAATAATTGATACTGACTAGTTAAGAAATTTGCAGTGATTAAGAAGAGTCCAGTGTCTCTGACATGAAATCTTTTGGAAAGTGTTTTCTGAGAACATTAAGATGCTGTGTTCTAGACAGCCAAGGTCCTACCTTGTGATACAGCTGGACTTGGTAATGTGTAAGAATCATTCAGGTGGTACTAGTTTTGAAGGCATGAAAGGGTCATGGAGAACATGAGGCTTAGCACTTTTAGAGGCCAGGGAAGACCATTGGTAAAGGTGCAGCCCCAGTTGAGTAGATGAAGGGGTGGTGCAAAGAAGTTGAGGCTTGGCACCATGAAAGAAAGCTAAGTGAGGCTATTGGTGAAGCTTAGTTGTAGTGAATGAGTGCAACAAATTGGAGCTGCCAGTACACCCAGAACAGTAGGAGCAGTGGAGTGAAGTCAACCAAAGCCTAGAGTGCTACAGAGAGCAGAGCTGAAGATGTGAGTCAAGATGTTTAGAAGAGTCCAGAAGATCATGTGCAGATCCCAGACCTTGGAACAATAAGCTGTAAAGTTGATGTTGCTTTAGATACCATAAAATGTTAGAGATGTCTGAACTATAGGATATCTGCTGAGGAAAGCCGCTAACAGGTAGTGGAAGCAGCCCAAGAGAACAAACACTTTTGCTGCTGAATGCCAGATTTGCCCACAGCCATCAACAAGAATGAAAGGAGTTGGAGATCTGAAAAGTGCTTTGACATCAGACACAGAGATACAGAGTTTGGAGATTGCCCAGCAGGCTTCGTCTCTTGCTTTGGTCCAGTACTTCCTCACCATGACATTTTGGAATGGTCATGTATATCCTGCATGATGGTGGAGATATGTGACCTGCTTTTTATTTTGATTTCTTAAGGGATTCCATTTAAGGATTACAGGACATTCAGGAGCATCTTTGAACTTTTGATAAGATTGAGACTGTTAGAGACTATGGAACTTTTCAAGTTGGACTAAATTTATTTTGCATTATGCTATGCCTAAGTATGCCTGTCATAGTCTCGTGCGTTTGAACAAGTCTATGCAGTCAAGGAATGTGGTGGTTTCAATATGCTTGGCCCATGGAGTGGTGCTATTAGGAGGTGTGGCCTTGTTGGAGTAGGTGTGGCCTTGGAGGAAATGTGTTACTGTGGGAGTGGGTTTCAAAGTTCTTCCCAGTGTGGAAGTGTCAGTTATTCATGACTGCAGTCAGATCAAGGTGCAGAAATCTCAGCTTCATCTCCAGTACCATAACTGCCTGCATGCTGTCATGCTTCCTGCTATGATGATCATGTACTAAACCTCTGAAACTGTAAGACAACCCCAAGTAAATGCTTGACTTTATAAGAGTTGTCTTGGTCATAGTGACAGTTCACAGCAATTGAAATCCTAACTAAAATAGACATACCTTAAAGAATATAGTTCTCTAGAGTCACAGAACTTATGAACTGTCTCTATATTGCATGAATTTATTGTGATGACCTACAGTCCAACTAACCCAACAATGGGCAACTGTGAATGGGAAGTCCAAGAATCTCAGTAGTTACTCAGTCCCATGAGGCTAGTTATTTCAGCTGATCCTCTGTAGAAGTAGGTTCTAACAAATATTCTGGCAAGTAAGAGCAAGCAGTTGAAGAAGATTAAATCTTCCTTTTTCCAATGTCCTTATGTAGGCCTCCCGCAGAAGGGGGAATAGAAGCAAAAAAGAGTGGCAAAGGTAAAAAAGATAGACATATGTAGGAAGAAGGCAAAAAGATGGCAAGTAGGCATATGATAGTAACTATTTCCTGACTCAAGGCAAATGCACACCAGTAGAGAATAACCACATTATTAATAGGTATAGTTCCTGGTAAATACTAATAAACAGTCTAAGGGATGAACAGATTTCAGAGAGAAGGTTATTTCTTCTGAAAGTTCAATTAAAGATGTGATGGCAAAGGATATTTGCTGTTTCGAGCAAGCAAAAAAGAATTTTGTCATTGTTTAGGTCAGAGTGCATGAAAGTGAAACATAAGGGTGTTAACTGAAAAACTCATTATGGGAGGACCTTTTGGAAATCCAGACTAAGATAATGATTTCACATGGAACTTCATTCTGAACCCACAGAAGTGGAATAGTACAAATTGCTGTGAAAATTCTTGCTACAGTCTTCAGGGAAGTGGCTGTGCTTTGGTATTCTGATACTCCTTAGTCATTGGCTGCAAGTCAGCTAGGACAATCCTGCTCCTGGTACTCTTCCAGGAAAGCAACTCCCATTGTCCAAGAGCCATCAAATGAATGAGAAATAGATGAGTACCATAAGGATCCCAAGGTCTACCCAAGAAAAAAGAAGCGGTGTGGGTATGGCTAAAAGTGTGCAAGCAGGAACAAGAATTAGTCAGGGTTCTCTAGATAAGAGCAATAATGGATAGGAATGGCCCATTAAGATCAACTCCAGTGGGCTGAACTTATTCAATGGTCTAGCAAGAACAGTCAGACCCAGAATGTGTATCTCTGTAGAAAGTCTCTACTCAACCCCTTTCTAAACACACACACACACACACACACACACACACACACACCATTAAGCTTTTATCAGAAATTATATGACAAAAGAGTGAAAAACATGTGTAGCTTCTCTTCTTATTATAAATTGTTTGAGTGAAGTAAGTCAGTGATAAAACTTTTTGTATTAATATTAACATTAGATACTAGTTCAAATAGCAAGCCTGGCTATTTCTAGAAAACAATATTTACAATAAGGAAAAATAGACAGCTACCCTCTTTGTTTTGTTTCCTTCTAAACAGAGCAATAACTAACTAGTCATCCTATCCTGGGAATTATAACACTTCTTGCAATTTGCACTGAGGAGTTCTCAAAGCTATTATTTTGCTCACTTAACTCATGGTGCTCGGCATATATTCACCTGTGAAAGACTTACATGAAAGGAGAAATAATGTCATCAAAACTTTGTTTTGTCACAGAGAGAGTCTGAGTAACATTATTCTTGATAAACAACTATACCAGAAATACACTTAAATAAAAATAAATAAGGTTTTGTTTATTAGTTACTTCAGTAATGTCTGTGACAAAATATCCATAGGTTGCACTCAAGAGAGGCAAGGCTAATTTAGCTCATGTTTTCAGAGTGCTATGGTATATTATGGTAGAAATGGCAAGGCTGTAAGGCTGCATCTGTGAGCTTAGGACTGTGTGATGGAGGCCATATATAGTGGAACACATTTTTAATGCCAGTTCTGGGGAGGTGAAAACACCTGAAGTTAAACCAAGACTTCCACAAGTACATGCACAAATGTGGACCTACAGCTGCGTGTACGTGTGTGTGTGTGTGTGTGTGTGTGTGTGTGTGTGTGTGTGTGTTCACAGAGTGAGAGACAGATAGATGGACAGACAGACAGAAATATGTATGTTCTTAGACAAAAAAAAACCTAGCACCCAAAGATATAAGAATGGCAAAAATCTAGTAATGAAGTCACTATGAGTCCAATTTAGCTCTTAGAGACTATGACAGAAATTTGCCAATTCTTAGCATGATTACTCACTGTGTATTAAACACATGGGGACATATTGACTTAGATCAATAGAAAATCAGAGGAAAATCAAAATAAAGTTTTATTTTTTTACCTCACATAAATTGTCTTTTTTTTTTCAATAACTGCAGGGGTAGTGACTGTAGCTACTTCTACACTGGTATTACTTATTTATTTGTTTGTTCATTTATTTTTGCTTGGCTTTATTTCATTTTGTTTTCATTCTCTCATATATTAGATTCCACCTAGTCTCTCCTTTCTCCTCTCCTCCTAGTTCCTGCCACCTTCTACCTCCCTTTTTTCCCAAATCCACTCACTCCTCCATTTCTCTTCAGAAAGGAACAGTACTCCCAGGTCTATCATCCACACATGGCATAACAAGTTACAATAAGACTGTGCACAAACCTGCATTTTATGGCTGGATGAGACAACTCAGTACCATAAGGGTCCAAGGAACAAGAGTTAGAAACAGCCCCCACTCCCACTGTTAAGAGTCCATCAAAGAACACCAAGATATACAGCTATAAAATATATGCTGAAGACTTAGCCAGACCTCTACAGGCTCCCTGGTTCTCACATCAGTCTCTGTAAGGCTCTATGAGCCCTGCTTACTGGATTTTGTGGCCAGTGTTTTTGTTGTGTCCTTGACTCCTTTGGCTCCTAAAATTCTTCCTCCACCTCTTCTGCAGGATTCTTTGAGCTCTGACTAGTGTTTAACTGTGGGTCACAGCATCTGATTTCATATATTACTGGATGAAGCCTATGATAACAATTGTGGAGGTTCCTGTCTAGGACTATAGCAGAATATTTTTAGGAATCATTTGTTGACTTGTTATTGTGTTTTATTTTTTGCTGTCTTTTTTTGTTCTATTCTAATTCTTTGGACTATCCAGTGTCCAGTTCCTGGCCATCCAGCCAGTGTAAGATGTATACTCTCTCTTCTAGCATGGGTCTTATGTTGGACTAGTCATTGGTTGGCCACAAGTTCTGTGCCATCTTTACTTGAGTAGATTTTGTAGGCTGGAAAAATTGGAGGTGGGCTGTTTTGTGGCTGGGTTGTTGTCCCAGCCATTCCATTTGAAGCTTTGCCTGCTTACAGAGGATTACCAGTTCAGGATCCATATCTTCCTTTGCTAGGACACCCCACTAGGGAAATCCTCATAGATTCCTGGGACTTGCCATTGCACTAGGTTTCTACCTTGCCCCCCAAATGCCCAATTCCAGTTATTTGTTGTTGGTTTTGGCTGGTTCTTTTTGTTGTTGCTGTTTTTCCATTCAGTGGGAAAAAATGTTCCCAGATGTGTCAGCAACTATTCTCTTTGTATTAATATAACACAATCATTATTTGCTAAGAATTGAGTTTTTGACTTATAATAAAATTTTGCATTTATTTTTGATGCAAGCAGCTATTAAGTGCTTATTACTATTACAATTTATGAAACCATTTTAATTTATTTTACAATGTTCTCAGGGATAAGAGTGACTTTGTCACCTCAACAAGATTGAAAGGCACCATCTTTCAATGCTTCTTCTCATACAGTTGAGACTCACCATGCAACTGTTAGTTTGTTTTTATTGTAAAATTATTAAAGGGGGTTTGTTCACTTTTTATATTTCATATATTTCAAAAGTATAATTACAAATGCTATCTGTAGGGACCATACTAAAGTTTGTATAATGAGAACATTTAGAGACTTAAAGCGTTTTCTGTGACTGCAAGGCTATTAATTCTATAACAGGCTATAGAAATGTGTAAGTTTGGTAAATTACAAGCAAACATTGTTCAAATAATTTATTGTAACTTTAAAAAATGCTCGTAGAATGTAGTAGCAGCATTAGCAAGATAAATCTTTGAGTTTGTTTTGTCTTTGCCTCTAGTTTTGAAGCTTTAGCTGTTTGATTCTGACAACATGAATGCATTGAATTAATGAAGTTACACCAGTTCACTTCTGTAATGTTAATTTTATATATAGTCTTTTATGGAAACACTTCTAACATAATAACTATAACTCAGACAATGTTATAGAGTCTGTAATAAATATAATTATGTAAAACTTTTAAGTTAAAATCTGATTTTAAAATATTAGTGAGTTCATTTACTGTCTTTATAGAGAAGCAAATTAAAAATTAAGATGAGAAGTCTAGAATATGGAATTAAATCAAATTCTTGCTCTATTGATTGATTACTTATTCCTTTTCATCTTTAAAATGTTAAGTTTTTCCAGTTTACCCCCTGCATTTTAAAATTACTCTAATAACAGTTAATTATAGTGTGAGTCTATTGAGCAGGTATACAAGATACTACATGGTACCCATGTGACCCAACTCTACAACTGCTTTTATGTATCCAAAAGGCTGTATATCCTACCACAGAGATGTGTGTACATCCTTATTTATTACTACTCTGTTCACAGTAGAGAAGAGATGGAACTAAGAAAAGTGTTAATCAACAGATGAATTAATAATATAAATGTAGCTTCTAATGCAACAGAATTTTATTCTCTAGTAAAGAAAATATGGAATTGTCAAATGTTTTGAAAAATTGATGGATCTGGAAAATATTATTTGATGAGGTAACTCAGACTCAGAAACACACACACACACCTGAGAGAGAGGGAAAAAAAGAAGAAAGAAATTGAGAGAGGAGAGGTATAGGATATGAAACTAGAAGAGAGACCATGAGAGTGAAGTAGAAAAGTTAGGGAAAAAAGGGGAAACTAACAAAATATATGTGATCCAAAAGAGAATGGGTCTAAGTTGTACAAGGAGAGGGATGAGAGGGAAGAGTAGATGAGAACGTATTTTCAAACAATGTTTGAAAACGCCGTAGTGAAACCTGATATTTTGGATGGTAACTGAAGCTTATTTATTTTGACTTTGTTCTGGCATCTGGCATAGAAGTGCTTATTGACTATTATCTATTCTTTTGGAGTTAACCAATATCTGGCTATAAGACAGTAAAAAATATAGCTTATGCCTTTAACAACAGAAAAATATACATATATTAACACATTTAACACATTAATGATCATTTTAAAATAGTGACAATGAAACCAAATCTAAATTATTCAAAATATTATTAAACAGACTGAAACCATTCTTTTTCCTTGGAGCATCAGCCAACAAGTCTTATATTTTTTTCTAAAACATGTTTGTGAGTAGGCTGACACACTCTGTACACAATGGATTTTGACTTATTTACACATCATATAAAGAGCATGAATTACCTAAATTCATATAATTTAAACTGGAACATTTTTTAAAAACCATCTAAGATACACAAAGAATGATCAGCTTGAGAAGCAGTGTTCAGTTCATTGGATTATTTTGCTTTTTCATTGGTGTGAATATTTATTCCTATTTAACTACAATATCCACCTAGGAACTCAATTGTCCCTAGAATAATATTCATCATATTTTCCTACCTAAAATTAAGAGAATGGCTATCATTGTCATGAGATGTCCATAATTGTTAAATTTATATGAATGAAAAATATAATATTTGTAGCTATTTATCTCACTAAACACTTTTGTGAGGTTCCTCTGAGTTTTTGCTGTTGTTATTGTTGCTTTGTTTGTTATGCATTTGTTTTCATTGTAGGTAGTACTTCAAAATAATGGCATAAACACCATGGTTTCTTTATTTGGTCTCTTCTTCACATAAGTATATGTTTTTCTGTATTTTTCTTTTATGATAGTGCTGTAAGGGCATTCTTAAATGCATCTTTCTGGAGGAGACATATGTATAGTCTTCTATTGTCTTTATACATAAGAGTAGAAATCACCAAATCAGAGTTTGCATACATATATGAAAAGTGAATTTTTACTGAGTCTAGGAAATACTGGCCATAAAGACAGGAAAAAAAACCGACTGAATATCCACCATATACAATCATTGTGTTATTCTCTCTTTTTTGTTGTTGTTTTTAGAATAAAAAGAGAAGAGAAAGCTGTGACTTCATCTTTTGTAGACTATTGGATTTTAAGATATAGTTGAGTAAATAAAAAAATAAATGAGCACAGACTGATAATCTCATAACTCATTAGTTTATTCTTTTGAATTAAAGAGGCATGAGCATTAAGCATCATGTAAGAATGTGATTTTCATGTAATAATTCCCCAAATGGAACTTTTTTGGGGAACACAGTTGAACCTGATAATCAAGGAATAAATAATTATAGAAACAGGAGGCTTTTCAAATATAACATCATGTTCTCAGAACCCTATGATGAGGAGGATATTGGCTACATGAAAGAATCTGGAGAGGAAGAAATGTGGGACTATGGACCAAGACAGAGGGGAGGTTTAGCCATTGTTACATGTAGAATTAATCAATATAAATAGAAAAGTTATGGAATTACTTTAATATAATGGTGGATAGATGTATAGAAAAGCTGTTGTATGGATAAAGTTATAGATTAAAGCTAGGATATAAGAAAAGCACAAACTGACAGTTCTGTATAGAGAGGGTACCTCCAGGACAAGGGTAATATAAATGCAAATGATGAGGACCTGACTGATTCCAGGGCTTGGAAGGGCCCATATTTGACAAAACATTTCCAGAAGAGGCACAACACACATATCTATTCAACCCAGACAGGGAGTCCATGACAGAACAAAGTATCAATACCACCAAAGTCTAGCTTGGTGAACCAATAAGTTTTGTTAGGATTACCTAAATGAACACAGGTGAGGAGTTATTTATTGGAACAGAACAGACTCAAAGACAGCTGTGTCATCAAAGCTCACTCCAGCATGGGTGAAAGCTAACAAAGCTGGGGACTCAGGATAAACGACACAGACTAGAGGCAGTTCAACAGGTCAAAGAATATTTTTTTGTAAGTAATTAAGTTGGTCTAAACCTCACCCAGAGAGCACTGCTGGCACTGCTTTCCAGTCAGCTATTCTGATCTTAGTCTTCTTTGCAGCTTGGCTCCTCTAAACGCTCTTTTCAGAGCTTTCCTTGTCTGAGAGTAACTGTCACCAGGTTGGCTTGTTTAGTTTGGGAAGAAGTAGCCTAGTGAATCTGATGAATTCCAGGGACTTCCTGCATCTATTTTGAGTTCCTTATCTTCTGGCTTATGGACCATCCATGCAGGATGGACTGTTTCAATAGCTTATTCAATAAGGGCTTGAAACCTATAGAACTTGATAAAGGAGACTGAAGGTCATATTAATAAAGAATGCATAAAAATGACCCTGGAATTATTGGTTGGCTCAACTAAAAAATAATAAAATCACCTTAGCCAAGGAATAGAAGGATAACATAAATATATGCATGTATGTATAAATATATATACATATATATGTGTTTATATATGCAGGCTTATTTAATAACATACTATGATAAAGATACACTCTTGTTAAATTGGAGTACATAGCACAACAGCAGAAACAACTCAACCCTCTTCAACAAGGTTGATGTTGCAAAACAACTGAAAATTGTCTGTGGGTCTTCTTGTGAGTGCTATGGCACAAGTGTATGCCCTCCCCAGTACAAACACAAACCATGGACTCATATCCAATGTAAATGTATTGGCTTCCTTCCTGACACAGCCACAGATACTGTCTGTCAGCCTTTTGTCAACCCTGGCAGATATTTTGAATCTCCAGTCTTTTGCAAATACTGGATTATGTATTTGAGCCTGAGTACATGTTAGGAGGTATTTAGAGAGTGCATCTGCTACATGAGTGTATGAAATAGATCAATGGAAATCGGTCACCAAATAGTTTGAATGTTACTGCAGCATCATTACACATTTCAATCCCATTAAATTTTCTACTGTTACAGACACTCTTTATGGATTTGTTCTGGGCTTAACTTATTATCATGAACCTAATGAAAACATTTCATCTATGTGCAACTGTCACTAAGATGTCTGTAACTGTTCTGTTTTAATATGACAGTGAAGGAAGAAACACTTAACAGCATATACAATCAAAAAGAAAAATCTTATTTGTAACTTAGGATTTGTTTCATGTTTAACTTTTCTCATTTAGGGTCTGACTAATTCATGTTCTTTCTTGTCAGGAACTATATTTGAATGACTGAAGACACTGACTGCTTTTCCTATGGGTATCTGTGAGTATGTGTGTAGATGTGAGTTCATGTTTGTCTGCAGTGTTGCGTGTACATAGATGTTAATAGAGAGACCAGAGGTCAATCTCAGGTGTTGTTGCTTGGGTGCCATTCACTTCATTTGCTTTAGATAGTCTCTCATTAGATCTAAGGCTTGCTGACTGTAGTAGGCTGGCTGGCCATGGAGCCCAAGGGTCCTACTTACCTCCATGATTCCTGAGTGATGGGAATAGAGGAATGTGCCACCACACACTGGTGTTTACATGGATGCTGGTTATAGAACACAAGCCCTGCATGGTGACCCCTTTATTGACTGAACTATCTTTCCAACCCCAAGAAATTGTTTTTTAAAAGCTAGAAACTATAAAATGTAGAGCTAAAGTATATCTTTATTTTCTTCTACTTAACTCCATTTTTTTTTCTTTTTAAAATAATTTAGAAGCTTGCTGCTAGCATAGATTTTCTAGAACTATATCTTGTCTCACATCACTGACAAAGACAATGCTAGCTCCCAAGTAAATACTGCGGAAAACTACAGATAGGATTTTCTTTTTTTTTTTTTATGTCAAACTTTTTTTTTTATTAATTTCTTTTTTTTTTGAACATGAAATGCTTTTTTATAGCATGTTTTACAAGGGGAGGGGGTAAGAGGGTCCAGGTGGTGGAAAAGTACAAAATCTTCTTGGCCTGTGCCTTGAAACATGTCATGGTCTATATGGTACACTGCCTTGAATTATGATCTACCTGCAGATCTTCAGAAGATATGGTACACTGCTTGAGTTATGGTCTCCCTGCTATTCTTAAGAAGACATGGTACTCTGCTTTGAGTCTATATGCAGTTGCTAAGCAGGATCTTGCAGTTGCCAAGCTTCAGAGGACATTGTGCAGGTGGGGAAAGGTAGGGGGTAATGGTAAGGGCGAGGGTCCTGGCTTCTGGCATCTCCCCCTTCTCTGTTTAGTTAGAGAAGGCGTCTTATGTTCAATCCCAACTATGTGAGTTTTGAATTTGGATGTCTAATTATGGGGGGTCTTAAACAAGTTCACAACCCCAAAACACTGATGTGAGACGAGTCACATCGATGGTCGAAGGCTTTAGGCTGTCGACGATGGGCAACGTCAAGGGACTCTGATGTGGGTGAAAGGAGGGTGAGGGCCCTGTCTTAGGCCATGTAGGCTGCACCCACTCCCAGCACCACGCACTCCTTTTCGGCTGCATTGGGTGGGCCCCTGGGAAGTGGACCTACAATAATCCCGTCATTGGGCTAACTCACAGCCATCCTAGTCTCTTGTCAATGTTCAAGTTACCAACCATTTGTCAGTTTGGGGTGTAATATTGTCATAAAGGAAGGCTCCCCAATGTTAGCGGCCATATCAAGGGTGGCCTTGGTTTAGGAAAAAGCCAATTTTTGTTGTGGTGATCAAGAGGCCAAGCTCTCTAGCGAGAGAAATGAGGGCAAAGCCAGGCATACCAGGAACCCTTCTGGAGGGCATGGAAGTCTAGGGGTAGACCGTAGGGGGAGGCAGGGGAGCTGACAGCTGTGTCAGTCTCCTGCGGAGTCACTTCTGGATTCTCTGCAATTTTCAGCTGATGGTAATGAACTTCAACTGCCTTCTTGATGGCAGCATCAACCTGGTTCCGTGGACGACAGGTCACGGGCGATGATCTCTGTCTTGCTCAATCTTGATGTCGTGCGCACATCCTCTCAATGAGGGTCCGTCCGGATGGGTCCGTGCCTTGAGCCCCACGTCTGGGTGCCACTTGACCCGACCGGTGGGTCCTGGTTATTCGTGGGGGCGAGGAGGACTGCAACCTGCTACTCTTCAGAAGATATGGTACACTGCTTGAGTTATGGTCTCCCTGCTATTCTTCAGATGATATGGTACATTGCTTTGAGTCTATCTGCAGTTGCCAAGCAGGATCTTGCAGTTGCCCAGCTTCAGGGGATCTTGTGCAGGTGGGAAAAGGTAGGGGGTGAGGGTAAGGGCGAGGCTCCTGGCTTCTGGTCCATCTGGGTTAGAACTTCTAATAGCAGGCATCACGGGTGATTCAATTTTACCTGGAAAGAAAAAAGAAGGGGATTCTCAGGGAGATTTCTCTTCCCTGGATGTAAATTGTTATTCATCGTATTTATGATTGGGCCTGGCTTTGTGAGGGTATCTATTTTTTTCATTAATATTTGTGGTAGCCGGTTAGCTGTGCCTTCTGTGGTATTGGACAGGCATATCAGTCCTCGGCTCCATAAGGGAACTGGGACTGGGGCATTCCCTTTATGGGTATGAGGGTCCTTCCCCATATCTGTGGCAAAGTTTTGTTGGTCTTGGTGGTGCCCGAGGTCACCAACATGGTCAGCAAGAGATTTGCCATGAGCTTTCAGCTTTAGAGAGAGAAAAGTGAACAAGGCATGATGGAGAGTATTTCAGGGGGACTCCTTCTGAGGGGGTACCGTTCCCCCTCTTTTGTTTTTAAAGCCAATTTTTCAGAGTTTTTGTAAAATCAGGGCAGAAGCGCCAACAGTTGCTCCTTCCACACTCAGAGAGTCATGAAGGCCTTATTTAAGGATATATAAATCTATATTAATAATCTTTGTCAAAGGACTTTTATAGCTCCACTGACAATTAATCAGACTATATGATATATCGATTAGAAATAGCTTTTTCTACTTTTTGTGAGATTACCTCTCTTTTGTCAATTAACTGTTGAGGAAGTTAGGGTTTACCACTCTCTTGAGAATATTGAACAGAGATTTAAATTCTTTTGTGGAGAGCTTAAAATAGTATCTTAGCCAATTTGCATCTCCTAGAAACTTTTGAAATTAATTTAAAATAAATAGACTCTCCTTTTTTTTTAAATCCTTTATCTGTGTGGGGTTTTTATTGGGTATTATACGTATTTACCTTTCAATGTTGTCTCCTTTCTCATTCTCCCCCCAAATCCCTTATCCCCTACCCCTTCCTCCTAATTTTTGTGATGGTGTGCTCCAAACATCCTCCCAGTCCCATCTCCCTGCTCTCGAATTCCAACACAGTAGGGGATCCAAACTTTTGGGGACCTTGGCCCTCCACTTTCATTGGAGTCTAACAAGGTCACCCTCAATTCCCTATACAGGTGCGTGAGTCCCTCCCTTTGTGCTCTCTGGTTGGTGGTTTAGACTTTGGGAGTTCTGGTTGAAACTTTTGATGCTCCTTCTAAAAAGGACCAACAAATTCATACTTTGGTCTTCCTTCTTCTATGTGAGTTTTATGTGGTCTATATGAAGATTCTTAGAAATTGTGAGCTTTTGGGCTAATATCCACTTATCAGTGAGTGCATACCATGTATGTTCCTTTGAGATTGGGTCATCTCACTCAAGATGATATTTTCCAGCTCCATCCATTTGCCTAGGAATTTTGTGAACTGATTGTTTTTAATAGCTGAGTAGTACTCCATTGTATAAATGTACCACATTTTCTGCATCCATTCTTCTGTTGAAGGGCATCTGGGTTCTTTCCAACTTCTGGCTATTATAAATAAGGCTGCTATGAACATGGTGGAGCATGTGTCCCTGTTGTATGTTGAAACTTCTTTTGGGTATATGCCCAGGAGTGGTATAGCTGGGTACCTAGGTAACGCTATGCTCAATTTTCTGAGATACCGCCAGACTGCCTTCCATAGTGGTTGTACCAGTTTACAATCCCACCAACAGTGGAGGAGTGTTCCTCTTTCTCCACATCCTCGCCAACATGTACTGTCACCTGTGTTTTTGATCTTAGCCATTCTGACTGGTGTGAGGTGGAATCTCAGTGTTGTTTTCATTTGCATTTCCCTGATGACTAGGGATGCTGAACACTTCTTTAGGTGCTTCTCAACCATTCGAGCTTCCTCAGTTGAGAATTCTTTGTTCAGCTCTGTGCTCCATTTTTTAATAGGGTTCTTTGATTGTCTAGAGTCTAATTTCTTCAGTTCTTTGTATACCTTGGATATTAGCACTTTATCAGATGTAGGGTTGGTGAAGATCTTTTCCCAATCTGTTGGTTGCCGCTCTGTCCTATTGACTGTGTCCTTTGCTTTACAGAAGCTTTGCAGCTTTATGAGGTCCCATTTGTCAATTTTTGGTCTTAGAGCACAGGCCATTGGTGTTCTGTTCAGGAACTTTTTCCCTGTGCCTATGTATTCCAGGCTTTTTCCCAGTTTCTCTTCTATTAGTTTCAGTGTGGCTGGTTTTAGGTGGAGGTCCTTAATCCACTTGGAATTGAGCTTTGTACAAGGAGATAAGTATGGATCAATTTTCATTTTTCTACATGCTGACCACCAGTTGGACCAGCACCATTTGTTGAAAATGCTATCTTTTTTCCATTCGATGGTTTTAGCCCCTTTGTCAAAGATTAAGTTACCCTAGGTATGGGGGTTCATTTCTGGATCTTCTATTCTATTCCACTGATCCTCCTGCCTGTCTCTGTTCCAATACCATGCAGTATTTATCACTATTGCTTTGTAGTACAGCTTGAAGTCGGGGATGGTGATTCCTCCAGAAGTTCTTTTATTGCTGAGAGTAGTTTTCGCAATCCTGGGTTTTTTGTTATACCAAATAAATTTTAAGATTGCTCTTTCTATCTCTGAGAAGAATTGAGTGGGAATTTTGATGGGGATTGCATTAAATCTGTAGATGGCTTTTGGCAAAATAGTCATTTTTACTATATTAATCCTTCCAATCCATGAGCATGGGAGATCTTTCCATCTTCTGAGATCAGCTTCGATTTCTTTCTTCAGGGGAATGAAGTTCTTGTCATACAGGTCTTTTACTTGCTTGGTTAGGTTCACACCAAGGTATTTTATATTATCTGTGACTATTTTGAAGGGTGTCATTTCCATAATTTCTTTCTCAGCCAGTTTATCTTTTGAGTAGAGGAAGGCTACTGATTTGCTTGAGTTAATTTTATATCCAGCCACTTTGCTAAAGTTGTTTATCAGGTTTAGGAGTTCTCTGGTGGAAGTTTTGGGGTCACTTAAGTATACTATCATATCATCTGCAAATAGTGAGATTTTGACTTCTTCCTTTCCAATTTGTATCCCTTTGACCTCCTTGTGTTGCCTAATTGCTCTGGCTAGGACTTCCAATACTATATTAAATAAGTAGGGGGAGAGTGGGCAGCCTTGCCTAGTCCCTGATTTTAGTGGGATTGCTTCAAGTTTCTCTCCATTTAGTTTAATGCTGGGTACTGGTTTGCTGTAAATTGCTTTTACTATGTTTAGGTATGGGCCTTGAATTCCTGACCTTTCCAAAACTTTTATCATGAAGGGGTGTTGAATTTTGTCAAATGCTTTCTCAGCATCTAGTGAGATGATCATGTGGTTTTTTTCTTTGAGTTTGTTTATATAATGGATTACATTGATGGATTTCCGAATATTGAACCAACCCTGCATTCCTGGGATGAAGCCAACTTGATCGTGATGGATAATTGTTTTGATGTGTTCTTGAATTCGGTTCGCTAGAATTTTATTGAGTAATTTTGCATCAATGTTCATAAGGGAGATTGGCCTGAAGTTCTCTTTCTTTGTTGGGTCTTTGTGTGGCTTAGGTATGAGTGTAATTGTGGCTTCAAAGAATGAGTTGGGTAGTGTACCTTCTGTTTCTATTTTGTGGAATAGTTTGAAAAGAATTGGGATTAGGTCTTCCTTGAAGGTCTGATAGAATTCTGCACTAAAACCGTCTGGTCCCGGGCTTTTCTTTGTAGGGAGACTTTTAATGACTGCTTCTATTTCTTTTGGGGTTATGGGACTGTTTAGATGGTTTATCTGGTCCTGATTTAACATTGGCAACTGGTATTTGTCTAGGAAATTGTCCATTTCATCCAAATTTTCCAATTTTGTTGAATATAGGCTTTTGTAGTAGGATCTGATGATTTTTTTAATTTCCTCAGTTTCTGTTGTTATGTCCCCCTTTTGAGTTCTGATTTTATTAATTTGGATACTGTCTCTCTGCCCTCTGATTAGTCTAGCTAAGGGTTTATCTATCTTGTTGATTTTCTCAAAGAACCAGCTCCTGGTTTTATTGATTCTTTGGATAGTTCTTTTTGTTTCAATTTTGTTGATTTCAGCCCTGAGTTTAATTATTTCCTGCCTTCTCCTCCTCTTGGGTGTATTAGCTTCTTTTTGTTCTAGGTCTTTCAGGTGCTCTGTCAAGCTGTTAGTGTATGCTCCCTCCAGTTTCTTTTTGTAGGCACTTAGAGCTATGAATTTTCCTCTTAGCACTGCTTTCATTGTATCCCATAAATTTTGGTATGATGTGTCATCATTTTCATTAAATTCTAAAAAGTTTTTAATTTCTTTCTTTATTTCTTCCCTTACCTGATTATCAAGGAGTAGGGTGTTGTTCAGTTTCCATGTAAATGTGGGCTTTCCATTCTCTTTGTCATTTTTGAAGACCAGCCTTAGACCATGGTGATCTGATAGGATGCAGGGAATTATTTCAATTTTCTTATATCTGTTAAGGCCTGTCTTGTGCCCAGTTATATGGTCTATTTTGGAGAAGGTACCATGAGGTGCTGAGAAAAAGGTATATTCTTTTGCTTTAGGGTGAAATGTTCTATAGATATCTGTTAAGTCCATTTGGTTCATAACTTCTGTTAGTTTTACTGTATCTCTATTTAGTTTCTGTTTCCATGATTTATCCATTGCTGAGAGTGGGGTGTTGAAGTCTCCCACTATTATTATGTGAGGTGCAATGTGTGTTTTGAGCTTTAGTAAGGTTTCTTTTATGAAATTCGATGCTCTTGTATTTGGCGCATAGATATTCAGAATTGAGAGTTCATGTTGGTTGACTTTTCCTTTGACAAGTATGAAATGCCCTTCCTTATCCTTTTTGATAGTTTTAAGTTGAAAGTTGATTTTATTCGATATTAGAATGGCTACTCCCGCTTGTTTCTTAGTGCCATTTGCTTGAAAAATTGTTTTCCAACCTTTTACTCTAAGGTAGTGTCTGTCTTTGTCACTGAGGTGGGTTTCCTGTAAGCAGCAAAAAGCTGGGTCCTGTTTGCGTATCCAGTCCGTTAGCCTATGCCTTTTTATTGGGGAATTGAGTCCATTGATGTTAAGAGATATTAAGGAGAGGGTGTTCTTGCTTCCTGTCATTTTTGCTAATAGTGGAGACATCGTTTGTGTGGTTATCTTCTTTTGGGTTTAATGGAAAAGGATTATTTTCTTGCTCTTTCTGGGGTATGATTGCCCTCCTTGTATTGGAGCTTTCCTGCTATTATCCTTTGTAAAGCTGGATTTGTGGGAAGATACTGTGTAAATTCAGTTTTGTCATGGAATATCTTAGTTTCTCCGTCTATGGTAATTGAGAGTTTTGCTGGGTAAAGTAGCTTGGGCTGGCATTTATGTTCTCTTAGGGTTTGTATGATATTTGTCCAGGATCTTCTGGCTTTTATAGTATCTGGTGAGAAGTCAGGTGTAATTCTGATAGGTTTGCCTTTATATGTTATTTGGCCTTTTTCCCTTACTGCTTTTAAAATTCTGTCTTTGTTTTGTACATTTTGAGTCTTGATTATTATGTGACGGGAGGTATTTCTTTTTTGATCTAGTCTGTTTGGCGTTCTGTAGGCTTCTTGTGTGATTATGGGCATCTCATTCCTTAGGTTAGGGAAGTTTTCCTCAATAATTTTGTTGAAGATATTTACTGGCCCTTTAAGTTGGGAATCTTCACTCTCATCTATACCTATTATCCTTAGGTTTGGTCTTCTCATTGCGTCCTGGATTTCCTGGATATTTTGAGATAGCAACTTTTTGCATTTTGCATTTTCTTTGATAGTTGTGTCAATATTTTCTAAGGTATCTTCTGCACCTGAGATTCTTTCTTCTATCTCTTGTATTCTGTTGGTGATGCTTGTGTCTATGACTCCTGATTTCTTTTTTAGGTTTTCTATCTCCAGGATAGTCTCCCTTTGTGATTTCTTTATTGTTTCCACTTCCATTTTTATGTCCTGGATGGTTTTGTTCAATTCCTTCATCTGTTTGTTTGTGTTTTCTTGTAATTCTTTAAAGGATTTTTGTGTTTCTTTAAGGACTTCATCCTGTTTTCCTGTGTTCTCCTCAAGTTTTTTGATAGTGTTATTTACTTCCTTCTTGTAGTCCTCTAGCATCATCATTAGAAATGATTTTAGATCTGGTTCTTGTTTTCCTGGTGATATGGGGAGTTCAGGACTTTCTAATGTGGGAGAACTAGGTTCTGATACTGGCAAGTACCTTGGGTTGCTGGTGCTTGTGTTCTTGCGCTTGCCTTTTGCCATCTGGGTCACCTTTGCGCTATCAGTGCTGTCTCTGACTGGGGCCTGTCTTTCCTATTATCTAGGTTGTGTCAGAACTGATTGGGATGGGTTTTGCTGCTTGAGTTAGAGATGAGGCCCAAGATGTGCTCGGTGCTGAGGTGGAAACCGGAAGGGGCCGGGGCTCCGGGTCATGAGCGGATTCCTGGATCCCAATGAGTCCCAGTGGGTCCCAGTGGGTCCCAGTTGCTCCCTGATTGGGGGCGAGCACTGCCACCTCCTAGCCTAAGAAACTGCTTGAGCTAGCTTGAGCCACGGAGAGCCCTGCTCCCTCTAGGTTCTGTGAGATTGGGTGCAGAGCTGACTCCCGGGATCTGCTCAGGCACAGACCGGAAGGAACCCACGCTCCGGCCCTGGAGTGAACTCCTGGGTCCCAGTGGGTCCTAGCCACTCCCTGTTCGGGGGCAAGCACTGCCACCTCCTAGCCCAAGACCCTGCTTGGCACAGAGGTCCTGCGAGCCCCGCTTCCTCTGGAGTCTGCGAGATTGGGTGCAGAGCTGCCTCCCGGGATCCGCGAGTGCTGGGGCCCAGACCGGATGGAGCCCGCCCTGGGCCAGGAGCGAATTCCTGGGTCCCAGTGGGTCCCTGTTGCTCCCTGTTTGGGGTGAGTGCTGTTTTTAACTTACCTGGGATGCTGCGTGAGTTCAAGCTCCTGGGAGTCCCTGTTTTTCTTGGTTTTCTGCGGTTGGGTACGGAGCTGCTGCCTGCGACCTGCTCTAGGCTCGGTCCCAAACCGGAAGTCTTACAGATAGGATTTTCAGCGAGCTGTTTTTCCCTGAAGATGTCATTTCATTTCCCTATGTCCCAGAATCCATTCTTTATCACATCAACTAAACCTATTTGTACCTTGTCTTTCAACATCTCATCCTTTATACACAAAATACTCTCACTCTCACCAGCTTAAGAAAATCCATCTCCTTCTGTTTCTATTTTGTGGAATAATTGAAGATTATAGGGTCAGGAAATTGAACAGAGGTGTGTGGCAATGGGGGGTGGGGGACTGGGGGTAGCAACAGAAAATCCCAGATGCCAGGAAAGCCAGAACCTCCCAGGACCCCATGGGGATGACACTAGCTGAAATACCCAGCAAAAGGGAGGGAGAACCAGAGCTTAGGCATGACCCTCTGGTTGAGTGATGGGGCCACCTCCAAAATTTTAATTCACAATTGCTCCTGTCTAAAGTAAATAGAGGACAAAGAGCAGAGAAGAGACTGAAGGAAAGGCCATCCAGTGACTGTCTCACTTAGGGATCCATTACCACATGCAGACACCAAATCCAGACACTATTGGGAATGCCAGGAAGTGCTTACTGACAGGAGCCCGATATAGCTGTCTCTCAGAGGCTCTGCCAGATCTTGACCAATACAGATCCAGATGCTCGAGGCCAACCAACAGACTGAACACAGGGACCACAATGGAGGAGTTAGGGGAAAGATTGAAGGAGCTGAAGGAGCCTTGTCTGGCAGCAATGAGAGGGGAGTCCCTTCATCCTGTGAAGGCTTAGTGCCCCAGTGTAGGGGAATGCTAGGGCGGTGAGACAGGAATGGGTAGGTGGGTGGGGGAGCATCCTCATCAAAGCACAGTAAGAGGAGTAAGGGATAGGGGTTTGCAGAAAGGAAACTGGGAAAGGGAATTACATTTGAAATGTAAATAAATAAAATATCCAATGAAAAACAGTCCAAAATATCCAACATGAAAATGAAAAAATAAAGATTGCCATGACATCTCAAGTTTACAAAATAAAATATATTTTGAGTTTTGAGAGTGTTAAAAAAAAAGAAGAAAAAGAAAAATCATCATTCCTCCAAACATTTCTTGTCTCTAAGTTAAGGTTAAACGTGAATACTTCCACTAAATCTACCTGCATACTCCAACTCACAATGACTACCCATTTCTTTATATACAACAAATAGCACTGATATGTTACTTTAAATAATTAATGAACGGTTTGCAGATAAACTAAAGTAATTAATAGACATCATGCTCTCTGTGTCTCTGTCTCTGTCTCTGTCTCTCTCTCTCTCTGTCTCTCTCTCCGCATGTGTAATAAATTTTAATTTTAAAAATATATTTAGTTACCTATATCATAAAGCTGTCCAAGCAGATTTTCAAAAAAGGGGAGGTTAAGTTATTGACCAATTGATTAGAACATTCTGAGATGTTTCAGCATGAGTCAGCAATCTGGTCTGATTGCTGTTTTCAGACTCGTAACTACACAAAAAGATATAAGCATTTTACCTTCACAGTTCTCTCATAAACCTGCCAAATATTTTCTAGCAGTTGGAGAGAAAGCCAAAGATTAGATCTAAAATGGAAGTCACTGAGCCATTTGGAATTCAAAGTTATTGAAAAAGAGTAAGGAAAGCTGGTTAAATGAGTCCCACGTTCAAGTAACTCTGGAGTAACATTGGCCTAACGTGCCCTTGTGATGTTTGTTTATGGGATCTATGACTAAATACAAGATTTACAAGTCCACATAAAGATGTTATCCCAGGAGATGGCTAGATGGCTAGATAAGATGGGCCTGTGGGTAGAGCACTAATTGTCAAGAGCTCAGTTCAGATCCCTTAGTGCCTGCCCATGTTACACGGAGGTCAGGTATAGAATCCTGCCTATAATCTCAACCCTCCAGGGATTCCTTTAGACAGGCAGCCAAATCAGGGAGCTCTGGGTTCAACTGGAAGACCCTGTCTCAATTTATAAGGTCTAGGGTGATTGACAACACTATCCTATGCCAACCTCTGGTTTTGACAGACCCTTGTATATACCTGCACCTGCACACACACACACACACACTCACACACACACACACATACATACATACATGTGAACATGTAGGCATAATGCATTCATTCAACTCAAATACATATAAGTCATGCAGTAATTGGAGGAACATGAAGAATATTTAGAAATATTATCTTAGGAATTAATTCATATAAAATATGGCATGCATCATTTGAAATATTTATTTACTATTAATGTATACAACTATTTATTTAATAACTACACAGGGGACCCCCGTTGCATAATAAAGCATTGTTAAAATAAAGAGCAGCTTTGAAATTTTCCTGAGCACAAAAAATAATTAGACCATTAAAGTAGCCTTAATTGCACTAAAATTCCAAACATAAGCAAAATTAGTTTGTGTCATTTCTGGTAAAGGCTTATGATAGACAAAAACAAAGTTTAAAACGATCAAGGATAGGCAACCAATAAATACAGTTGTCATTATGTGACTGAAGACTTTCCACTAAATCTGTAATAATGGCAAATTTATAAATATAAACAGTCACCTAGACTTTTCCATTTCTTATCTGTCCTGAACATTGTTTCCTCTGGTGCTTTGTTCCTGACCTAATGTCCTCTTTTGACTCCACATCTCTTAATGTTTGAATTTTCTCTGAATCAGATAAGTCCTTTAAACTATTGTTATGGTTCAAGTTTTCTTTCTTTTATACATACCAAAGAAAACCTTAGCTATTTGCTAACTATACAGCAGTGAACAAGAGAGGTATTAATGCTGGGACTTACAGGCCAGGTGAATAGGAATACAATCACAGAACAAGAAAGACAAAGATAAATTAAGGAAACTTTATTGCAAGACATAAAAAGTAATGTAACAACTAAAAGAATGTTGGTTGTTCTCCCAAAAGATATTCTCTAGGGAAAAAAAAAAAGGAAACTTAACTTAAACTCTGAGAACAAGAGGATCATGTAAACAGATGGTTTTCTTTTATAATTCATTTTCTAAATATAATATGATGTTCTCGGTTTTCTGAAATCACAACCTGCTTGATGCTCCCAGATCAAAGCCTCTTCAGCAAGGTGATTTTTTCATGTGGACTGCTATTATTGGATGCATTTGTGAGTGTCTACAGAAATCCAAAACCAAAGCACTGAGGAGGATCTGACAGAAGGATCACAGAACAAGATGCAAGCCATTATGACTCATGATTCTTTTCCTATCCTGATCTTTGTTTCTTCTCTAAAACTTTCCAATTCCGGTAGCCTGAACTTCACTTTTTTAAAAGTGGCACAATACTTAAATTATTAGATACAAATGTTGTAACAGCTAACAAAAATTAACTGTACTAGGAGTAGATGTTTAAAATCAAAAACTTTGAAAAAAATTGCATTGGTCACTCCTATTACTGTAACAGAAAACCTAAGGTAGATCAACTTATAATTTAAAAACATTTATTTTAGAATAGATTCTAGAGGCTTCAGTCATGACTGAGTAGACCCTATTACTTCCAGGCAAAACAATTGATATATAATGACAGAAGACTTGGTATGCTGTTTGAATAAGAATTCCCCCAAAGGCTCATAGCTTTGAATGTTTAGCCACCAAGCACTCAAAATGGCACTATTTGCAAGGGTAGCGATGTGTGGATTTATTGGGATCTGTGTGGCTTTGGCGGAAGAAGTCTATTACTGGAAGTTGGCTTTAAGGATTCAGAAGCCCAGGGCAGGCTCTGAGGCTTACTCTTTTCCTGCTGCTAGAGGATCTGGATGTAGAACTCACAGCTACTATACTGGTCAGTATGTTGCCATGCTTCCTGTCATGAGATAATGGATTAAACCTCTAAAACTATAAGCAAATCCCCCCACACACATACACAATTAAATTCTTCCTTTTATATAAGAGTTTTTATGGTCATAAAGTATCTTAACAGCAGTGGAGCACTAAGTAAGACAGAAGTTGGTGTCAAGGAGCAGGATATTGTGATGACAGACCTGACCATGCTTCTTGTTGATGGGAGGTAAACTTTACGACTCTGGGTTAGGAAACCAGTAGAAGGCTTTAGGTAGGTTATAATGGACCATACTAATAAGATAATTGGAGACAATGGTACTTAGAGCCACAGAGAGTATGACAGCCTGGCTCAAGATGTTTCAGAGGAGAAAAACATTAGTAATTTCCCTAGAGGCCTTTCTTGTAATACTTGGGTGAAAAATGTGGCTGCCTTCTGCCATTGTTCCAAAAATCTTCCTGAAACTAAATTTAAGAATTTTGGGTTAACAACAGTGGCAGAGGAGATTCTAAGATAGCCAAGTATTGACTGTGTTGCTTGCTTATTAGTGGCCACTTATGCAGATGTATAATGAAAAGTAGCAAGCTGAGCAAGTTAAAATGCAAAATACGGAGTTTAAGGAGGAAAGGAACACCAGGAAGTGTAACAGGGCTAAGTCCAGTGCCAAATAGTTAAAGAGTTTGAAGAAAAGGCTTATGGTAATGGAATTAAGGAGGTGATGGATTCTGGGCAAGATGCTACCCAAATAACCGTCCAATTGTGAAAAAGAATTAAAGAAATGCATAGGCAGTATATGAAATGATCAACAACAGAAATCTGATGCAGATACAATTGAACAAGGGAACCCTGTTTCTCCCAAACAAGCAGCAGAACTTGATAGCTTTAGCCACATGGTTCTTGCTTTAGAGTCAAAGACACAAGACAAGGCTTATGAAATATTCCTCCTTAATTAAGGAAATCTACAGAGACCATGTGTCAGAGGTGTCCCTGAAAGAAGACACAGAGATGTTTTTTGAAGTTGTCAAGGTGAAGCCTGGATTGTCTTGGAAACTTCAAGGTGTTGGATTTGTCAGAATGAGGGATACCGGTTGAGGAACGCTTTCACCAGGGAGAGGAAGCAGTCAAAGTGAGAGAAGTGTGTTGTAGTCAACAAGACTGAAAGAAATTGGATTGGAAAGCACTTGATATGAGACATAGAGATGCAGAGTTTGACATTTGTCCTGATCGTTTTAGTTCATTCTTTGGTTGAATATTTCCTCACTATGTCTTCTTTGTCATTTTGGAATGGTAATGTATATTCTATGCCATTGTGTATTGATAGCATGTGTTAGGCTTTTTGATTTTGATTTTATGAGTGTTAGTGTTAAGAGATTGCCTTAAGCCTCCTAAAAGACTTTGAATTTTGGACTTTAAAACAGTATTGAGACTGTGATAGACTATGGGGACTTTTGAATTTGGATGAATGAATTTTTGTATCACGTTATAGCTGTAAACCTATGGGGACCAGAGAGTGAAATGCAGTAGTTTAAATAGGAATGGCTTCCATAGGCTCATAGATTTAAATGCTTGGTCACTCATAAGTGAGACTTTTCATAGGATTAGGAGATGTGGCTTTGTTAGAACAAGTATAGTCTTGTTTGAGAAAGTTATGTCACTGAGGTTAGGCTTTGAGGCTTCAGAAGTCAAAGCCAAACTCAGAAATTGGTGAGCTTTCTTCCTGATGCCTATGGGTGTGGATATAGAACACTCAGCCAATATGTCAGCCTGCATACTTTCATGCTCACTGCAATAAGGATAAGTCTAAACTTCTAATATTGTTATTCAGCCCTAATTAAATGTTCTCCTTTATAAGAGTTGTTGTGATCATGTTGTCTCTTTACAGTAATAGTTCATTGACTAAGAGACAAGGACAGAGGACAAAGGCAAGGCCAAAAGATGAGCATCCTACAATTCTCTTTGAGGTCGTATGAATGACAAGACCATTTATTAGCCCCGACATTTTAAAGTTTCCACCACCTTCTAGTACATTGTGACCAAATCTTTCATACAAAAGAATGTTTCCCTTTGGGGAAACATTCCAGATCCAAACTATAGCAGCAATAGAACTGCCTACCTGTGCAAATCATAATCTCTACATGTTCCCAGGATGTTCCCTCAAACACTGTGATCTTTAAAAATGTATAGAGAACTACCTAGAAGGAGAGATTAAGTCTGGGAGAAGGGAATGAGTGTGGACAAGAATACTGTGGCATTTATTTTTTGATGAAAAAATAAAATCAAAATCTTAAGGTGAAATAAAGGAATTGAAAATGATAAGATCCAGATATTTTAAATGACTGACTTAACTTTCAGAAACAAACAAACATAGAAAAAAGCAACTGGTCTCTTTTACATAGAGACGTTTAGGACTGGGGACATGCAGAAAGTTTAAGAATGATCTATAGCCTATGTGCTTCCCACTGGAGATCATTATACTATGTACTACCTTCCTCCATGAAGTTCTTGTGTTTTCCCACCAGCCATTTCAGGTGTACTTGGAGAATCACTGTACTCCCCATGCTCTTTGAGCCCAAACTTTCCTGGATCACCGTAAAGACAGACTTTGAGTTTAGCTTTGCCATTTTCATTTCAAGTTATAGCATGATATCATCTTATTATTTATGGTTACCACTCTGCTTAAGATTTTCAAACACCATGTTTACCCAGAATTTGTTTGCAAATATACAGTGCCTTACTTCTACAATATATGGAGATGACCAAGCTATATAAATGTTCTATGAAAATAAATATCATATATGGTTCTTGCTAGCAGAAATGAGATAATCATGTCTACTTCTGCTTGCTGGTCTTCAGTAAGAGAATAAAATGTCCACAATGTAGGTGAATTCTGCTATTAGTGATTCATCTACATCCAAATTAAAAACAAATGTGTAGATAATCTGACAAGATTTCTGCTAAATGAGACCTTGTCAAGCCTTTCAAGTAAAACCAGTTTCATCCAAGATGTCTGATCTGTGTGTGTGTCACACAGTATTTGGAAGCATGGTGTATAAGATCGATAAGAAAATAAACTATCATTGAAAATTGATTTACTGAAATATTTTGAACCAATCTATTCTCCTGGTAATATAGAACAATATGTTTTCTCTCTCTAACCTCAAGCTATAAAAAGTTTATCTGGAAAAACAAAACAGAAATGCTACCATGTTCACATGAGCCCTTAAGAAACATCCTTCCTTTAAATGATTTTTTCCGAGTTGGATTTAATTAAGTTTAGAGAAGTGAACTTAGGCACAAAAGCATGAATGCAAATCAAATTATTGTCTAGACTAAGGCATCATAATATTTCCCCTTACAGCTGTATCCTGCTTTCAATGATTTCAAGAAAAGATTTACCTAAATCAAATTTCTGATTATCAATCACACTGTAGAATGCACAGACTGACTTTGTTATTTAAAGGACTGTCCAAGAGTGACTTGTAAGAATAATAATTCTTGGTATATCGCAATCTTTAAAATATGCCTTTATATTTGACAAATCTGCCTGAAGAAATGTCTAGTCAGAAATATTGAAAAGTGTTAATATTATCAAGAGGATTGCTTATGCACCCTAACATGACCCACCATTTTATGTTAGTGACTTTATCAAATACTCTAAAATTAACATAAGGAAAAGTACTTTATGTTATAGTTCAGAAATTTTAATCCATGCTCCAGAAACACCCTTAATGTTGTCTCTGGTGTGGTGGATATCAAATGACTGGAGTATACGATGTAGCAAAGCCTTCCATTAAGTAGTCATGATGCAAGCAGTAGGCATGGAATGGGAGTGGAGACCAATGTCCTCAAGTATATGCATCCAATAATATGAAGATCCCGTTAGGTGTCTCTCATTAAACTTTGCATTACCGCCAAATGACATCAAACCAGAACTAAAGTCTTTAATCCAATGTAAGTATTTGGGGGACATCCCAAACCAAAATACTCCACTCCCTTTAACTATGCAAACCCATGAGGAACACTTCTCCAGATAAAAGGAGTTCATTTTCTAACTCATATCAGTTAAGAAAACATTAGAAGGAACATGTTACAACTTCAGTTATGTGACTTTGGGGAGAATTTCAGGAGGCAAGGCTTTGCTGAGGGTTGAATATTCTCAGGAAGTTGGGATAATTTTGATTTTGTTTGGGGATATTTTTCTTATTGTTTTAAGTATTTTTTTTCTTAATGTTCAGTGTATGGGTGGTTTGTCTTCATGTTTATCTGTGTACAACATGTGTGCAGTGCTCCTGTAGAGCCATAAGATCAAATGGAACTTAACTACATATGGTTGTTAGCTACCATGTGGGTACAAGGCACTGGATCCCAGGTCTTCTACTAGAACATCAAGAGCCCTCAACTTCCACTGAGTCACTATTCCTCTCATCTGGAGATGAGAAGACTAGATCTAAAGCTATGATGTGCAGGGAAGCAGCAGGCACACCTATTGGACAGGAAAGGGAAATGTTTGGCAACTTGGACAGCATTATGTATGGTGTTGGATTGCTATTGTCTTTTTTTGCCATGAGCACATAATGCAGATGTGCTATGAAAAGGCTTAAGTCCATGATGGGAAAATCAAGTCCTGACAGAAACCATAACCAGCAGAAAAAAGAATGTCAAGATTTTGCTGGGGGAATCATAACAGGCCAACTGCTGGATGCCAGTGACAAATTTTCTCTTTCTCACCTTAAATGTGTGAAATCCTTTGATTAGCATTTCACTAAAATGTTTTGCAACAATTAATTCTGTAGAAAATATGACAGAACACATACTATCATATTTATTATTTTATTTATTCACATTACTTTTTTTACAGATGGGGTCTTACTATGTATCTCTGGACAGTCTGGGATTCATACAGCTCCACCCATCTCTGCCTCCAAACAAAAACACACTATCATTTTTAAAACATAAAGTTTGCAAGTTTGTGTGCTTAGTTTATTTGAGCAGGACGCTCAATATGACCCCCGCTGTTTTTATGCATTGATGCAATGCATTTTCATCCATCTTACTCCTGAATGTCTCATTAATTCTGCATTTTCCAAGACATTCTCAGTTCACAAATCCATCTTCTGTCTTGCAGAGACCTTAATTTCTCAAGTTGGAAGTTGTGAATTACTATCACTCTAATTATAAATCCTTTCATTACAAGGTACTTTAATTCATAAATCATCAAAAAATGTTATATCCTTATTTCTTTTAAGGAATATATTTTTGTGACATTTTTAAGCAACTTGATTTCCCCATGATTAATATCATTTATTTTATAATTGTTAACATTTATTGAGTACTATGGTACATGTCCTATGCTAAACTCCAATAAAGGCTCTGAATCAATCCTTTCACTCTACTCTCAGTGATCAAGATTGTGCTTGGAGACACTATATAGAGCTTCAAGTCTCAAAAGATAAGCAAGAACAGAATTGAACACAGAAAATTTCCTGAGTCCAGATCTTGAAGATCTATAAAATTCTGGGTCGTATACCCTGGGAAATATGCAAAACTATAATCTATAATTTATATATTTTCTTTCTAAACATCTTACTAAAATTGCTTTATGGTCTTTTTTGTTAATATTTACTTGCCAGTAACTTTGATAAAAATAAGGAATGCTTTGAAAGCATAAGTGTTGACCTTGTTCTGGGGTTATTTCTAATCTTCTCTGTGTTGCTGCAAATAAAGTATATGTGCTGTCAATGCAAACATTATTATCCCTAGATTCCAATATTTTAAATTTCTATATGCAAAGTTATCTGTAACAGATAACATAGACTACAAGGGTTCAGAGAAAAGAGGAAGTTTGTAAGAAGAAGAGTACATTAAAATGCCTTCCTATGCAAAGAACAAGAGAGACATTGAAGTTTTGCATAATTCTGAACTTTCTAGGTCAATCTTAAACTTGCTATTCCAATATAAAAATTAACTCAATCAGAAAAGAAGGATATTTTGGATTGAGGAAATGGCTCAAGAATGACTGCAATCAGAATCAATGTAGAAAATAAACGTAATACAAAAGCACATGGACACAACAAAAATTGTCCTAAAATCTAGATGAAAAAAAATAGAAATTCATGCATAAGAGAACCTCCAATGAATATGAAAACAGAAGATGTGCTCTATGATACATTATAGTGAAGATATTAAGTACACAAATTAATAGTAAAAGCTGTAAAGGCAAAATGCCAATTCACCTACAAAGGTAGAATAATATCAGATCTGTCATAATAACTCTCACAGTTAATAAATAGAATCTCAATAACAAAAGCAACCAAATATGAAATCCCATCAGAGAACTGGCTGAACAAAAGGTAGGAAAGTGTCTACTGTATTCAAAACACTAAACCAGAAAATCCCTGAAACTTTAGATGAGACAGTTAAAAAAACAAATTAACAAACAAACAAACAAACAAACAAAAACCCTTACCTTACTGCAACCAGCCAGAAGCCAGAAGACAACCAACAAAATTAGAGAAATTAGTAAAGCATCTCTAAATAACAACCCTAACACAAATGGTCTTAATCGTCCACTCAAGAGACACAGGTTGCCTAGCTGGATTAAAAATACATCAGACTTTCTATAATCCCAAGAACATACTTTATTGGTAAAGACATCCACAGACTGAGAGGCAAAGTACAGAAAACAAATGAAAGAAAGGTGAAAACACTCAGGGGTTTCCTTTTATAGTGATAATGAGTTATTTCAAATCCTCACTCTAATCTCTAGTTAAGTCATCCAAATGAAAAATCAACAAAGAAATCTCTAAACTTTGTATCACTTTCTTAAGGATGAATTTTTTATTGCATATACCTTCCCCTTAGAATAATGCCTAAGTTGGTGGTCTCTACTCGTACAGCCATATCTAGTGTGTGCAGCAAAAGTACATAGTCAGCAGTTGCTTGACAAAGTTCCAGCAAAAGGGAGCCAAATGATGCACTCAGTTTGTGCGTTCTTCCACTCTTGATCTTTATCTCCATGTGTTGCTTCCTTGAGGCTTTTCATAGTTGTACAACTTGGGGATATCGGATTAATAGAAAATTTCTGGTGTATCATTTATCCTGTACCTTCTCACAGGAGTATGTGTCTAAACTTAATTCAAAAAGTCCTGAGCATATTATCCCTCCCACTTTTAGGAAGATATCCTTTTCTGGCTTATTTGAAGGTCTTCCTTAGCGCTGGAGGTTATGACTCAAAGAAAGACACCAGAGATATCCATATGAGGCTCTGACTCCAAGAAATTCTTAGAAGTCTGCCACCGCACTTACTCAGAAACAAGATATCAGAATAACTTAAAAGGTTAAACAAGATTCAGTGGGCTATAAGAGTTGGGGGCAGGTCAAATTAAAGGCCTCTTCTTACTATACACCCAGGTAATTACTGGACATATAAGACTGGGGGCCACATATGGTATGCTCCTCCTGAAAAAAAATATATCAACAAAGTTATATGGGCTAAAGTTACCTTTGCCCTACACAAGGGATTATACGATGGACAAAGAATGGTATGAATAAATGATAAAAGAATGAAGTATTAAAACCTCTTTGCTTAGAAATGTTAGCTCATGTAGGGCCACTGTGGTATTGTATGACCAAGGAACAAAAGAATACCAAGATTAGACATGGAAATAAATTCCACCAAGATATAAACAATGTATTATTAGGGCAGAAACTGAAAAATAATTACAGCTTACTTGGCCTGAAATTTTTTCTCAGGCCTAATAACAATTAGAATTTTGACCATTAAAAGTTGATAATACACTGCTTGGGACATGGCAATCTGTCCAGACCAGATTGGAGATTTTATTTCTGTCTGTTGCCCTTGAAACCATAATATTATCAAATACTGGGTTATAGGGTTCATGGTGGAAAATTATTATAAAAAGAAACTCTGTTCTATCATGATTTATCAATGATGACTAAACTTATGACCAAGAAAAAATTAAAACACATATATGGGGACAAAAGTGACATGATCTATGTGTTGGAACAACATGCATCTATCCCTGCCTACTGAGTTCTGTATAAATAAAGAAGCACTCAGACTGCCAGTCAGTTGGGCTTCAAGATTCCCCAACCCCTGTGTCTGAGTCACTCCTCCCTGCTGATTCCATATCTCCTCTGAGGGATCTGATCATCATTAGGACTGCCCCCTCTGCAACCTACCCCAATGTAATATCCCTAATACTTTACTTTGTCTATTGTGTTAAGTAAACTAATAAGACAAACATTGACATGATCCTTTTATCATAACACATAAAAATCTAAAATTTCATAGAATTACTCATGCACATTAAACAAATTTATTGAGATACTTTCTTCCAAACCTCATCAGAAAACCAGACAAATTGGGACTCTAGATGTATCTACAAAAACAGCAAATTTAAAAAAAAAATTCTTTTTTTTTATTTTCAGATAACCTGGTTTAAAAAAACACTAGGTCACTGGAGTTAATGTTTCTCAGTTACTTTCTGTGTTAAAAACAGATTATCCCTGTACTATCCAGGCTGACCATGAGTTCTGAGTACTTTTGTCAGAATCTCCTAAGTACATAAATGCCACACGTGCACACATGTCCAGCCACACTCAGCTATCCCCCAAGACTCTGTACATTTGGATCTAGCCAGGCTTCACCACTTAAGGATTCTATATTAGTCACCTGTGTTTGTTGAATCTTGATACCTAGTACATTTACAGGAATGGGTTAGTGTATAATTATGACGATATAAAATAATTGGAGATGAAAAATTAATGAAAAAGGAAAATCCATTTGTTCACATTCTAGAGGCCCAGCTTTTAAGCATGAAGGTATAGTCAGATGTACAATATAGCAAGGACTGGTTTCTCCACTTGCAGTACCACAGTGGGGAATACGTTTTCAAACGAGGTTTGGAAAGACATAAGCTGCGAGGCGGTTAGTCCAGGGGCTCCCAGACACCTCCGAGAACCGAGGCAGAACTGAGAGGGAGAGAAGGCCCCAACAGCGCTCCATGGGTCAGAGACTCTGTTACTGGACTAGCTTGGCTGACTCGGCTAACTTGCTAAAATTGGTAGCCTCCATGGCTGGAACACAGAGAAGCCCTCCATGGGAAATTAGGCGGTGGCTTGATATTTGGAGGTCCCCTCCACAGTTCAGGCCCCAAAGACAGGAAGAAGTCCATGGTTTTACAAGATTTATTGTCATAGCGGAAAGTAGATGAATCTGGCTGCACTTCCACTTTTCTCAGGGTGGGTCTGACTTAAATAGGGAGGGAGGAGGGTCTGGGAAGGAATACTTAATTGGCTATGCCCTCTGGCCTTCAGGTATCTCATAATATAGAAATCTCTCAATGGCCTGAGGGCTGTAGTCATGCATTCTACCTGTGGAGGGGCTGATAGAGGTGTTGCCCTACGTGACTGAAAGGTGCTGTTAAATGGAGGTCTTTGGCTGAGTGTCAGGAGCCTGGGGTCTGAGAGCATGGCTGAACACCTATCATCATCCCATTAGGGTCCAGGGTTCCAGGCCTGTGCTCAACCAGAAACCAAGCTATCCTTTCACAGTCCCACAATAAGCCTTCCAAGAAATAGTAGAGTCTTATATTTTCCCTTGTCCTGGGTCTCAAAATGCTAGAGAAATAAAACCCAAACAAATTGAACAGAGTAAAATTTTGGTGCTCTGTTCTGGAGCAGCAACGAAGGGCATTCCAAATAAATAGCACCAATGTCTTCATTTGTCTCACTAAAATTAAATAACAAAATGTTTGTGCACTGTCTACTTCCCTACTTTGTTTTCCTTTGCTTTTCACTTTCTAGTGAATGTAATCAGCAAGTTCTAAGGGCCCATTGTTGGGAGTTAGCCAGGAATAACAGCTAACTCTTTGTGTATGATGACATATACACTAGTCAATTTATTCTCTGTCATCAACAGGGAAGAATTGGAGATGCAATGTCTGTTCTTGTAAAATGTATGTGTAATAGACAGGCAGTGAGGCTCTATAGACACACTCACATGCAAACAGACTGTGTTCAAAGCTAAGGAACATGTGTGCTTTGAACTGTTGAAGGTGGAAATTCATGTTTAATCTCTAATATACACGGATAGGGCTTTAGGCTTTTGAAACAATTAGTTAACGCTTCAGATCTGTTCAGTTTTTAAGGTTATATTTGTATTGTTATTTCTAAAAAAAGGATAAGCAAGTGGTGAGATTTCATGCCCACTGTTGCCTTCTATGCAGGAATTTTATATGGCTTGAATTTGCATGTCTTATGCATTCTAGCACATTCTCTCTGAGTATATCTGTGTGCAGTCAGCCTCTGCCTGGGGAAAACTGTTTCTATAATGTTATCCGATGCTTCTGGCTCTTACACTTTTTCTGCTCTTCCATGAAGATCTCTAAGACTTGATGTATGGGATATGATATTATGACATATTTACAACATGTAGTTTTCTATTGCTATGATAAAGCATTATGACTAAGGCAATTTTTTAAATTTTGTTTTTTTTTTTTACAGTCCAGATTTTATTCCACTCCTGGTCCACCCTCTGACTGTTCCAATCCCATACCTCCTCCCACCCCATCTCCATGAGAATGTCCCCACCCAGCAACCCCACCAGAACTCCCTACTCCCAGGGGACTACAGTCTGCTTAGTGTTAGGTGCATCTTCTCTGATTGAATCCAGACCCATCAGTCCACTGCTGTATATGTGTTGGGGGCCTCATCAGCTAGTATGCTGCCTGGTTGGTGGTTCAGTGTCTGAGATATTTTGGGGATTCAGGTTAGTTGATACTCCTGGTCCTCCTACAGGATCTCCCTCCAACTCAGCTTCTTCCAGCTTTTCCCTAATTCAAGCACAGGGGTCACCAACTTCTGTCCATTGGTTGTGTGTAAATATCTGCATCTGACTCTTACAGCTGCTTATTGGGTCTTTCTGAAGGCAATCATGATAGGCTTCTTTTTGTGAGCACTCCATAACCTCAGTAGTAGTAGTGTCAGGCCTTGCGGTCTCCTTTTGAGCTGGATCAAACTTTGGGCCTATTGCTTGACCTACTTTTCCTCAGTCTCTTCTGTTTTTCTTTTCTTTTTCTTTTTTCCTAATATCCACTTATTAGTGAGCACATACCATGCATGTCCTTTTGAGTCTGAGTTACCTCAGACAGGATAATATTTTCTAGTTCCATTCATTTGCCTACAAAACTATAGACTGGGAAAAAATCTTTACTTATCCCACATCTGATAGAGGGTAATATCCAAAATATATAAAGAAATGAAGAAACTAACCACCAAAAAAAAAAAAAACAAACAAACAAACAACCCAATCAAAAAACTGGGATATAGAAACAGACAATTCAAACAATAGGAACCTCAAATGGCTGAGAAACACTTAAAGAAATGTTCAACATCCTTAGTGATCAGGGAAATGCAAATCAAAATGACCCTAAAATTCCACCTTACCCCAATCAGAATGGCTAAGATCAAAACCTCAGGTGACAACATATGTAGGCAAGGATGTGGAGAAAGAAAAGTCCTTCATTGCTGTTGGGATTGCAAACTAGTAAGTACAACCACTCTGGAAATCAATCTGAAGATTCCTCAAAAAATTAGAAATAGATCTACCTGAAGATCTAGCTATACCACTCTTGAACATATACTCAAAAGATTCCCCACCATGCCACAGGAGTACATGTTCCACTATCTTCATAGTGGCCTTGTTTGTTATGATCAGAAGCTGGAAACAACCCAAATGTCCCACAACAGAAGAATGGTTGCAGAAAATATGGTTCATTTACAAATACTACTCAGCTATTAAAAACAAGGACTTCCTGAGTTTTGCAGGCAAATGGATGGAACTAAGGCAATTTATAAAAGAAAGTAGTTCATTTGACGCTTACAGTTTCAGAGGGTTAAAGTCCAAGACCATTATGAGAGGGGTATGGCAACAGGCAGACAGTAATGGTGCTGGGGAGCTTAAAACTTGATCCATGGGTAGTAGTAGCACAGAGATTGGATATGGTGGAAGTCTTCTGAAACCTTACACTCTGCCTCCTTTAAATATCTCATGCAATAAGACCATGCCTCCTACATAACTATTAACAAACATTTCTACCAACTAGATACCATGTATACAAATGCAAGAGCCTACAAGGGACTGTTCTTATTCAAACCACCACAAGGAAGTGCACTCCAGAGTCTCTTATTCTCTACAAACTGACCAGTTAAGGTTTTGTGTATTAATCACCACCTTGAAAGGAAGGAGAAAGAAACAAAATCCTTTGGTGAGGGTTGACATATGCTCTAATCTATGGGTATAGCAATAATTCACTGGGAATTATTTTAATGCCATGTTCTCTTAGTAGAATAATAGTATTGGGTTATCCCCAAGGACCTATGACTAATTAAGCATAGATTCTTGATCACACACCTCCACACATCATTGCCAGGCATATGTTTCATCTCAGTAATTGGATATAATATCCAAGCAAAAAGGTGATTAATTCAATAGTATCAATAAAACTGTTGTATCACTGGTTATATTTTTATCATGTCATTGTTGTAGTTTCTAGCACCTACATATGGGATTTAAATTATTATGTGGACCTGACTACTTTGATGACTATATCAAAAAAGAGGAAAAAAATGAATAAAACATGATTTTTTTATTATTACCAAATCAACAGTTTAGATATTTACTTAAGTTCTGGTTCAACAAAAAAATATATCAATAAATCCTGAGATTTTCAGAGCACAGATTATTTTATTTACAACTTTCAAAAGTCTTCTTATCAACTGAGAGACAAATTTTAATCGGCACACTAATTTTTAACTTCTTGAAGTATTACATTTCAGTCATTAGAACACCCTGTAGATGACTTAACCCACTTATTATGATCTTACACATGATTCATACATCCAAGTTGTAAAAGCAATTGTGTGTACCCTACATTATCATAAACAGCAATTTGGTAGGAGAAAGTAGAATGGGTAACTCCTTCTTTAATAAAACTGACAGAACCCTCTCTTAAACACAGAAGGGACGTGAAAACAGAGGAGAAAGATATCCTTCTCACAAACACAGAAATGCTACTCTGAAATTGATTAAATGGAGGATTTAGAACTGTGAAACAAGATTGAAAGACAATAAAAAAAATTCTTCCAGAAAATTCCCCTGTGGTGTTGTCAGTAAAAGCCAATAGGAAAAGCTGGTATTATCTCACTAGCCAACTGAAGCTAGCAGCTTATTTTTTTTTAACATCAACCATGATAAATATTGAATAATTCTGTGTTTTGCTGGCAGACTCCATATGTAACTTTCATAGTAAAGTTATTTTTCATAGACAGTATTTAATGTATATTTTTGTTAGTAATATTTCATTAAATACTTAAGAAGATGAAGACTGGAGAATGAGTGTTACTAAGAAGCAATTGATTTAAGTTCTTCTTACTTGAGTGTCTAAATAATTGTCATTTATATCATATAGTCGATTTACTTAAAAGGAGTAGAATTTGGAGCTAAACCATATAGTATAATCTCAACCTAAATATTTTATCTCTATTAATTTGGTTATTAGTAATATTTTATATAATACATGAGAAGATGAAAACTTTAAAGAATTAGTGGTATGAATAAGCAATTGACTTAAGTTCTTAGTACTTGAGTATCTAAATAATTGTCATTGAATATAATTGTATCTGGCCAGTAGCCATATAGGAAAGGCTAAAGCGAAATAAATGAGTTTTCTGGAGATGGTCTACTGTTGTTCATGTGGTCTATGATGGGCGAGCTCTGAGAGGCAAGATCACAAGAGACTTAATCCCAGGATTGCTTCTTGCTGCTGATATGCCTTTTCCTATCACCTTTGCATAGCTTAATGATTCCTGAGCATCTGCCCACCCCACTGAGCAAATTTCCAACAGATCAACATGAAGGTGAACTTTCCTGAGTTGATTTTGTTTAGATAAATTAATGGATTTATAAAATTCATGATTTGATTCAAATAATTTTGGAACGAAAGTTTTTAGGAAACTGTTTCAGTTATTTTGCCAAAAATGTTTAATAAATTAAGAATCAAAAATAGAATATATCTACTCCTCATAGAATAATAAGTAAAGGCTACATAAATAGTAACAAAATGAGCCTTCACAATTATGCTAAAAATTGAAATAGGGTGGGGACAAATTTGTAATCAAGGAAAAGAACATTTGTTATAGGTCAGGTCCAAGGACAAAGTCACAGATGTGCACTATGATAAAGCAAGGTCATGTGAAACTGTTGTCTTGAACTTACAATGAGTTTATAGAATGAAACATTGCTTTGAACTTAGAGACATCCTTCTGTAACTCTCATTTTATGTAACATTTTATCTAGAACCTAATTCTTTCTTACATACAGGACTTTTTGTCTAAAAGTTGTAAAAAGTTGAAAGCAATAGTAAAATTTAGTGTAGTCATGTCTGCTACATTCTGAATGTGTGTGTATGGCTTGGGAGACTGCAAGTATGAATGAACACTTGTAAAGCTGATAAGACAGGTGGTCAGGACTGACCAGACTGTGTGTGTGTGTGTGTGTGTGTGTGTGTGTGTGTGTGTGTGTGTGT
>NW_021604665.1:11196579-11202223 GCF_004785775.1 Grammomys surdaster | reverse complement strand
GTGTGTGTGTGTGTGTGTGTGTGTGTGTGTGTGTGTGTGTGTGTGTGAATGTGTGTGTATGTATATCTTGTCTGTATAAAAAACTTACTTCTTTTTTTCTATTTTCTCTGATTCACAAAATGTTAGTGAGTTCCAAGCCTCTCACCTGGCAGGTCTGAGGTCCTTGAGGTAGATAAATGGAACCCTAACAATTAAGCTTTATTGTTTTCTAATCTCCCAATGCTAACAGAGTTTATTACCAGAAGACAATGGCTTTTAGACTAGCAAAGAGTTATAGACAGAAGCATTGGCAAAAATGTATAAACTTTGGTCTTGCTACTGACTCCATAACCTATTGCTGCTTTCCTTAAAGAACTGGTGCTGGCTGGACACTGGCAATATCTAATAAAATGTATACTTGAGTTGCAATTATAAATAAATTTTTTATTTGTAAAGACTTCTTATTCTCTGTGCTAAAAATATAGTTGTGAAAGGAGAGAGAGATGGTGACTTAGTGAAAGCATCAGGGACTATCTGCCCAAGGTATGAAAGAAAAGTCACTTATGCTGTCATCTGACTTCAGAAGTTTCAAGGGAATTAGGTAAAATACTATAGTTCAGTTTTTAAGATGTCAAAATAAGACACACGAAGACCACTGTACTTAGAAAGCTGAGGAATGAGGATGATAAATGAGTCCATTGAGAGAAAAGGTAGTGTTAAGACCAGCATTAGACTCGTAACCTAACATTAGACTTCTCATGATGAAACAGAGGTACTTAGATTACTCTCTGTGCAGTGACAAGAATGGATTAGACTTTTGTAGAACAACCACATGATAAGGTAAACAGGTCTACCTCATCTTTTAGGGAAAGCTGGAAGTTAAATTGATATTACCAGACACTTTCCAGATCATTCTGGAAACAGTATGACCAAGTATTCAGATGACCCCTGATCAAAAGTGACAATCAACAGAGCATATAGATTATCTTGACATGGGAGAAATTACTTAGAAATGATACTTTTCAAAAGATGTGGTTATTTAGAAATGAAACAGTGCCTAAACTTCAAGAAATAAAACCAGATTAGGCTTTCTGAAAAAGACAAGCACAAAATAGTCATAAAAGAAACACAGGAGTAAATACTTTAGTTTCTATCATAGATGGGGCCAGGCGTCAAAAAACAGCTATGGTTTACTGAATAAAGAAAACTATCTGTAGAACAGAGAGAGTCTATCTTTACTCTTACGCTCCACATAGTTCTGATATTTTTTTCAGAAGAATCTGGTAAGACAAAGAATTAAAGCACAACCAAATTAGAATTGAAAGAATCCAACTGACATTCTTTGCACATGGCGTGATTCCACAGACAGCAAAACAAGACAAATGAAAGTCTCCACATAAAACCCACAGATAATAAACTCTGAAGAGAGAGCTGTGGAGCAATCAAATAAAACTTAGAACTGTTGCTGTCTGTCAACAGTGAATTAAGTAACACTGAAATCAAAACAAATCTCACTTATAAATGGCACAAATAAAAACATCTAATCTCTCCCCCTTTACACTAGCTATAAAAAATTAAGCTACAAATTCAAAAAGAATGCCCACAAAGAAAATAATATAACAGTACCAAACAAAACAAGAGTACCAAATTGAAGAGTGCGAAGATATCTCATGTTCACGGGTGGACAATGTGATATTATTAAAAGATTCATATAGCACAAAGATTTTTTATGAATGTACTAAAATCTAATATAATGGCTATCAAGATACCAATAAAATTCCCTACAAAATCTAGTAAAAATATTCAAAAATTTACATAGAACTGCACAAATACACACATCTACACCAACAAAACACACACACACACACACACACACACACACACACACACACACACAGAGAGAGAGAGAGAGAGAGAGGCATACATGCACACATAAGTGCCCACATAAAAAGAGAAGCAATCTCTCCAGTGAACAAAGTTGGAGGCATTACACTACTTGACTTCAAAACATACCACAAAGCTTTAATAGCCAAGATATCTTGATACGGACATTAAAAACAGGTTCAGGCCAATTGAATGGAATAGAGATTCCAAAGGCAAGAAAATTCATTGACAGCCAAATGGCTTTGACACTTTTAGTGAGAATATATGCTGGGAAGGGAGAAGTCCTTTCAGTACATGCTAGTGAGGAATTGAATATATCCATGCTAAAATAAAAATGGAGATCATTATATATCCTCAGCTAAAAATTTCAACTCAAATATATTAACAACTTGAATGTAAGTACTGGAACCAGTCTATTATAAAAGAACGTAAGGTCAATTTTTTTTCAGTTTAATTTTTACAAGACCCTAAGAGCATAGAAACAAGTAAAAATAGACATATCAAGTTGCACTAAGCAAGAAAGGTTTTACAGAGCAAAGTCAACAGTAAACAGGATAGAGCAAGCACTGCAGTATAACAGAAAATACTTACAAATGGTAGCTTTGAAAAGAAGTTATGTTTAGAATTCTAAGTATCTGTAAAAGCTCACCAGGAATGAAAGGCCACCAAAAAGCAAAACAGAAACAAAATTGTGTGTCAGCTGAATCCAATAAGACTGCCAGGTATCAGTATCTAAAATAACCTGCTCTGGTGAACATATGAGGGAGCATGAGAAAGGGCAGAAAGGAGGGTGAATATGATCAAGGTACATTATTCATAGGTACAAAAATGAATCCTAATTGAAATATATTACTCTTCACATTGCACATATATTAATAATAAATTAAAAATAGGACACATTGTAGAATATCATTTGAGCTACAAATTATTATACCCATATACAAAATAGTATGTAGTTTTCTCATGCAATTTAAAATGATGGACCAAAGAATCCTGTCTTGGTGTTCTAACTGAAATAAATAAGCATGTCAAACAGAAATCTGTACTCCCATGTCCATTGCAAAGCTCTCCACTGCAGGCTAGAGGCAACCACCTTCACTGTCCATTCAAAGTCAATGGACTGAGTTTAGACCATCATGAGCTAAAGGATAAGACACTGACTAAAGAAGAAGAAAAAAGTAAGCCTGGGAAGGCAACTCAATGGGTAAATTGATCGTTGTACAGATTGAAGACCAGGCCTTGGGGTTCAGAATTCCAAGTATATTCTAGGCAGGTATGTGGCCCACCTGTTATCTAGTATGAGAGGCAGAAATAGGAAATCCTAGGAGCCACCTGGTCAGATTAACCAAAATATTAACCAGAATTTAAAGAAAAGTGTCTCAGTCCATAATGTGGGGAAAGATAGACCTAAGTTCATATGAACACACACATACTCATATACATCCATCTCTGTCTCTATTTCTCTCTCTCTCTCTCTCTCTCTCTCTCTCTTTCTCATTATTGAATGGCGTAAGAGTAATGAAGTACTGCTATTTACTTCCATAAGGGTGTTATATTAATAATAAGAAATTGAGCATAGAAAAATAAAAGTTAATGATCTCTCAAATACAGCACCCAGGACTAGAGAGATTGCTCAGCAGTTTACAACATTTGCTGCTCTTACAGAGGATTCAAGGTTTCTTCCCACATCAGGCAGCTCACAACTCCCTGTAACTTCAGCTACAAACAATCCAGTGCATTCTTCTGGACTCCTGGGTGCCTGCATTTGCATTTCTACTCTCACACAGACACAGATACACACACATAATTAAGATACACATGCACATACATAAGTAAGAATAAACTTTTAATGCAGAATTTTAAACACCAATTTTCTAAAAGTTGGAAATTGAATGGGCGATATCAAGGAGGAGGAAAGAGTAAGTTGGAATGGCTGTGATAGCTTTAGGAATGGATAGTTTAGGAATGGATAGCTTTTATACAACTGGGCTCAGGTGAGCTATCACAGAATAAGATGACTTTAGTTAATTATATATTCTATATTTGAAGAGGCTAAAAGAATTTTTCAAGCTTTTACCGTAAGGTAATAACAAATATTTGAGGCAATAAAGTGTCTAATCTGATTTAAGCATTATGCAATTACCATGAGAATCTAACCATTATGTGGTACCTGACTAATAGCGCAATTCTTATTTTGTGTATTAATTAAAAATAATATTAGAAAGTGCATATTTTAACTGCCATGTAAAATTATTCATTAAAACAGCTTACTTTACTAACTCATTAATCTTTATAGATTTATTATTGATTTTCTTTGAGTTACTGCATATTATTCATATCGAGACAGTAATTTTTCACTTATACAGCACTGAAATTATTCTGTGATATTTATTTGAAAAGTGTTTCCTGAAAAATATATTTAGTTGCCTTTATATAACAAAAAAGCACCTGGAAGCTAAATGCTACCAAGGTTCCTGTTTTCCTGTTACTTACATTATTTACATAACAATAAATTATATATTATCATGCATTCATTTATGTGAACATATGTGATATTCACAAGGAGAATGCATACATACACACACACATATATACATATATGTGTGTGTATGTATGTGTATATATATATAAAATTAAAATACATATCCTCTGTATCATTGAGGATTTACAATATAAATGTAATAATACAGAGGTAGGAATATTTATCATATGTATACTTCTAATGTTTTAAGATTTTATTTGTATCTTTATTGATGAGCATTATGTATCAGTCTGTTAGCTTGTTTGTGCACATGAGTGAAGTGTCCATGCAAACTAGAAGAGACTATCAGAACTGCTGGAGCTGGAGTCTTAAATGCTTGTGAGCTACCTTACTGGGTGCTGGGAATTAAACTTGAGTCTTATGCAAAATTATTATGTTCTCTTAACTGTTAAGTAGTCTCTCCAGCTAGCCTTTCTAATTTTAAATTCATACAATGTTATTTCAAAGAACACATACCTCAATATGGAAAGTAAGAAGCTACTTTCTAAGCACAAAGAAAAGATCTTCTTCCATTTGTGAAACTATAGAAAAATTTAAGGTGAAAAGCCAGAATTGTTGCGCATTTTATTTTGTATTAGTATTGCCAGGAGGTAGAGGGGAAGGAAAGAAAGAAAGAAAGAAAGAAAGAAAGAAAGAAAGAAAGAAAGAAAGAAAGAAAGAAAGAAAGAAAGAGGAAAGAAACCAACCTTGGTTACAGGACAGAAACTAGAAAAGTATGACAAACAACTCTGTGTATGAAAACACTCAAACTTTTTCCACCATATATTATCCTCATCAGGAGGCTAAGCATGGACTTTTAAGATTTACTATAAATCTTATTATCAAAATATAGCTAGATTATCAAGTAAATGACAGCATTTCATTTTATTACTGCTTAAGAAAAATAAGAGTTATTTAAGAGACATATGTGTCACTTTAAGCACATCATTGAGTAGGTTATGGTTGATTTAACATGGGAAAATTGAAGATAACCCAAAAATGGCAGAAGATTTAATTTTAAAAATCTAAGCTGTTATAAATCTTTTCTTCAGAACATGAGGTGAAAGAAAGGATGCCATTGTGTTAAATAAAATAAGCCAACCATAGAAATGTCTATATGATCTCACTAATTCACAGCATTTAAAAAGGAAGAAAGAGAAAAAGAAGGAAAGAAAGAAAGAAAGAAAGAAAGAAAGAAAGAAAGAAAGAAAGGAGGAAAGAAAGAAAGAAAGAAAGAAAGAAAGAAAGAAAGAAAGAAAG
>NW_021604665.1:11146721-11196479 GCF_004785775.1 Grammomys surdaster | reverse complement strand
AGAGAGGGAGGGAGGGAGGGAGGAAGGAAGGAAGGAAGGAAGGAAGGAAGGAAGGAAGGAAGGAATAAAGGCTGTCATAAAATTTGGTAAAATAATAAGAAAGAAAAAAGAAAGAAAGAAAGAAAGAAAGAAGAAAGAAAGAAAGAAAGAAAGAAAGAAAGAAAGAAAGAAAGGAAGGAAGGAAGGAAGGAAGGAAGGAAGGAAGAAAGAAAGAATTGAGAATAAAGTCTATCATAAAATTTGGTAAAATAGTAGAATAATGTTGAATCCCTATGCCTAGATAGTAGAATGAAGGGAAGATTAGAAAATGGTGAATTTATTTTAATGGGAATAAAACCTTCTGACACTACTCTTCTACTGAACAACAGAAAGATAATAAACTGTGGTAGTTTAATATATATTATTATATTTATTATATTATATATTAACTCAGAAGAAAGTATTTTTAATAATTTCATCATAAAAATGATAAATATTTGAGGAGATAGGTATATTTACCTTGACTGAAACATTACCTTTTGATTATATGTGTAAAAACCATAACCATATGACAATTTCAGTAGTCAGTTAAAACATCTTTAGAATAAATTGGAAAATGTGTCAGAAAGTGACTAATAACTGTGTTTAACTCTTTTCCTAGGTGAATTTTCAAGACAAGATTTAGATCAATAAGAAAACACTACTGTGCATATTTCTGCTCAACAGAAGAACGAATGTCTGTCAGTCAAATAGTGCTAGAAGGTAAATGTACTTTTTCAATTCCCTGTCACCAGTTAAGCTCAACAAAGTCGTGGGCAACTCAGCAGAGATCTATAGAAAAAGTTCAACAAGTAGAAAGATGCTGGCTCAGATAATCTTGAGACAGCACACAAACTTTGAAAGTAAAGGTATTTAGGATAACTGATTTTTTTTCTCCCACCTTTAGGGACAAGAAAAACAAAAATGATTTGAATGCACAGATTTTCAGAAGCCAGAAATTTGAACCATAGCATTATAGGATAAAAAAACACATTTTTGTTTGGCTTTTGTTTTGTTTTGTTTTTAATGTACTGAAAATGGTTTTCAGCTGGGAAAGTTATTAGAATCAGTACAACTCTTGGCCCTTAAAATTAAAAGTCACATATTTTTTTCAGACATAAGATGTAATAAATTATCAAATTAAACCACCCTTAACAGTAGTGATAATCATTTTTGGTAACCTAATCATGCATTTTCCTGCTTCATTCTTAATTTTTTTCATGTAGGTAATCTCTGTTGTTTAGGGATTCTTTTTCATGAAATAAAGAAAAGTCAAAGATTACAAAGACTAGAATGAAGTTATTTTACTGACAAAGTATCCAAAAAACAGAAAGTTCAAGCTTTGTATAAAAGTTTAATAAAGTCATCAATAACCCAGGATTTCTTCATTTAGCTATGGATCATGTGTTTGATTTTCTTATGTTGTTTTTTTAGGTTTAGTTTTACTTGTGTAAGACTCATTGCCTCATAGCTGAAACCATTAAGCATCCCAATAATGTTCAAAAGTAGAAAGGAGGAAAATGGACTTATCTTTTTCATTCTTTGTCTTCTTGTCAGGAAATGAATACTTTATTTGAAAGACAATCTAATGATTGACTAACATTGGAGGAACCTGAAAAGTTTCTCAGGGCCATGAATGTTAATACGCCATTTCAGCAAACAAACTAATTTTGATTGCAGAAAAGAGATACTGTAGAATTTGATAAGTAACCAAACCAGTTGCAAGATAAATTTCAGTCCTTCAGAGTTTCTATATCCCATGAGGATAGGATGAGATCTTCATTTTCTATTATTCTATTTAGTAAAAAGAAAAAAATAAATGCCTTTGTCTAAAAATTGTTTGAATTTAATGAAGATAATACAAGAGAAAATTTATTTAAATAATAGAGTAATAAAGACCAAGAATATAGCTTGCTCTATTTACACATTGCAAATAGTAAATTTATACATTGTAAATAGTAAATAGTAAAAGTGTAAAGAGATTGCACTTGTAATCTCTTGTGACCATGTAATCAATACTTCTATTTGAAGTTGAAGTAACTTTACTTGGAGAGTGTATTTGATACTTCCCTATTTCTATGACAACACACAACCAACAAAAGTAACATAAAAAGGAATACTTATTTTGACTTGTGCCTCCAGTGGGCTAGAGGTTTTAATTACAAGGAAGGAATGGCAGCAGTAGGAAGCTAAGGGCTCCAAACCTGCAAGCATGACATACAAGGTGAACTGGAAGTGGGAGAACACTGTAAAATTTCAACGCATACTTCCAAGGCAGAACTTCTAAAGGTCACCTCACACAAAAGCATCACCAATCAAGTATTCAAATATGCCAGCTTATGGGGAACATTACTATTCAAATCACCACAAAGGAATATAATAGTTTCATCAGACAAAAAGGTGGAAGAATGAACAGAAATTGTACAAAATTGGCCTTACTGATATGCTTGGTGAGGATGTCAAGAGAGGCATGTGTAATGAGATTTATGTGTGATGGCAATTGGGTATATTGTTTATTGGCAAGACAGAGAATGGAGAAATAGATGATATCTTAGATTTTGAAATTATTTGATATATAATTTATATAAAAGTGTAAAATTTTATGACATAAACACTATTTTTATCACTAAGTGTCTTCTAATATGAGCTAATATTGAATATATAGATTTAATAATTCTGTGTCTTATACTCATTGGGCACAAATGTGTATTACCATATTTATTTATTTAATGTTCTCAATTGAAATATTTATATCACTACTCGCTTCCTTTTCTCCCTTCAGCTCCTTCCAGGTACCATTTATTCCCATTACTTGCAAGTTGTAAGCCTCATTTTCTTTGAATAATAATATAATGATTTTTAATTATTTAATTTGATTAAATAAATTTAATCAATTAAAATTAATTAAATATGATGACAATTATATATACTATGACTATGATTATATGTGCATGTGCACACACAGACACACGTATATCAATATAACCTTCAGTCCAATGTTGTTGTTTTGTACATTCAATCATTAATTATTATTTCTATACCTGCTGAGGATTTTAAATATGTAATTTAGAGTTTTAATGTCAATCACCTAATCAATTTTCTTTTAACTCTTTTTTTAATTCATTGCTTTTTCATACTGAATGTCATAATTACATCTGAGGACTGTAAAGTCTGCTGTGAGATTCTATCCTCTAGATATGACAGGGAAGCTAAGACATAGCCACGAAATCTCAACAGTATGGTTTCCTGAACAATGGCAACACCAACTAACATACAAACCTGGATGGTAGATATCCATCAGGGCTCTACCTCTAGCTAAAGATCTAAGGGCAAGTAAGAATTGTCAAGAGAAGGAGAATTAATATTCTCCAGGGATGAGCTCCTTAAGTGGATAGCAAATACCAAGTGATCAGCCCTAAAATTGCATCCATACAAGGAAAAGTGAATAGACCCAGCAGACAGCACTTATATATTGATACACTTACCTACATGTGTATGTAACTTTTTTAAAAAAGAGGCCATTGTTTAAAGAGGGTGGGGACATTGGTGTGTATTTCGATTAAAATCTACTAAAACTCCTCAGACTACAGCTGTCTCTGTGATCCTGTGGTTCTGGGATCCTGTGATCCTGAGACCCTGGGTGTGTCAGAGCCCCTTTAAGTCAAGATGCATCTGGGATCCTGAACTCTTGCTGTAACCAAGCTCCTAAGATCCTGTGATCCTGGGTGTGTTAGAGCACCTGTGATCCTATAATTCTGGGCGTATTAGAGCACCCGTGAGTCCAGCTGCCTCTGGGTGTTTTGGAACTAGTTGAGAAGCTTAGCGCCCAAGGTCTGCTCAGGACACCAGCTCAGACCAGAAGGAAACCTTGCCACTGGGCAGGCAAAGGTTTCTGCATCCCTGGATCCTGAGAGTCCCAGTTACTCCTGGTGTTGTGGCAGATGTGGCCTCCTCACCTATGATCCCGGGAATGTTAGAGCACCTGAGAGTCAAGCTTCTTGGAGGTCAGCATGTAGAAGAATGAAAGTTGATCCATTCTTATATCCTTATACAAAGTTCAAGTTCCAGAGGATAAAGGACCTCCATATAAAACCAGATACACTGAAACTAATAGAATAGAAAGTGGGGAATAGCATTGAACACATGGACACAGGGGAAATTTTCCTGAAAAGAACACCAATGACTTGTGCTCAAAAAATTGACAAATGGGACCTCATAAAATTGCAAAGCACACTGTCAATAGGACAAAATGGCAACCAACAGATTGGGAAAATATCTTTACCAGTCCTACATTCGATAGAGGGCTTATATTCAATATATACAAAGAACTCAAGAAGTTAGACTTCAGAGAATCAAATAACCCTTTTTAAAACAGGGTGCAGAACTAAACAAAGAATTCTCAACTGAGGAGTATCTAATGGCTGAGAATCACCTAAAGAAATTTTCAAAATCCTTAGTCATCAGGAAAATGTAAATCAAAATAACCCTGAGATTCTACTCCTCACAAGTCAGAATTGCTAAGATCAAAAACTCAGATAACAGCAGATGCTGTTGAGGATGTGGAGAAAGAGGACCACTCCTTTATTGTTGGTGGGCTTGCAAGCTGGTGAAAACACTCTGGATATCAGTCTGGCGGTTCCTCAAAAAATTGGACATAGTATTACCTGAGGACCTGGCTATATCACTCCTGGGCATATACCCAAAAGATGCTCCAACATATAACAAGAACACATGTTCCACTATGTTCGTAGTAGCCTTATTTATAATAGCCAGAAGCTGGAAAGAACCCAAATGTCCTTCAACAGAGGAATGGAAACAGAAAATTTGATACATTTACACAATGAAATACTACTCAGCTATTAAAAACAATGAATGCATGAAATTATTAGACAAATGGATGGAACTAGAAAATATCCTGAGTGAGGTAACCCAATTGCAAAAGAACACAGATGGTATGCACTCACTGATAAGTGGATATTAGCCCAAATGCTCGGAATACCCAAGATACAATTCACAGACCACATGAACTCAAGAAGAATAAAGGCCAAAATGTGGGTTCTTCAGTCCTTCTTAGAAGGGGGAATAAAATACTCATGGGAACAAATATGGAGACAAAGTATGGAACAGAGACTGCAGGAAAGACCATCTAGAAACTGCCCCACCTGGGGATCCATCCTATATATAGTCACCAAACGCAGACACTATTGTGGACCCCAAAAAGTGCATACTGACAGGAGCCTGATATAGCAGTCTACTGAGAGGCTTTGCCATGGACTGACAAATACAAAGACATATGCTCACAGCCAGTCTTGGACTGAGCACAGAGTCCCCAATGGAGGAGTTAGAGAAAGGACTGAAGGAGCTGAGGTGGTTTGCAACCACAGAGGAAGAACAGCATTATCATCCAACCAGACTCCCCAGATCTCCCAGGGATGAAGTCACCAATCAAGGAGTACACATGGAGGGCTCCATGGCTCCAGCCTTATATGTAGCAGAGAATGGCCTTGTGGAGGATCAATGAGAGAAGAGGCCCTTGGTCCTGTGAAGGCTGGATGCCCCAGTGTAGAGTAATGTGAGGTTGGGGAGGCAGGTGTGGGTGGGTGGGTGGGTGGGTGGGTGGGTGGGTGGGGGAACACCTTCATACCAGCAGGGGGAGGGGGAATGAGATAAGGAGTTTCCAGGGGGAACCAACTGGTAAATGAGATAACATTTGAAATGTAAATTTAAAAATCCAATGAAAATTGCCATATTAACATAAGTTGTTAACTTATATAAGAAATAAAAGATATCTATAATAGATATATAATACTGATAAATAAAATAATCATTTCTTAACCATCATAAAAAATATAATAAAAATTTTAAAGAGAATCCAATTAAGTTATCTTATAAATCACACTTCTTTCTCCTCTCCAAATCTTGTCCCCTTATTAATTTTTAATTTCTAAAGTATTTTCAGTAATAGTTACTTAAAGTCTTTCCAAATGTGAAATGAATCTTGTTCTATTGTGTCTTACTTCTCTTCATTGGGATGGCATTTTTTCTGATTTTTCACAGTTATAGTAATCTTATATAATCTTATAGTAATCTTATAATCTTATATCTTATCTTATTATATTATTTTAGAAAGTAGAAATGATCTTTTATAGTAATGCATTAGTTTTCTCTTGAGTATGCTGTCTTCTGACACAGATTTATATCATTTAATCCCTTCAATCTGTGAAAAAAACATTTATTGGTATTGATCAGGTAGTTTTTTGGGTTATGAACAAATAAATAGAAAATGGCATAGGGAGGCCTATTACTCTTTGTACACTTATTTTAAGTGTTTTCTTCTCTACATTTCCCCACTCCTGCTTATTCATTCTCTGATATTTGACTTTTTAGTCAGATGAATTGTTCTGCCTGTCTCTTTCAATTGATGTATGCTCACAGCAGCTGGGGAGTTGTCTCAGGCATTTTTTTTCAATTCACTCTTTTCAGTTAAAGGACTCTATTTTTTTCCTGCATGTCTCTGCTTTTGTTGTCTCCCTGTTGTGTTAAACTAATTGTTTTCCATATGTTAAGTATATAGTTTATCATTTTAGATGCATGGTAATTTTGATATAACCCTATTTCATCATTACCAGAAATGGAATCCCAATATGTTTGACATATGTTGTGAATGTTAAAAGAAACTCAACTGAACAAATACATACATATAGCAGAAACACATATGTCTCAAATTTAAGTTAAAATATTATAAATATTGTAGAAGTAGATAAATCATACAGAAACATTAGCTATTGTTTGCTTATTATTGGATTTAAGTGATAGATACATAAACAGTATTATTCTATACTTACAGGCAGCACCAAAATTCTCCTAAAAATTAGGTAACATGAACTGTTTCTCTGCAATGTTAAAGCTCATTTCAAGGGACAACTTAATGGCTCGATGACCCAGTGTGTAAGGGAATGCAAGGGCACTGAGATGGGAGTTGGTGGGTGGGAAGGGGAGCACACTCAGAGAAGCATGGGGGCAGGGAAAGGGATAGGGTGGTTAGCTGATAAGGAGGATAGCATTTCAAATATAAATAAATAAAATAACTAATAAAAAAAGAAAAAATGGAACTAGGGCCCAATGAAAATGTTTATGCAAAAAATGTCATGTAGTCAAATATGTTGAAATTAAAACTAAGGCTGCAAATTTGGTTCCAAGATAGAGCCCCTCCCCCACTCCAAAACGAGACAAAATAAATCAGACATATACACATAGATGCACCCCTATACAATGCCTCTACAGTCATATACACAGAAGATTGCAGTTCTTTCTTTAGACATGTTTAAGTATTATTCCAGTATTTGAAAAACTAGAACCATGAATGCTTGTGTATTAGATGTTTATTCTTGTGTGACCAGTTCAAATTAGTGCTCACGAGACAGGTTTTATGAGGTAAATGTAAATAAATGTTCATATACTGAGTACTTCGTAAAAATGAATTTTTAAAATAAAAAGGAATCATCCAAAATGTTATCAAACATTTTTCAAATGTTCTAAATCATTTGATAGAACTCTATTGAGGGCAAGTCTTAAAACTCAAGTTAGAATATAGTGCCATTGTTGGTTGTTTGTTGTATTTTGTTGGCATTTGTTATTGTTGTTCCTTTGTATTTTTCAATATCTTAGTCAAAATAAGTAATCAATAAAAATTAAGACATTGGCTTAGTGGACACATTCCCTCTGCCATGCTGAGAAAGACTTACAGTAAACAGTTAAGTCTAAATTGTAGCCAAAGTGTGAAGTCTAAAACACAAAATTTTATACTTCAGAATAACTGAAAAACACTGAAGAAATTCTCAGCATACCAACAGATGATTTAGATTATCAGTCTATCCACTCAATATTAATTAAGGTCATGGATTAGCATGTATTTTTAATGAAATAGTATTCTTTTAAATACATTTATTCTCTCAAACGTTACATTTCCACCTTCTGCACTCTCTCAGTAGTCATGTGCACCTCCCCTCTCCTGGATCCACTTTCCTCAGCTTCTGTTCAGAAAAGAGCAGGTATCCCAAGAATACCAACCAAACCCAGCATAGCATGTTTCAATAAGAATAGGCACAAACCCTCATATCAAGGCTGGACTAGGAAACCCAGTGGGAAAAAAGCATTCCAAGAACAGGCAAAAACGTCAGAGTAGGGTAGTATTATTTCTACTGTTAAGAGTAGGGTAGTATTATTTCCCTTAGTGTTTATTGTACACAGTGGAATGTATTTGCCATCAGCATATCTAGAGGGAAAAAAGTGTCATCTCACTAGTTTGCAGTAATCTTGTCACATTAGGGCATAGAAAGCCTAGACACTACAACAAGAAATAGAGGATGGGGGCTCTGGGCTTTCTCAGCAAACTAAATAGGGTGCCTGGAGTTGGAATGCCTCCCAAAGCTGTATGAAATGAGAGAAAGGTGGTACAGCAAACAGAGAAAAAAATCATGCAGGTCTAAAAAGCCATCCCACCCCAATATCAGTCTTTCAAGGCATCTGGAAATATTGACTGCATTAAAGGTAAAATAATTAATACTGCAATTTTGCCTTTAAAGAATTACTGTGCTAATCACACAAACAGGAAATATACTTCTATCAAGCAATAGAAAAAAAAAGATATTCTTTTTGCTTCCAGCTGTTATTATTCAATGCAGCAAAAGGAAGTTGGTCATAGAAACACCTGTTTTCTAAGAATAGAACCCCAATTAATTCTATAACTCTAGGAAGTCTAGTTAGAGTGACCATATTTTCCCACTAAAGAAGCCCATCCTCTAAAATCAAAGAGACTTATTTTTCTTTAATATCCTTTTATAATGTCCAAAAATGAAGCCCAAAATCTCTATTTTAGTTTTGGCAAGATAATTTTGGTGTGAAAGACACCAACTCCATTCATGTGTTAATGAATTCTTTAATTAAAAGTACTAAAAATCACTTTGAGCTTGCTGATGAAAACATGTTATGAACTTATTTTCAAATTCAAGCTAGGACACCAGTATCAAAGATGAGAACATGAAAAGCCAAGAAGTACAAAAACAACAAGAAGCATTTCATTTCTTTTTATTTATATTTTCAGACTTACTCCTCTTTCACCTTCTAATCAATAAAGCAGAGCTGCATTATAGCAGATTGAAAAGAGAGGGTGATATACCAGCTTCCCACGGAGCACAATCTATTTTAAAACAAACTGTAGAAATCCTTCTCAAAAGACAAGAACCTTTGATAAGTATGTTCTAATGAGACATCTTGCTATTTATTCCCTTCAAAATGTATATGCTGAAACATCAGCACCAATTATGGCAGTACTAAAAGTTCAGTTCTTTGGAAAATAACCTTATAAGAAAATCTATATAAATATAATTAGTTCCTTTATAATAGACTGCAGAGGGCTGGTCTACTATTCTTCTTTGTGAGGACACAGAGAAAAGGTGCTTACCATGCATAAGGAAACAGGGATGCTAACTTCACATGAAATCAGCTGGTGTTTTGATCTTGGACTTACCAGTCTTCAGAGCTATGATGAATGAATTTATGTTCTTAATAAGCGAATTTGCTTCTGGAGTTTTGTTACAGTAGCAGACACAGACCAAAACAAACCACATTCAAGTTTCTATTTTAAAATTGATGATGTTATTAAAGCCTCTAATTACAACTTTTCTGCATTTTATATCCCATTATCTTTCCTTCAATGGTTCCTAGGCAGAGTATTTTTAGTCTACTTTTGATACAGTATAAATTCTCGGGATCTTGTGACTTCAAATAGTTTAATGGCAGGAAGTAACAGAAAACCATCACTGTCAGAATATATGAAAAATTAAATCTGAAAGTAGTGTGCATAGAGCAAGCTGTCAATAACAATTCATTCATAGTAATCCAGATAAAACTAAACCTCATTCTTTGTAAATAGCCTTTTGACATTATGTCAGCCAACACATAATTTTGTTGAGAAGTAAGGTTCCCTTTTATACACAGTGCATGTTTCTATCGTTTAAGAGACTGACAGTTCTTACATCCTTTGCAAGGAAATTTGCTGTTGTAGAAGGGTAAAACTATAAGTCAAGGATGGCTTCAATGCATGTTTCATTTTCACAAATTGATATTGTTTGCTTTCTACTCAATCTATCAGCAGGATACTTTGAATAACAGCCTTAGTCTAAAGTGACTGACATCCCTATACAAAGTGAAATCTGGACACAGAGAAATCTTTTTCTTCCCCCTTTCAAACCATGTCTTACTAACTCCTTCTCTTGCCAGAGATGTTTCTACTGGCTTTCTCTGTCATTAAAGAGAAAACTTGTGATGCATTCCAATTTGACCTTTCATTTCAAGAACAAATTAATGTGACACAAACTTTTATTGAGTCCCTACTGTAGGCCACTCACTATTATCCTATTTTACAAGTTGTCACATAAGTAGCTTCCTCACCTACAACCAGATTATTAGTTCCAGGAAAAATTGTTCACAAAGCACACCACAGAGGAAAGCCAACAAGAAGGTCCCTATGGATGATTGCATTCAAGGAGAATAGAGCATTTAATATAGACCAAAAGTACACATCGGTTAAATTCTCTTAAAAGTTTTTAATAAGTACATATTGTACTGATTGCAACAAGATGGTAAAAGAAACCAGAAAGCTGCAGAAATAAGCCATCTAAGTTCAGAGGCTCAATACCCTCATTACCAAGTAAGTCATTTCACATGGGTTGCTTAAGGAACAGTGACCCTGTGACACAGTAACTGTCATTACCAAGAGGTACCATTCATTTGTCTATTGAATGGGAATAGTTAAAATGTCTGCTTCTCAGATCAAACCATTGGCTAACATTGGAGATAATACATTAGGCATAACCTATATTTTAAAATCAATGTCTCACTTTAATTTAAATAGATATTAGGTATAGTAAAGACACTTCAGGGCAGGCCCCATGCTCAGGAGTTAACTGTTCACACAAATCAAACTCTATGTTGTTGTTGCTTCTTTAAGTGAGCAAAAAAAATATGAAATTGAGTGGGTAAGGAATATGAAGTCTGAGAGAAGTTGAGAGGATATGATTAAAATATACAGTGTGAAATTCTCAAAGGATTAAATTTTAAAACATAAAATAAACCTAAGACATTTTACATGCTAATTATAACTTTACAAAAGCTTAATGTTTGATTAGTCATTTGCTTATGAAATGCCCTCCAGATATGAGGTTAGACACACTTAAGTCAGCTCATTATTCTCAGATTTCTGTCTTGTGTTCTCAAATTCTATTCCTCCAAAGAACTCCCAAAGAAATCAGTTTTAAAAGCAATCAATACTTTTTGGTACACTTAAGATAACATCTTAAATTTTTTTGTAAATCTCCATTCACGATGATAATGCTTATATTGTTGCTGTTTTTCATGATCTAAATTGTGATTTACTAAAGTATTGTGGAGAATTCACTCCTTATAAAAAGAAAACCTTGGCTATTGTTGGTACTAAATAAGACATGTATTTAAGTTCCGTAGAACTGATCATATTTTTTCTCTTTAAGAGTCATTTGATTTTGGTCAACATCTGCCTTACAGGTCTTTTTAAATTCCCATCAATGCAAATTACTGGAAACCTGTGTTACCATGGCAAAGATTGGAAGCCTCCATTGTTTTCTCTTTTCAGTTTTCTCAGCAGGGTTAGTCTAGTAGTGAGTGCTAACCAGTAGGAGAGTTGAGACCTGCATACCTTTGCAGAGCTTTGGGTTGTGAATCCTGGGTTGGAACTGTTCAGAAGGGAAGTTCTGTTTCCATGGCAACAGGCACAGCTCCTATTGTTTTAGTTGTCACTCAACACAGCAATGTTTGCCTTCAGAGACTGGGTTGAGAATTTTGAGTAACATTTTGTTGTGGATTCAAGAGATTGGATGGTGGTGCTGCTATGGATACCAGGGCTTTTGTCTTAGGGGAAAATTGAAGATAGAGTACTTTCCCTAGTTAATATAAATTGTAAATAACTAACAAAGGAGAGCAAAGAGAAGAAAGGAAACTGTAGTATCTAACTCCCTTCTAGGACAATGCTAACACAGTTTGCCTTTGTCTATGTATGTAGTTGTCATGATGGTGGAGTATGTGAACTAGAGAGGTAAAAAGACATAGCAGCTAAAGAAATTTTAAAAAGAAATAGGAAGAAAATTAAAATCAGAGCATATATAAGTGAAATAAACCTGGAACAGAAAGGAGAACTGCATAGTTTGAATGATGCATAGAATCTAGAAAAGTTGTCATACGCACATTGAAAGCAGAACAAGGTTGGACACAAGATGCAGCAAGGAGAGGAGGAAGAGGCAGCAAAGGATGATCAGAGCACGTTAAGTGTCACTTCTGATGTGCTCCTGCAGTGAGATGACTGCAGATGGTAACACCAGTCTGTCCATTTCATAAAACTAGAGAAGGGGCTTTTGAATATTTTGTTACCAGGAAATAAATATTTTAAGAGATACACATTTTACCTGGTTTAACCATCATATAATATGGTCGTATATTAATATACATATGATATATTTTTATAATTTTAATATACCAGTGAAAATAAACAGAAATCTAAGTAAAAATAAAATTAATAGGAAAAGAAAATGGCTTAAAGGCAGGTATAGAGTAATATTCATATATTCAATGTATTCCTCTGTCAGTCTACATGTGTGGGTCACAGGGTGTGAGGGTCTCTTATTGATCTGAGTATGTTAGTCTCAGAATGAATATATTAAGTCATAACAACCAATAAGACAAATCTCCAAGGTGACAACTTTACTGTGATTTTGTGAGAGGGAACTCTTCAATGGGTCTAGTATTTTCACAAAAGAGTGAGAAAACTTTGACATGTCCACCTTCTCTCAAGTGAGAATAAAGCATTTAGTAAGATAAATTTGGTCCTACCAGAATTCTTACCTATTTTATATGTGAGGACACACATAAAAGCCATCATTTGGGAAGGAGACAGCTACATTTACCAGCCACAAAATCTACAACACTCTTTGTGCAGGATTTCCCAATCTGTAGAACTATGGGAAATAAATTTACATTTTTGATGAATTACCCAGGCTATAGTATTCTGTTACAGCAATAGAATCAACTAAGACATTTCAACAGCTGTTTCTCTTTCTTACTGCAATCATAATAGCCCCCAGTTTTGACAACTTAAGGAAGTAAACAAAAGGAAAGAAAACCTAAATAAGAAGGAAATATGTAGGCTTGATTTACTTTTTATTTCTTTTCTTCATGGCTCCAAAGTCAATGCTAAACATAGGAAAACAGTATTTAAGAATTATGTATAAGGTCACAACCAATATTTTTATTTTTCCTCTAATTTTATCTGTATAGTGTCTTTCTACTGCAAACCTCAAATTTGTTAACATAAATTTGTATTCCTGAAAATTATTTTTAAACATGAGAAATTTTAATATAAAATGAAGCAAAAATAGTGTTTTATTTAATGAATTTTTTATCTTTGTATTTTCCTAATATCACATTGTACAAAATATATTATTGTCATTATTTCATGGAGTATCATTAAACATTTTGAATAGTTGGTTATTGTTACTAGGTCCAGGACCTTAGGAGGTGGTTAACACATTTATCTAATGTTAGACATTGAGTTTTAATATTATGTTCTATTACAGATCATCTCTTATTAACTCTCCAAAACTAAAATCATACTTCATAGAGTTCCCTGGTGGACTATGCTTTTGGATTTGGGAAGTAGCAATTCAATTTCAACAATGTGGTTTCTAAATATGATCACCAAATGGCAATGCCATTTGACACATCAGTATGGATGGGAGAATGTCACATAGTCTTATCCCTACATGAAGAGCTACAGGCAACAAATGGCTGCTGAGAGATGGAGAATCAGTTTTCTCCATATGTAGGTAACAAAAAATGATGAAAGAAAAATGAGACATGAGTTTAAAACAGAATGGGAGGGGAAGCTAGATGAGAGAAAGCAGGGAGCAGAGATGTAAATAACATATTTATACATGAGATTATCAAAGAATTTAAAAGTTTGTTAATTTTTAAATTCCTATAAATAACAAAAGCAGTTGTCTCCCTCTGTGGTTTTGCTATCTTTAAAGCTTTGTATAATTATAATCCATTTTTCCATCATGGTTAACGTTTAATGAAAAATCATTATCCTATGTATTACCTAGTAACAAGTTCTGAATACAAATACTATAAAATCTTATACTGGATTATTATTTTGGATAATACAACAATATATATTAATATATATTTATTTATTTATACATTTGTATATTATTTTACATTAGTATTTAGTATATACATATATGCATTATATATGTGTGTATATACATACATATATATGTATGTATATATCTTATATATATGTATAATTTTTGCCTTCAAATTGGACAAATAAAGCCGTGGTTAGTAAGACATTAAATAGCACTGAGAAATGTTTAGAAAAAAAAACTGTGGGTTTGCTCATATGGTCGGGCAGATTGTTCAACCCACTAAATATTAAGACTGTTCTCACTCTCTAGGTCCCTTTTCAACGGGTATGTTCTATAAAAAATAACATCCTTTGACTCCAACACTCAGATCAAGCCGAGTAAGCTGCCTACAAAAAACAGTTACACTTTCTTGTTTCTTTTATCTAGACTTTTGTTTCATTTATATACTTTCTTTCGTTTAGTTGATTGTTTGTTTGTTTACATCCCAAACATTTGTCCTTCCCAATCCCCCTCCGAGAGTCCCTTCCCCATCTCCCTCTCCTCCTCAGAGAGGGTGCAGCCACGTGTATCCCCTTACCCTGCCCAATCTAATCTCTGCAGTATCTGCGTCCTCTGCCATTGAGATAAGACAAGGCAGCCATATTGGAGAATGGATACCACAGACAGGATACAGGGAAACTTTAGAGTTTAGGGCCAGCCTAAAGTTGTTGGAGGACCCACATGAACACTGAGATGCATATCTACTACATATGTGCTGGGGACTCAGTCCAGCCCATGTATGTTCTTTACTTGGTTAGCTCTGAGAGATCCCAAGGATAATGGTTAGTCGATTGTTGGATTTCCTGTGGCGTTCCTATCCTTTTCAGGTCCTTCAATCCTTCCCCGAACTCTTCCATAAAGAAACTCTAAACTCAGCCCAGTGTTTGACTGTGGGTATCCGCATCTGTCTCAGTCAGCTGCTGGTAGAGCCTCTGAGAGGACAGTTACGCTAGGATCTTGTTTGAAAGCTTAGCAGAGTATCATTAATAGTGTCAGGGATTGGTGCTTGACCATAGGGAGTTGGGTTGGTTATTGTTTGGCCGTTGCTCAATCTCTGCTCCTTCTTTGTCCCTGAATTTCTTTTAGACAGTGCAAATTCTGGGTCAAAACCTTTGTAGGTGGATTGATGTTCTTATCCCTCCACAGGGTGTCCTGCCTGGTTACAGAACGTGACCTCTTCAGGTTCCATGTCTGCACTATTAGGTATCTAGGCTAATGTCACCTACGTTGACTCCTGAGAGCCTCCTCCATCATATTTCTCTGGGATTTCCTAAAGTTTCTCCAAACCCTCACTACCCAGCAACGGCAGAATTTCACTCATTCTCCTAACCCTCTTGTCCTCTTTCCTGTTTTTCCCATACCTGGCTGTACTCCCCCTACATTTGCTTCCCCTTCCCCTCTCCCACCCAGTTTCCTCCCTTCATCTGCCTGCCATGACTATTTTTATTACCTGTTCAAAGAGAGATTCCAGCATCCTTACTTAGGCCTTCCTTCTTGTTTAACATCTCTGGATCTCTTGGGTATAAAATGAGTATCCTGTACTTTATGGCTAATATTCACTTATCAGTGAGTACATACCATGTGTGTCCTTCTGGGTCTAGGTTACCTCACTCAGGATGATATTTTCTAGTTCCATCCATTTGCTTGTGAAATTCAGAATGTCCTTGTTTTTAATAGTTAAATAGTACTGCATTGTGTAAATGAACCTAATTTTCTGCATCCATTCTATGGTTCAGAGACATCCGTGTTGTTTCCAGTTTCTAGATACTATTGTTATGAACAAAATGGAGCACAAGTCCTTACAGTATTGTGGAGAATCATTTGGGAATATGCCCAGAAGCAGTCTAGCTAGGTCTTCATATAGAACTATTTCTAATTTTCTGAAAAACTATCAGATTGATTTTCAGAGTGATTGTACAAGTTTGCAATCCCACCAGAAATGGAAACGTATTTCCCTTTCACCACATTCTCGCCAGCATATGCTGCCTCTTGAGATTTTGGCCTTAGCCATTCTGATTGGTGTAATGTAGAATCTCAGTGTTCTTTGGATTTGCATTCCCCTGATTACTAAGGATATTGAACATTTCTTTAAGTGCTTCTTAGCACTTTCGATATTCCTCTGCTGAGAATTCTCTCTTTAGCTCGCTCTGTACCCCATATTAAAAATGGGTTATTAGGTGTGTTGGATTCTAACTTCTTGAGTTCTTTATATATTTTGGAGATAAGCCCTCTGTTGGATCTAGAGTTAGTAAAGATCTTTTCCCAATTTATAGGCTGGTCTTTTGTCCTATTATCAGTGTCATTTGCCTTACAGAACCATTTTAGTTTCAAGGAGTCCCATTTCCCAATTGTTGATCTTAGAGCCTGAGACATTGGTGTTCTGTTCAGGAAATTGTCTCCTGTACAGTGTGCTCAAGGCTATTGCCCAATTTCTCTTTTATTAGATTTCGTGTATCTGGTTTTATGTTGAGGTCCTTGATCCATTTAGACTTGAGTTTTGTGCAGGGTGACAAATATGGATTTATTTCCACTCTTCTACATACAGATATCCAGTTAGACCAGGACTATTTGTTGAAGATGCTTTTTATTTTCATTGTATGATTTTGGCTTCTTTGCCAAAAATCCATAATTGTCCAGAGGTAAAGGGTTATTTCTGGGTATTTGATTCTATACCATTAATCAGGCTGTCCTTTTTCTGTATAAATATCATCTGGTATTTTAATCACTAAAGACATGTAGAATAGCTTGTGTTCAGTGATGGTGATTCCTCGAGAAATTTGTTTATTGTTCAAGATTGTTTCAGATACCTTGAGTTTTTTGTTTTGTGTTGAAGTTGAGAATAGATCTTACAAGGTCTGCAAAAAATTGTGTTGAAATTTTAATGGGAATTGAATTGAATTTGTAGATTTCTTTTTGTAAGATGCCCGTTTTCACTATGTTAATCCTACTGATCCATGAGCATTGGATATTTTTCCATTGTCTGAGATCTTCAATTTCTTTCTTCAAGGACTTGAAGTTCTTGTCTTACAGGACTTCTGCCTGCTTGGTTAGAGTTACACCAAGATACTTTGTATTATTTGAATATATCTCTTTCTCAGCCTGTTTATTGTTTATACATAGGAAAGCTACTGATTTATTTCTGTTAATTATAACTCCAGCCACTTTGCTGAAGATGTTTATCAGCTGTAGGAGACCTCTCATAGAATTTTGTGGATTGCTTATGTATACTATCATATCATCCATGAATAGTGATATTGTGACATCTTCCTTTCTTATTTGTATTCCCTTGATCTGCTTTTGTTGTCTTACTGCCCTAGTTAGAACTTCAAATGCTATATTGAATGAATAGGGACAGAGTCCACAGCTTTGTCTTGTCCCTGACTTTAGTGGTATCTCTTCAAGTTTCTCTCGATTTAATTTGATGTTGGTTATTACTTTGTTGTATATTGCTTTTATTATGTTTAGGTATGTGCCTTGAATCCCTGATCTCTCCAAGACTTTTAATATGAAGGGATGTTGGAATTTGCTGAAGGATTTTCAACAACTAATAAGATGATTATGTGTTTTTTTTTCAGTCAGTTTATAAATATGGTGGATTATGTTCATGGATTTTTTATACTGAATCATCCCTGCTTCCCTACAACAAAGCCTTAATAATGATGGATGATATTTTTGGTGTTTTCTTGGTTTCAGTTAAAGAGAATTTTATTGAGTAATTGTGTAGATGTTCATAAGTGAAATTGTCCTGAAGTTCTCTTTTTTTTTTTTTTGTAGGAATTCTGTGGTTTAGGTATCAGGGTAATTGTGGCCTCAAAGAATGAATTAGGTAGTGTTCTTTCCATTTTTGTTTGGTGGAATAGTTAGCTCTTCTTGACAAAGTGTTAGAATTCTGCACTAAAATCATCTGGTTCTGGGCTGTTTTGTTAGGAGTCTTTTAATGACTTCTATTTCTTTATGTTTTATGGGATTATTTAGATTGTTTACTTGATCTTGATTTAACTTTGGTAAAGGGTATTCATCTAGAAAATCATCTATTTCACTGAAAATTTCCAGTTTTGTGGAGTATAGACTTTTGTAGTGAGACATAATGATGTTTTTTAACTTCCTCAGTTTCTATTGTTATGTCTTCCCTTTCTTTTCTGATTTTGTTAATTTAGATACAGTCTCTGTGGCTTTTAGTTAATTTGGCTGCAGGTTTGTCTATTTTGTTGATTACCTCAAAGAGCCAGCTCTTGGTTTTGTTGATTCCTTGTATTGTTGTCCTTGTTTCTGTTTGATTGATTTCAGCCCTGAGTTTGACTAGATCCTGCACCTTACTCCTCTTGCGGGTATGTACTTCATTTTGTTCTTGAGCATTCAGGTGTGCTGTTAAGTGACTAGTATGAAATTTCTACAATTTCTTTAGGATGACACTTAGTGCTATGAACTTTTCTCTTAGCATTGCTTTTATCATGGCCCATATGTTTGGGCATGATGCACCCTCATTTTCATTGAATTCTAGAAGGTGTTTAATTCCTTTCTTAATTGCTTCTCTGACCAAGTGATCATTGATTAGAGAGTTGTTAAGTTTCTGTGAGTGTTTTGTCTTTCTCTTCTATCTGTTGTTGAAATCCAGCCTTAATCCATGGTGAGCTCATAAAAGGCAAGGGATTAATTCAAACTTCTTGGATCTGGTGAGGCTTGCTTTGTGCCAAAGTATATGGAAAAATTTGTAGAAGGTTCCATGAGGTCCTGAGAAGAAGGTGTAATCTTGTTTTTGAGTGGAAGGTTCTATAGATATCTGTTAAATCCATTTGGTTCGTAATATCTGTTAGATTCATTGTTTCTCTGTTTAGTTTTTGTTTTGATAACCTGTCAGTTGGTGAGAGTTGGGCATTGACGGCCCCCACTATTATTGTGTGGGGTTCAGTGTGTGATTTGAGCTTTAGTAAAGTTTCTTTTACAAATGTGGACATATGGGACACAGATTTGCAGAATTGAAATGTCATCTTGGTCGATTTTTCTTTGATGAGTATGAAATGTCCTTCCCCATCTCCTGTGATTACTTTGGTTTAAAGCATATTTTATTATATATTAGAATGTGTACTCCAGCTTGGTTCTTGTTTGCTTTGGAAACATTTTTCCAGCCCTTCATGCTGCAATAGTTTCTAATAGCTTTGCTGCTGATGTGTGTTTCTTTTACATAGTAGAGTGATAGATCTTATTTACATATCAAGTCTGTTAGCCTGTGTCTTTTTATTGGTAAATTGAGTCCATTGATGTTAAAATATTGAGAGATATCAATCACTAGTGATTGTTAGTTTCTGTTATTTTAATGTTGGAGTTAGTTCTCTCTCTCTCCCTCTCTCTCTCCCTCTCTTTCTCCCTCCCCCCCTCCCCCCCCCCCCCCCCCCCCGTGTTCTCTTATTTTGGTTTTGCTGTGAGATGTTTAATTTTTTGCATTTTCTTGGCTGTAATTACCTTTCCTTCTAGTATCCTCTGTAAGGCAATATTAGTAGAAAGATATTGTTTAAATTTGGTTTTCTCATGGAATATCTTGGTTTTTCCAGCTAGGGTAATCAACAGTTTTGCTGATTGTAGTAGTCTGAACTGTCATCTGTGACTTCTTTGGTTCTTCAAGACATTTGTCCAGGATCTTCCAGCTTTTAGAGTCTCTGTCAAGAAATCACATGTAATTCTGATAGGTCTGCCTTTATATGTTACTTGTTTTTTTACCCTTGAAGCTTTTAATATTCTTTCTTTCTTCTGTACACTTAGTGTTTTGATTATTATGTGGCAGGCACATTTTCTGTTCTGTTCCAACCTATTTGATTTTCTGTAAGCTTCTTGTATGTTTATAGCCATTTCATTCTTTAGGTTAGGAAAGTTTTCTTCTATGATTTTGTTGAAGATGTTCTCTGGCCTTTTCAATTGGGAATCTTCACCTTCTTTTATTCCTATTATTCTTAGGCTTTGTCTTTTTATAGTGTCACAGATTTCCTGGATATTTTGATAGGAACCTTTTACTTTTAACATTTTCCTTGACTAATGTATCATTTTTTCTACTGATATCCCATATACCTGAGACTCTCTCCTTCATATCTTGCATTCTGTTTGTGATGATTTCATCCACAGTTCCTGTTCTCTCTTCTAGGTTTTCCATCTCCAGGGTTGCCTCCACATATGTTTTCTTTTTTGTTTCTATTTCCACTTTTAGGTTTGGACTGTTGTATGCATTTCTTTTGCCTATTTGATTATATTTCCTCTATTTCTTTAAGTGATTTGTTTCCTCTTTCAGAGCTTCTACTGGTTTGACCATGTTTTCCTGTATTTCTCTAAGGGATTTATTTACATCTTTTTTAACAACCTCTATCATCTTCATGAGATGAGATTTAAGGTCACAGTCTGGCTATTCAGGTGTGTTAGGATACCCAGGACTTGGGCACTAGGAGAGCTGGTTTCTGATGATGCCGTATTGCGCTGGCTTCTGTTGACTAGGATCTTGTGTTTGTCTTTTGCCATCTGGTTGTCTCTGGTTTTGGCTGGCCTGTGTGTCCTGTGTTGGAGCAGACCTTCTGGGAGGCAGGAGCTATGGGTTGTGTGGAGTGGTGTATCTACCCAAAATTCCAGTTGGAGGTGTGGACCTGAAGAAAGATGGATCTGGGATCCAGGTAGGCAAGGAGATTGAAATTGGTCTCAAATCTGTGTCCTGGTTTAATGCAGTTCTCCCAGGAGGTAAGCAGACTGGGTTGGAGCAGGCCTTTTGGTGTGGGGTCGGGAGTTGTGTGCTGGTTCACTATTGTAGGTGGAGTTGTAGAAGCTACAGTGCCTTCTTACAGCTACTCAAACTTATGGTTCCAGCCCATCCACCTCCTCTTATGTCTCTTCCATCTTTTGCTACAGTCTCCTCCATCTAGGCCTCTTATTCTGATCCACAGGTGAACGGATCTGGCTGAGCAGTGGGAGACCTGTGCAGTTCCAAGGCTGGGAGTCTTGTCATTCATATAGCAATATAAGAACTCTCTAAAAGTAATTTATCCCAAAGTTATATTCCCAGAGCAAATACATTCAGTGAATTTTCCTAAAGTGGTAAGTACATCTATAGTCAAATTATGTACAGCATAAAATACTGAGAAAATAATTTCATGTGTGAATGTGACAACCCAGAAAGGAAATGTGTCTCCAAAGACTGATTGACAGATTAGAACAGCAATGATGTAGAGAGATTGGCATGTTGCAGATGCAGAGCCTAATTACCTTGAAAAAGTTTTAGGCTTTCCCTAACCATTCCTTATAGCTATATTAGAACTAAAGTTCTGTGACTAGTAGATACAAACTCTTTGGAAACTGTTAGCTTCTTACAAACTACCATCCACAAATCCAAATGCTAAGAATGTTATCAGATAGCATCTGAGGTCTTTCAGAGAGATTCTAGGATCTTGAAATCATTTTTTTTTATGTTTCCACCAATGTAACTGAAAGTTACTTGACTTATGACTTTCTTTGTTCTGTTACTATAAAACTTTATGAAGCTGTGTCTACATTGAAACATGGATTTTAGGGCCACCTTAATCTCTTTTCCCAGTTCATAATATTTGAATATATATATGGAAAATTATTTTTTCACAAACATATAGTATTCAGGATACAGTTTATTTCTTATGTACATTCTTGATGTTGCTAAATCATTTATTTAATCATTGCTTTCAAAATTATGCCATGTTTCTATTATAGTCATGGGTTCATGTCACTCTAGAAGCTATACAGCTGTACAGGCCTTCCTGTACAGAACAGATATGACATGGAAGCTGAGTAAAATGGACTGCTGAGTGACCTTGGCATGTACAATGTAAAGCTGTATACTTATAGCTAGAGTACTGTGATGAAATTTCAAGGTATTTAAAATAGTACTAATTAAACAGTATGTTAAGATATACTTCAAAAAGTCACCATTTAAATTAGGCTAAGTCAAACCTTCCACACAAGCATTCATAGGGTAATGAGTATATACATATGCATATACATGTATGTGTGTGTGTGTGCATATGTGTGTGTGTGTGTGTGCATATGTGTGTGTGTGTGTGCTTGTGTGTAAATTTACATTGTTTGCAAGTAGACGTTATTCTAGATATGTCTATGAGGGGTTGTCAGAAGAGAGTAAGCTGAAGTAAAAAGAAAATTGTACTATTTGTCTCAGCATTGAACATGTGCATCACCCAGTACAATGAGAGTAATGAAAAGTATCTAGTAAATAAGAGGCATATTATCTTTTTCTACAATAGATATCTCCTTCTGCCTCCAGATACAAGGGTCCCTAGTTTTGAGTCCTTCAGTTCAGACTGAATTATACCACTACCTTCTCTGCCCCTCAGCCTGCAAGTGGTATATTAATATAGAATACATGTCCGTCAACAATGTATAACCTAGATTTTCTTTTTTTTTTTGAAATGTTTTTAAAGTTTTATTTCCTTGTAACTCTTACATAGTTAATTGATTAAGGGTAGTTGCGTAAAAGCAGTAGACAGAAAATATGAAGTACTCTAAAACCTTCTGAAGTCATAGTGCTTTATTTACTAGGTACAAGTGTATTTCCCAAACCATGAAGCTCCAAAGTCAGGGGCAAAGGAGAATATTAAAGTTACTAGTGTGTATACTAACACCCTAGAGGAAATTCAAGTTTTCAGTCCACGTGTCAAGCACACGCAGAGGGCATTTAAGAAGTCTCTACAACGAATCCCTTAGAACTTACTGTCTTGGCTCTACAACCTTGAAGGACCGCAAACCGACCTCCGCCCCTACCAGGCTGGCAGTTGTGGGTCGGTAGTAACTGGGCCAGGTTCAAAACTTGGGCCAACAAACCACAGGGGAGGTACCTGAGAAAACGACATTATCAGGTGGAAGGGAAAGAACCAGAAGTCAGAAATTAGCCAGCAGGGACAGGAATGACTTAGATGCATGAGTGTATGTATGTGTTGGGGGAAGAGGTGATACCAGAAGAGGGACATGGAATAACAGAGGCTATAAGAGTAATCCTTAACACACCAATTCACTCTGAGAGAGAAATGTGCGTGGAAAAGGGCTCGGGTCCTGTATAGGAGGCACACAGACCGGCACAGTGAAGCAAGAGTTTCAATAAAGTCCTGCAACTAGTGAGCAAGGACGACTGCGGTGACCTGGCACCACCACCCCAGCACAGTGCATGGCGCCTGGCACACAACCAAGAACTTTCTCTGAATGGAGGTTCCGAGTCTTGAAACTACGAGCTTCTTCCCAGAGACCCAGACTTCTAGCGGGACAGCAGGGCGGGCCGAGAGCGGAGAAAGCAGCTGCAGCTGTCCCAGGCACATCTCTGCGTTGGGATACGAGTTCAAGGGCTGCCCTCCGCCCGCCCACGGCACTCACCCGGATGCCCTTCACCACGGTGATGTTCTCGTTCTCATCCGCCTCGAAGGTGACCCGGCGGGTGCTAGCGGTCCCGCCCATGGCTCCTGCTTCTGTCCCCGCAGAGTCTGAGCGTGGACCTACGAGCACGTCAGGACCCACGCGCACACTTGCGCGTGAAAGCCCAGGACACTTCTCTTGCCGGGCAGGAGCAAGGCCACGACCCCAAAAAGCAAGGAGAAGGCGCCGGTCCCAAAAAATAACCTAGATTTTCTAATCTCTCCACATACATATATATAAAATATTTGCATGCATGTATATGTGTTTATGTAGGAATAAATCTTTATCTTTCCTATTGTTTTTTTGTCTTTAGGAAATACAGACTAGAACATCAAGTATCAATTATGCGACTAAAGCTTTCATGTAAATACAGAAATGTGAGCCATAGAATAAATTATAAGATGAGAATTATTTCATGATCTTACTGGTACCCTGGACAACCATGACTTTGAACTTGCATTCCCCTGAAAGTACTTTGGTAAGTGTATTCTGACTCCAATACTCAAGCCCAAGCTCACTTTCTTTGTGATAACTGAACTGAGTACTAGAGACACATATACATCACAGGAAGTCACAAAGTATTGTTCTGGCTCTTTGCCAAAAACATTTGCCAATCCTTTGTTTCAACCAAAGGAATGGATGATTTAAAAACCACTGTCAGGATGGAGGGTAATCTCAGATTATAGAGTGCTTGACTTGTAAGCAGAGAACCTGAGTTTGGTCATCGAAACACAAATTAAAAAGGAAAACATTGCTCATGAACTAAAGTCCATGTGACTTTCCGACTAGCCAGCCTAGGAGACATATTGGGCTTCAAGTCAGTGAGAGACTCTCTTTCAACTCCCCCACCACCACACACACACAACTCACATGGTAGATAGCCCCTAAGGAGTAACAAGCTAGTTTGAAATCTTTCTTCCACAAACAAGCACATCCATGTGCATTGAGGTCTACACACAGATACGCCATAGGGACCTGCACTACTGGCTCCCAACACTAAATCACTACTGGCAAGTTTGTCCTAAATTTACAGTAAAGAAGGTTGTGTTGACATTGGGATAGGAGTTTTTATGGCTGATATTAAACATTTTAAATATATATTAAGTATATGTTATACATAGTAAACTCTATGCCTCTTCTTCTATGCAATATGAATAAAATATATTGCTTTTATTCAAAGCTGAGGAACCGATTTAGAGTATTGGAGTAAGTCAGTCAAAGCTGTAAAACCAGAAGGCAGCAGTAAGCACTGAAACCCAGTTCTTCTTAGAACCCATGTTCCTACTATATCAGGTGGTTTTGTGGAACTTAGGTCAGAGTGCCCAGACTAAAGCTTTATGAAATTGTTTGAATTCTAGAATATGTACCTGGAGTGCACGATATACTTTTAGGTATCTTTAAACAATATCTGTTATGGTAGACACCTAGTATATTAGAAACCTAGGATAATTTAATAACTGTGCTCAATCCTAAATCATTCTCTCTCCAAAAGCCAAGTACTCATGTTCCATTATTACTTGTAATTTGCTAAAGTACTTATTTACAGTGGTTTTCATAAACACAATATGGCAAATAACAATAGCCTCTGTTTTCAAATATCTTGTAGACCACTAGGATGAATTTACGCATTTTACTAAATTGACAGCAACTAAGCAAATACAGAAAAAAAAGAGGTGCCAGCAGAGCAAGAGACAAGGAACCTTCCTGTCATTCAGAAACATACTTCCTAACAATGTCCTCATGAAGCATCTCAGTAACAAGATGTGTTTTTCCTGATATAATCATGATTGTCTAAATTTATTAACAAGATTCTAAACTATATATGTGCATGTGTATGTGTGGGTGTCTGTGTGCCTGTGTGCATGTGTGCATGTGTGTGTGCATGTGTGTGTGAAAAGCAGATAGAGGATAACTTAAGAAGTCAGTTCTTTCTTTCCATCATGAGTTCTAGAGATTGAACTAGAGTCATCAGCCTTGCAGCTGTTAGCCACTGAACCAACATTCTTTGGTATTTTTTATGTGAGATACAATAGTCTCATTTTTCATCATTCCTTTTTCATATTTTCGATCAAGAAATTTGAAAATTGACAGGATCTTTGGGGATGGTCACTATATGTCCTGTTTTCTGTTGTTGTTTTGTTTTGTTTTATCACTTTATAGTTTTACTACTTAGGATGGGTGATTTCACATCGTATGGAACCTTTACAAGTTAAGGGTGTTTGTGGTTGTCACACTCTAGAGAGGAAGGGGTGTAGATGTTTATAATGAACACAGGTGAGACCAATTAGAGAGACGTGCAACCTTCCAAATGCATAGGCAGCACACTCCACATTAAATAAACCCAGGGCTAGAATTTCAGTACTGTTTGATAATTCCTATTTCCAAGGAAAACCATCCTAACAATAATACTCCAGTCAATGTCATTGTCACCAAAATACCAAACACAGTAGTTACATGTGGCCAAGTATTACTTATAAGTCATGAAAGCAGCGTGATTAAATGATTTGTACTTACAAGGTGCACCCTTCAAAGAGTATACCCATTTGTAGGATTAAAAAAGAACATGTATAAATCATGAATTATGTTGAAATGGGGTATAACTTACTCAGGAGTTTACTAATCATTGGAGCATGGAGACTTAGCTAGCACTCTAAAGGTGGATACAGGAGGATTGTCACCCAAATTATCTAGTCAATCAATAAACTTCAGCTTCAGTGTCTGTCTCAAAAAAATAAAACGGAAAGCAATTGAGGAAGACATTTGACACTAACCTTGGGCTATCACAGGCACACACATTACTATTCACAAGCATAGGTATGTATATATGCATTCAGATATGTGAATAATATCAATAATATCAATAATAGTAAGCATAGTTTATCTAATATTACTAAGTATATAGTAAAAGTCAGGATGGTAGTGAAGAGATGTCTCATTGGTTAAGAGGATATACTGCTGCTGCAGAGGGCCAGATTTAGTTCCCAGAAACCACAGAGCAGTTCATAACCCTCTGCAATTCCTGATGCATGGGATCTGCTGCCCTCTTCTAGCTTTTGTGAGCACAGCATGTAGGTGGTGCACAGCTCTACTTGAAGACAAAATACCCAAACACATAAAATAAAACATGTTTGTAAAAACTTGAATTACAATTCAAGGTGAAATGGTGCATAAGTTTTACAAATGTCCCTTAAATTAGCAAATAGGAATAACACAAAATATTACCATAAAGACCTGTACAAGGCAAGTGGCCAATTTATCCAGAAAAGGGGAGAGAAAAATATGATTGAAAACCTTATTTGTTGAACAAGCTGCAGTTGTGAATAGCTAATATCTAATTGCTAATCTCAAACACATTATCTATCAGGCAGAACAAAGGTAGGTAATTTGCAATGATCTACTGTGGTGATTTACAAATCACTACATAAAAATACACTTAACTCATGTTAAAGTTTTGACCCCCCCAATTAAGCCCGAGGGCACTCAAATTAATGGTGACATAACCCAAATTTCCTTTGTGGGTTGTAGAAAATGTTATAAAGTAAATTAATCCAAGGGAACATAAAAAAAAAAAACAAGGAAACCAAGACTTTATATCTGAATTCCTTCAGAAAGATCAAAGAAACCCAGTCAAGTGTGATTTTCAAAACTACAAAATTAAATGCAATAGTAATAGTTTCAGCCATGAATTACATATGTTGTTTCACTGATGAGTTGTTTGTACTTGAGTTAATATCATAGTCCATCCTAAGTATCTAAATGTTCTGTACCTATTGGTTTGGTTAACTTTAAACAGCAAAGATCTGAATAAAGCATTGCATCTATACTTTCCAGGGACAGAATTTTTATATTGTGTAACTATTTGGTAAATGATTTATAACAATTATTTGCATTGTTCTCTTATTTGCCATAGGAGATCATTTATAAAGGAGGTCTAGGGCTGATCTTTTTGGAGTCTTGGATGAGCCCAGGTCTAATACCCTGTCTATCATCTATAATAGTCATATATAGAGACCAGAAGACAACCTCAAGTGTTAACCTTCAGTAATTCCACCCACTCCTTTGACAGTCTCTCTTTCACTAGCCTGAAGTTCATCAGTTTGTAGTATTGGTTGATCACTAATGCCTATGTGTCCTGTATCTACCTCCTCGATTCTGGGATTAAAAGGACACACCACCATGCATGCACTTTTATATGGGATCTCTAGATCCAACTAACATGCTCATTATTTGCAAAGCTGAAGTAAATCCCCAACCAGTACCGAGTTTCTTAGAGGAACAAGTATCGCCATACACTCACAGGTTTGAACTCGTAGTTTGAGTGCAATTAAATATTTGACCTAATGAGACTCAATATACCTACTGCGTTAATAGAGCACATGAAGGTTTTCACACATATGTGTGCAAACTGAATATCATCATGACACAATCATATGTATTCACTTACATAGTTTTGAGAAAAGTATGATTTCCACTTCTTTGCCTTATCTAGGTTGTCTATCACTGACTCAAGTGAGATTTTGGTTGGATACAATGTGAAGTCTGACTTCTATTCAAATGATGAAGAAATAGAAAATATGTTCTTCTCAAGTACAATTTTCCCTGAACATCAACACTCACCTACTTTCTAATCTGAATAAAAGAATCTATTGCTTAAGAGAACAATTATTAAAGTGTATGCAAAATAGATACTTAAATCTCCTATTTGTATAATTTTCTTGTAAAAGTGAATATCATTATGACATAATTATAGTTTATCCAAACCTCAACATGAAATTAACATTTCAAAGGTATAATAGAATTATAATATTTTCCTACAAGGTATAATATTTTATATATTTGAACTAATCTCCCAAACCACTTATGTAATTCACAATAGAATCCTTAAATTTTAACTATAGTAAGCTTTCAATGAACAAGTTTTATCAAATATTTTTACTTAAATTAGACACAAAACAATTTCTGCCGATAGAGTGGAAAATAGATCTTTTCTGATGTCATGTTTGAAGACAAATTCACAGTCTCATGTGAAGTGATAGTTTCAAATTCAGAGTTGATTAGATTATTTAACTCAGCAACTTTTAGCACAATGAAATATGTGATATTAAAGTCCAGATCGTACAGGATAAGAAGAAAATGGGATATTCCTGTGAATTTTAGAATTCTAATGTTAATGCTAAAAATATCATTATTAGTAACAGACTTTTGAGTTTTGTTATAATATTGACAATGTAACAGTAACATGGCTAAGTTATAAAGTAATCACACTGGCTACCAAGCATATTTCATTGTGCTAGAAGTTGCTGGCCAGTTGCCTTATGAAAGAGCATAAAGATGGATTACTAAAGCAAGCCTCTCTCACCTTGGTTCAGGCATGCTCTAGTTCTGCTTGAATATATTATATGGGAGTGGACACTGGTCATCTCCTTTAATGTTCAAAACTACAGATAGGTCTCTTACTGTACACATAATCTGAAAACGCTCCTGTCCTTAAAGTATACCTAGCATATGACTTCCTAATAAAGAGCTTTCCCATCCCAGATGGCAAACATCAATATCAGTCCAGAAACATGTTAAAAATAAAACATGGAATTGTGGAACATTTCAGGAGGTGAGACAAACTTTCATTTATTTCTCATTTTCTTGCACATTGGAAATACTATTTTCATAATCCCTTATTCTCCTTTTAAAACCATCTGTCAACTTAACAGTGCTTACTTGCGCATAGCTTCTGTTCAAGATGAATGTTAGCATCTAGGTACTCTGCTGAGGTGATGATACCTAGAATCTGTTATACGTTGAATTGGTTGGCCATCCTTTTCTTTAGTCTAGCAATGACCTCATTCAGACCTTATATTTCATCTCTCCTTGTAGAGTCATGGCTTTTAGTAAGTATGTGTCATTCTGATGCTTCCTTCTGGCCATTCCTCCTCTTTCATTGTCTGATTTTCCATCATGTAAACAATTTGTTGATCTGTGGGTCTTAAAGCATAGCTATGGCCCTTTTCCACAATTCCATTTTTTATATAATTTTTCTATCTTTGTGTTTATGTCTCTGTTTCCTGTGTGTGTGTGTGTGTGTGTGTGTGTGTGTGTGTACACCTGTGCACATGCGCTGGTGCACTTATGCAAGCTGTCAAGTGCTTGTAGGGGGACTGAACTCATTCCATCAGGCTTTGTGGCAAGGACTCAGCTCAGCCATCCCACTGGTTCCATATTGATACATTTAATATTTTTGTACCATGAAGAATACTATATTTTATATTCCAGTAATCATTCTTAAGTTATAAGCAAAAGTTGGCTCAGTTAACTTAATGTTTATGTATTTGTTGTGGGCTACAACATTTTTTCTTAATTTTTTTTATAAATAATTTATTTATTTTTGAACATGAAATGCTTTTTTATAGCATGTTTCACAAGGGGAGGGGGTAAGAGGGGCCAGATGGTGGAAAAGTACAAAATCTTCTTGGCCTGTGCCTTGAAACATGTCATGGTCTATACGGTACACTGCCTTGAATTATGATCTACCTGCTGTTCTTCAGAAGATATGGTACAACATTTTTTAAACTGATTTTGTGAGTTATATTTTTCTAGTTTCTCATTGCATTTAACACTGATTAGATAATGTAATTAATGGTTTTTCAGTACTTTTCTAAATCTGGATTTTTTTCCCTCTTTTTCATATACCTCTTTGATTATTTCTGTTTCATTGAAATTAATAACAAGCACTAGCTTCAGATTTATAATTATCCATTTTCTTTGTTAGTTTAAAAATTTATCATATCATCTATTTTGGAAAATTCATGTATCACACAAACAGTTTCTGTAATAATAAATAGAATGCTTAGAACATTAATTTTCAGTCATTTGCTAGTTTTTAATATAAATTTTTACATTATTATCCTGTACATTTTAATTTTAATTATGTATAGACATATATTTATTGATACTAACTTTTAGCCACAAATATTTTATAATTTTCATCATTACTTTTTTATTAGTTCTTTAAGACTTGTGAGTTTTTTACAATGTACTTTGATCATATTCAACACCACCTCTGGATCTTTCCAGTACAACTCCTTCTTTCTTACTCACATTGTGTACATTTTTTTTAATTTCACAAAACCAATTCCTGGGTGTGTTGTCTTCTGGTGGAGTGTGCTAGACTTACCAGAGAATACATTCTTATGGAGGGTCCTCAAAAGAATAAAAATCCAACCTACCATGTGATCCATCTAGACCAAGGATTCCACATTGCTACTGTAGAGATACAGCTTATCTGTGTTCACTGCTGCTCTACTCACAATAGCCAGGAACTAAAAACAGCCTAGATGTTCATCAACTGATGGATGGATCAAGAAAAATTCCTGTAATTACACAACTTAATCAGTTGTTAAGAAAAATGAAATTTGTAGGAAATGAATAGAGCTGGAAACAATCACTCTGGGTGATGTAACCTGGGTCCAGAAAGACAAACATCACTCATTTTCTCTCATCTGTGGAGGTTAGCTTTCAACCTTCAGATATGTGAGTTTCAAGTGGAATGCCAGTAATGGTCAGGGAATTGTTAAAGGGCAAAGGAAAGGGATTTTCAAGGGAGGGGAGGGAGAAATCCCTGGTATCAAAGGGAGTAACAAAACATTTTTTTTCTTAGTAGATACTTCAAATTATTTAAGAGTGTCTGTGTATTCAACCTTGTAGTTAATCTACAAGTAAATATTCATCAGTCACTATGTACAATGTCCTATGCTCATTGTTGGGAATAATATTATAATTAGAAATATGTAGTCCCTACTCCTAACAAATGTTAGCCAGATACAAAACCATACACATAAATACAGAATCTCAACAAGAGCAAAAGCCCAAAGGAGAGAAATCTGCAATACAGATAAATCGTTTTGCCAAGATTCCAAAGAAGGATTTGTAGAAAAGGAGCTGAAAGCATAAAATTCATTAATCAATGGAAATGTCGTGGAGTGCTTTGAAGATAGAAGGAAAATAGCATGGAGAAGCCCAGGACTGAAGGTACCTACATGCTGAAGTCAAAGAATCAGTGGGTAGTAAGAGCAACTAGGTGAAGCCCAGCAGGGTGTGAGAAACCAAAGAGAGGAGCAGAAAGCAGAAATCTTTCAGACTTACATTTGGAGCGTCTTTCAGACCTTTCAGAGGGCCTTGGAGCAAATACAATGAAAAGCCTTGGAAAGGTTTAAAGGGTAGAGCAGACTTGTGGAGCAGTGTGATAGATAGAAAGTGTATATGGCTATTTAAATTTAAATGTAATACATTGTAAAATTTAATATTTCATCATACTAATCATATTATAAGAGTTAAACTGTGGCTACTAACTACCTTCAGATGCAATAAATACAAAATATCCATATCCACATAAACTTCTATTGTCAGCACTGCTCCATGGGTGATTTCAGAACCCTAGCATAGAGATCCCCTGAGGTGCAGATGCTACAGTCCCACTCTAGAGTGTAAATTTATTCTTAGGCAACTTATATGTATGTGCATGCTTTAGAACAATAGTTCTAGGAGCTAAGTGGTCATTTAATGGTATCCTATTGGTAATTCACTACATTGAATTGGGAGACAAACATCATTAAATGACCATACCGAGGATAATGACGGAAGAAATGTCAATAGTGCTGGCTAAAATACCAGTTTGGACCTCAGCTTTACGAGAACTGAGATCCCTTATGAAACCATAAAATACATAGAGCACCTGCTTCATATTGAATGCTTTGTACTGGAAGGTGGAAAAAGGGTAGCTTTCCAATTCTTTTCAAACACTATTTTCATGAGTGCTCCTGCTGCTGGGCTGTCCCCATTCATTCTCTGCATTATCTCTCTCTAATGTCTTGCTGTTGTGAGGAGGATTGCTACACACCACACCAATAGAATTCAGGCTGTGACATACAAAGCTTAGTTTTCTTTTTTTAGGGTTCCCAGCAGAATGCTATAATGTGTGAAATGTTATTTTTTTAAAAAAAATAATAAGTAATGAACTCAGAACTTTCCGGCAATTGTACCTCTATTCTTCAGGATTATGGTAGCCTATTTAATTTTAACCTTGCTATTATGATACAAACAGATCAACTTGTGGTTCTTACCCCTTTCAGAGATGTCCTCCCATCCTCCACCTTAATTGCACAGTTTGTTGACAGGACAAAATATCTGGCAAAGGGCACCAAAATTTCAGACTTGTTTAAGCAAAGCATTATAACAGTACCCTAGGGTAAAATCATTCCTAAAAAGCTAGACAATGCACAACAACCTATAAGGCATAATTGATGAAGTGTCCACAGCCTCCTCCCATCCCTACCATACGTTACCAGAGTTCTGAAAAATAAAAGCTAAGACACTTACTTGTATTTTTTTAAAAAAAGGACAATACTGAGGCTCAGAGCAGTGAAGTAACCTCCCAAGGTCATTGCAATCATTTTAAGGTCTTCCCATGTTTACCTTCAATAAGCACAAAGGAAGTGGCAAAGAGTTTTCCATATACATAACAACAGCTGCCAAAAGGTCATCCCAAGCAGTTATTGGCAATGTAGCTGAGACATTTCTATAGCTTTTAAAATTTATTATCTGTATTCAAACAAATGCCATTACCTCTATAGATATAAATTGGGTTCTTTGCACAAAACAATATACCTGAAGCTATTTCCTGCTTTGGTCTGAGAAAGCTTACACATCTGTATTTATGCTGTACAACAAAATAACCATCAAAACATGTGTGAACTTACAAAGACAACTTCTGCATATGTGAAAGCCAAGTTCTAGTCTATTTGAGTGTTGGTTCTGTGGCTGTGACATGGTTGTTGCATTTCATAGGACAAAATGCTTCCTTATGGGAAAAGCTTAATATTTTTCAGCTTTGACTCTAACTGTATATTCTCAAAGATAATTGTAGCAGGATGGTTTCCTGCTGTTGCTAAATTGTTTGCAGCAGAGCTGATGAGCGAGGAGTTAATGTGGGAGGAGTGAAGAGAGAGGAGAGGAGGGGGGGAGATGAAGGAGATAGAGGAAGGAGAGAGGATAGCTGGAGATGTTCACGTGTCTTCAGCAGTCTCCGGTAGTTATTTATATCTAGGTTAGTTAATTGGGGTAAGAATTCTAATTGTGTGGGCATCTTGTTAATTGAGCATTTCTAAATATATAAATATTGGATTGCCATTTGGTATTAACAGTCTTCATTCTACCAAGTTTCAAGGGATGGCGGGTATTATCTAGGCTCAGCCAAATATTGTAGACAGCTTGGTGGATTGGCTGATCTAGCCACCATGATGGCATCTAGTGGGTGCCAAGGGCAGTGCTTCAGCAAATAGTCTAGTACTCCAGAGGCTACACTAAATGCTTTTTAATCCCATTTTGTATTGTATTGACCATAAAGTTAAAAAACTCAAGGCACAATCAAGTCACATCATTTGCTACAAACAGACTAGCTATCAAGAGGCTGAACTGGGACACAGAAAGAATATAGAATCATCTTCCCAACAACTGCACAAAGCTAAGAATCTCAACTATTGTATTGCTTTCCACAAGAACTCTCACATGGGACCTGTTTTTATAGAGAACAACAAAAGAATAGCTACAAAGTACATACATGAAGTCTATGTTTATATCATTTCTGTCCCTTCCCAACTCCTCACACGTCCTCCCTACTCCATCTCAAATTTATGATATATAAATCAATTATATATATATATATATATATATATATATATACATGTGTGCACACCTGCATACATGCACATGTTGATATGTAAATAAGCCTGAATAAGCCATTTATTGTTGCACTTATGTGCATATGTTTAGGGTAGACTGTTTGAGAATGGATAATCTATTGCAGGACTTGTCCCTGAGAAATATTGGTTATTTTTCTCTCAGCAGACCTTAAGTACCTAGAGTCCATTAATTAGGTGTTAGATTATGTGAAATATTATCTATTTATGTAGGCATTTCAACTGATATTGATACTATAAAGTTATTGCTTAGACCTTGCTTGGCATTGGGCCGCACACAGCCAGTTCTCTGCATTTGATCATCTAGGCACTGGGATGGTAATAAATAATATTTAAAAGTTGAAATTTATATGCTGATGGTAAACAACGTACAGATCTATAATTTTAAGTTACCACAATCTTATATCCCAAGACAATTCATTCTTCTGTAAAAGTTGATAATCAGCAGCTGAGAAGCCAAATCCATCCATCTGCCTCTTTAATCAGTTTCAAAGAGATATATATAGTCAATCACACACACTCTTTTATGTATTTTCTACTGGTTATTCTCATAGTTCTCTTAAGGTAATAGCTTTGTTCTAAGCCTGTTTTGTTATTTGGGTGATAAGATTTGTCTACAATTTCTCTTGACTTGGCTTGTAAAAAAGGCTTCGAGCAGTTAGCATTAATTCTATTGTTGAGATTAAAAGCCCAAGGTAACAACATAAAGTAAGAAGGATTTATTTGGCTCACACTCATAGTGTTCAGCATATGGTTGTTTAGCCCCTCACAAGGAAGTATGTAGTAGAAAAGGCGTGTTTACCCTATGGTGGACAAGAAGCAGTGAACACAGAATAAATTGGGAGCAAGGCAAAACTTTCAAAGCCTTGCCCCTGTGACCTATTTCCTCCAACAAATGTTCAGCTCCCAATGTCGCTAGCTTCACAAAATAACACTCAGAGTAACAACACATGGGACTCTGGATACTTAATCATCAGAATGATTTTCTACAGTGTACATATTTCAGGGTTTCTTTTCATTTTTTTAAACTAGAGTTGAAAAGCTAGAACAGGCACACATCAAGTCAAAAATTTTCACTGTGTAGCCCTTTGCAAAGAAATGGCAACCCCTGTTCTAAGGTGATACATTTTTACAGAAGGTATGACATTTTAAATATCATAAAAATCTGAAATTATTAGTGTTTACAATGGTGGATTTACCAGAACGGCTGTTCAAGAGCAATGGAAAATTGACCTACAACCTAAGGAATGTCCTCTCCTGCTCTGGGCCTCTTACTATCTTATATTTTATGGTTGTTTGGATCCCCAAAACAAGTAGAAAATGCCCTGAGAACTTATTGTTTGCATTTTCCTGAAAACTGTCAACTGAGAGCTAACATAAACTTCTTGATTCTTTTTTTCATTATTGGATATTTTATTTACATTTCCTATATTATCCCCTTACCCTATCATGCCCTGCCCAGAAACTCCCTATCCCATCACCCCTCCTCCAGATTCTCTGTGAATGTAACCCCTACCTACCCCCCCACTCCCACCTCCCCACCCTTAAATTCCTACCCCCTGGGGTGTCCAACCTTCATGAGACCAAGGATCTCTTCTCCCACCTATGCCCGACAGGGCCATCCTCCCTTACATATACAGCTGGAGCCAGGGATCCCTCACTAAGTGCTCCCAGGCTGGTGGTTTAGACCCTGGGAGCTCTGGCTGTTGGTATTGTTGCTCTCCTCATGGAGCCGCAAACCCTTTACACTCCTACAGTCTTCACTCTGACTCCTCCATTGGGAATCCCATGATCAGTTCAATGGTTAGCTCTGAGCATCTGCCTCTGAATATGTCAGAGTCTCGCAGACCTCTAAGGAGACAGCTATATCAGGCTCCTGTCAGAATGCACTTCCTGACATCCACATCAGAGTCTACCTTTGGTGACTGCACATGGGATGGATACCCAGGTGGAACGGTCTCCAGACGGCCTCTTCTTCAGTTTCTGTCCCTCACTTTGTCTCCATATTTGCTCCCTTGAGTATTTTGTTACTCCTTCTAAGAAAGACCGAAGCACCCCTACTTGGTCTTCCTTCTTCATGAGCGTCATGTGATCTGTGAGTTGAATCTTGGGTATTTCAAGCTTCTGGACTAATATCAAATAATCAGTGAGTGAATACAATGTGTGCTCTTTTGTGGTTGGCTTACCTCACTCAGGATGATATTTTCTAGTTCGATCCATTTACCTAAGAATTTCTCGAATTCACTGTTTTTAATAGCTGAGTAATACTCCATTGTGTAAATGTACCACATTTTTTGTATCCATTTCTCAGTTGAAGGACATCTGGGTTCTTTCCGGTTTCTGACTATTATAAGTAAGGCTGCTATGAACATAGTGGAGCATATGTCCTTCTTATATGTTGGAGCATCTTCTGGGTATATGCCCAGGACTGATATAGCTGGATCCTCAGGTAATGCTATGTCCAATTTTCTGAGGAACCGCTACACTGATTTCCAAAGTGGTTGCACCATCTTGCAGTCCCACCAACAATGGAGGAGTGTTCCTCTTTCTCTACACCCTCGCCAGCATCTACTACCACCTGAGTTTTTAATCTTAGCCTTTCTGACTGCTGTGAGTTGGAATCTCAGGGTTGTTTTGATTTGCATTTCCCTGATGACTAAGGATGCTGAACATTTCTTTAGGTGCTTCTGGGCCATTCGAGTTTCTTCAGTTGAAAATTTCTTGTTAAGCTCTATGCCCCATTTTTTGATAGGGTTATTTGGTCTTCTGGAATCTAATTTCTTGAGTTCTTTGTATATATTGGATATTAGCCCTCTATCAGGTGTAAGATTGGTAAAGATCTTTTCCCAATTAGTTGGTTGCCGTTTTGTCCTATTGACAGTGTCCTTTGCCTTACAGAAACTTTGCAATTTTATGAAGTCCCATTTGTCAATTCTTGATCTTAGAGCATAAGCCATTGGTGTTCTGTTCAGGAACTTTTCCCCTGTGCCCAAGTATTTGAGGTTCTTCCCCAATATAAAATACCTTGGTGAATCTAACCAAAAAAGTGAAAGACCTGTATGACAAGAACTTCAAGTCTCTGAAGGAAGAAATCAAAGAAGATCTCAGAAGATGGAAAGATCTCCCATGCTCATGGATTGGCAGGATTAATATAATAAAAATGGTCATCTTGCCAAAAGCAATCTACAGATTTAATGCAATCCCCATTAAAATCCCAATTCAATTCTTCACAGAGTTAGAATAGGAAATTCTCAAATTCATTTGGAATAACAAAAAATCCAGGATAGCAAAAACTATTCTCAACAATAAAGAACTTCTGGAGGAATCACCATCCCTGACCTCAAGCTGTACTACAGAGCAATAGTGATAAAAACTACCTGGTATTGGTACAGAGACAGGCAGGAAGATCAATGGAATAGAATTGAAGACCCAGAAATGAACCCACACACCTATGGTCACTTGATCTTTGACAAAGGAGCTAAAACTGTCCAGTGGAAAAAGGACAGCATTTTCAACAAATGGTGCTGGTTCAATTGGAGGACAACATGTAGAAGAATGCAAATCGATCCATTCTCATCTCCTTGTACAAAGCTCAAGTCTAAGTGGATAAAGGACCTCCACATAAAACCAGAAACCTCTTGATTCTTGAGAGTTTCTTTAAACTTTTAAGTTTAAACTCTTTTTTTATCATTTACCTTTCATAGGTTTCTACCAATCATGGCTGTTTCCCTCATACTAAATCACATACAAAACAGGCATGTTCTATTTATAGTAATAGCACTACTGAGTGAATGAAGGACTCTGAATATCCACGCATTCTTTGAAGAATTATCTAAGCATTGGCATTTATGTCTCCTTATTTCACATTATTCTATTTTGTCCATTTTCTTTAAGCAGTTTTGGCTTTGGGTAACTCATATTCAGTAAAGAAAGAATTTGCTTTGCAATAGAGCATATTATTTTCTACCTGACTCTTCACTCTGGTTACTCTACCTTAACCTGATGAGATGAGCACAGGGATATATTGATGCAAATTTCAATCTCTGAACTTCATAAGGAACCCTTGATCAAATTTTGAACAGCTATATGCTGACAAATCAGATGGAGATCTCTGATGATATGTAAGTTTTTGAGGATGTTTCACTTGTGCTATTTAAATAAATAGTTCATGCTTTATCTTGTGCCACCATGTTTCACTGTTAAGAAACACAAACTTAATACCTTTTTTGTATTTTCAAAAATTCTATACTATAGACATAAATTTGAAAATCTTCAAAAAGTGCTAATCAACAGACAAAATCAATGTACAGATGTCTCTCCCTCAGTTTGGGTTTTAAAGGTAGAATAAGGCAGTTAGCAAGTCTAAATAAAAACCAAATAGTAACAAAACCTCAGAAATAAAAAAAAAATTGGAAAGGAAAACAGGATGGTAGTATGGGTAAGAGAAACCCTACTGTTTTATGTAGTGATAAATTTCCAACATTTTCACTGACTTTCACCTCTGTCAAGTGGTAGAATGCTAAGTACATTAATCTTTATTATTCAGTGTTGAAGTTATTAGCAAATATCTTTAATACATCTCTATCAGAACTCCTGAACAACTTTGCTGAATTATTGATTGCTTGCCCATTTCTGGATCAACAGTTGGGGTCAAGAGAAGATAAATGTCTAAAGAAGACTTTTGCCACAAGTTAGAAGTACCACAAAAATAAAGTGATCATACACATGTGCTTGCTTCAAGATTTTGCCATACTAAAATTCCAGTTTCCAAGGCAGAATAATATCTACTATAGATGTAAATAATGAAAAATTACTACCCATGAAATTCAGTAAGAAAATTGTCCACAATATTACAAATATAAAATAAATAATAGCAGAATGGTTTTCAGAACACATATTTTATTTATTTGTTTACTATGTTTTCATTCATAAACAGTGGTAAGAATAAGTTATTCTCCAATGAAAATATAATAAATAAAATATCTATGAACTGTGGAGTGTTTGATCTTTCCAAATCCTATGTGTTCCGTATTTAAGTACTAGAGTTTCAAAAAAAAATGATGTTTCAAGTCATATAGATATGAATTAATCTATCCTCTTACTTAGGTCATTCATTTATTGCAAAGCAATTACTCACACTATAGTTATTAGTCAGCACAGTAAGACATAATTGAATGTCAGCAATAATCTGACACTATGGTAATTTCTTAAGAAAAAATGCTAGACATTAATTAAGTAGGAAATTAGTAATCTGTTAAATTATTACATCTTTTAGAGTATGTTTATGTCCTAATTTTAAAACTCTCTGCATTAGTCACACTATTTAATAGTGTAGTCATAAAAGTTGCTATTCTTCTTTAAATGCAGAAATCTTCAGCCCCACGGAAAGGGCAGTATCTGAGAGACAACAGAGAGGCAGCATGGGTGTAGAAGCAGATAACATGGTCAAATTACACCAGTGAATGGAAAAAGTGAGGCATGGAGTGCATATAGAAAAGAAGTGCAAAAAGATCTCCTGAGATGCAAGGGTTACGACTTTATTTTGGGGGGAATATAGAGAAATAAATCTATGAAGAAAAAAATGAACACATATGTGAAGATGCTATACTTTTCTGTTTACAGAAATGGAACATAGGTCCCTTACTTTTTGCCTCTGCTTCCTTTTTAGCACTATCCCAGCACAATCCCACAACATCACATCATCTTTTCTCGGTCACAAGATACTTTCTGAAATTGAAAACAAATTACGAAAAGGCAGATAAATTTGTATCTGATTTTGGATCATTGTAATGGCCTCTCCTGGCATTTACTGTCTGTTGTCTAAGCTTCTTTTAACTATTTTGTTCATGACCTCTCTGTCTTATTAAATGCTGAGGTCCTTTTCATTGCTTTGTAAGAATATAGCATCTCGTTGTCATTAAATTGATGCTACTAAAATAGTTGGATCAACCTTCTGTTACATATGTTTCTTTTTTAAACTATATCTAGGAGAAAAATTACCAGGCCAGAGCTCTGTAGACACTCACCTTTAAACTTCAAAGTGTTTAGGCCACCAGGTTGGAAAGGAATAATATGGGAACTATTGAGACTTCAGAGACTCCTGAGAATAAATGTAATCTGTGTTACATTATAAGACTGACATGATTCTTTGTTGGGTGTAATGCCTCTTACACTCTCATATGTTGAAAACTTGGCCCTCAGCTGAAGGGAGAAGATTTTCCAGAAGGTGATAAAACCTTTATACGGTTGAACATTAACTAGTAGCCCCCCTCTCTGTTTTTATCTCATTCTTTTCCTCTACCTTCCTCCTCTAACACATCTACCCACTACCATAGTATTGCTCTGTTTCTTCCTCTTCATAGGCACAGAAGGGATGAGTCAGTCAACCATGCACCTCAAATTTCTGAAACCATGATTTAGTATGAATATTATCCTTTTTCCCCTGTGTACATCAGATCTTCTGCTGCAGTATGTAGCTGTGAATTTTGTTATAAGTCTTTGTGCTTCTGGTGGGTCCCACGCTTCCAACCACCCACCAAGGAACTCTTTGAATCTGCGAATGAAAGACATACATACATTAGTTTATTTTTGAAATGCCTTGGCTAGTTGAAAGGTTGGGTACTCCTAAACCTAAAGGAGTAGGGAGGGGTAGGAAAATTAGAAAATTTGGTTAGACTTAAGAAAGCTACTTTAGCATCTGTTATCCAGTCTCTGTACGCTTAGATGCCTTGGGGATTGACTGAAGTTCTGACTGAATCTGTCTGAAAGGTTGGATGTGGTGACATCATCTGGAATAAACAGCAATTCCTGAAACTATTCTGGAAGCAAGTCTCTGGACAGCATCAGGAAGCAGAGGGCTGGACCAACAGGTCAGTTTAGCATCTCTAAAGATGAATCTTGTCAAAGCTGTACATTCTGTAATATATGAATCTCATAGCCAAAAAGTTAATACCATTAAAATATTCATATGTTTAGTGCAGGGTGCACAGATCAGTTAAGAATGAAAATCTGCTCATTGTTTGAGAAAATGAAAGACAATTGTCTTTTTTATGAGTTAGATTTATCAACAATCAATTGTAATAAATATTCTTTCATGTCATATGAAAGAAGGCACAAAGAATATTTAGGATTCTATAATAAACAAGATTTATTGTCTCATTTTAACTGAAGTTTTGGCTAGAAACATTTTTATCTCTAAGCCAGTTAGTGGGCTCTTCCCATGTGGAGGATTCAGGAGATCAAGTTACCTGTCCTATTTGATTTTCTCAATTTTTTTCAGACCTTCTAGGGGGTCTTCCCCTGTCATATCTGATACAAATTACTCTGGAAAGGGTTCAAAGCCTTTTCTTTCTTCAAGTCAATACAAATACAGAGCCTCTATCCCAAAATAGCATGTACTTTGTCCAGTAACTAGAAATCATTAAAGATATAGCTTGACCTCTCTCCCAGAGGAACTTTAATATAAACACCAAAATCATAACCACACTTATCTTGATAATTAAAGCAATTCATAGCAATCTAAACAAATATTAACCATTGAGACAGTGCTTCTTCACCATCTTCTGCTTTTTGACCTACAATTTAAGATCAAAGCCTCAATATTTTATATATCTACTTGGCTTCCTGGATTTTGTGCATTTTGTATGTAGCTCTTAGGATGGTACAAATAGGCACTGATAGTACCAAATATCAGCCTCTGCTGATTGCAGTAGGCAATTAAAGCCAGAGCTGATGGCCCCTGGCTTAACCTGGATACTGATGGTACCCAACAAAAGTAACTAGGCACTGACACTGATCACACCTACTGACTCTTAAATTTCTTTAAAGCATTTTTTTCATTAAATTTCCCTAAATTATCTCTTATGTAGAGCTTAATATCTCTGTATATTAAAGAACATTTAACTAATTACCATTATACATCCTTCTACCTTTAAAAACAATAAAATCAAATTTTATTATCACTATTTATCTAGTGGTAGTGGTTAGAGGCAGGCAGCTTTTACAGTCTGCTTCTCATAGCCTTTCTCCTTGCATCTAAACAGGGAACCAGCCAGCCTCTTTGCACAGCAGGGGCTCCCAGCTTCTCACATTAGGTGTTCTCTGGCTGTTTCTTTGTTCTAATTTCTCAGCTTACTTGTTACTCATTCTGCTCACTAGAAACTAATTCTTCCTCCTCCAAAACTATATCATTGTGCGTGTATATTTTATCCTATAATCTCTAAATAATTTTAAAAATGAGTTCCTGCCAACCATGTTGACTGCCATCTGTACTGGTTAGTTTTGCTACACTGCTTTGTGTTCCAGGTAGGTCCCATACTTTCAGCCACCTGTCCAGGAACTCTTTGGATCTATGAATGAAACACACAAGCACACACACAGGCACACACACACACACACAAATATACACACACACACACTAGCTTTTATTTTTTTTTAAAGACTTGGCTAGCTCAAAGACTAGGCACTCCTAAATCTCCCCCTGCTACTGCAAGACCAACTGGGAAAATGGTCAGTGGTCACTCACCCAAAATCTCACATGACTGGTTGACTTCTTCTCCTGCAGCTCCTACATCTCATCCTTCTCCACCAAGACACAGCGATACTCTGTCTCCTTTTCTCTAGTTCCTAGCCTGTGCATATCTAAAGGTCCTGCCACACCTCCCTTTGCCCAACCCCTGTCCAGTGGCATCTTTATTGAGCAATCAAAAACCATTTGGGGACAAGGACCTTCAACATTTGGACACAGAGACACACAGATTAAATCAAGGCATTAGAACCAATCCCCCAAAGCAGTAACACAGTATTCTACCTGAAATAGTACTATCTTTTTTACTAATAAGTCTTATATTTCAACCTAAATGGGTGAATCCCTACCACAGGGATTCTTTCATGCCTGGCTTATCTTGTTCAGTGTTGTGTTTCTGAGTCATTCTTTAAAGGTCACACATCAGTACCTTTTATTTCCCTTCTATTGTCAATCACTATTTCATTGTATGAGTAGTCCATAAATCATTTATCCCATTAAGAGTTGGTAGCATTTTATACATTTCACATTTCAGGCTATTACAGTGTGACTGTGGTGAGCATCCTCATTGGTTATTCTGTAAATGCAAAGTCTTATTTGTCTCAGGTAAATACCTAAGAATGGAATGTTTGTGTTCTTAAATGTATATGTAATTTTATAAGGAATGTCAAAACATTTGTATAATTAAAAAAAAAAACTCTCAATCTCACTATTGCTCCAGGCCAGCTCCCCTGGTCACACATGCTTACAGTTTTTGTTTTCGAGACAGGGTTTGTTTGTTTGGCTCTTGTTGTCCTGGAACTCACTCTGTAGACCAGGCTGGCCTCAAACCCACAGAAATTTGTCTGCTTCTGCCTCCCAAGTACTGGGGTTAAAGGCATGATCCACCATTCTCTGGCTAGTCTTAATTATTATAGTTATACAACAACCCTTCAACTAGGATAATGTCTGTTTCTTCAAATTACTCATTAAAAAAATATTACAATGATTGTATACAATTTAAAAGTAGCACTGTGGGGCTGGGGAGATAGCTTAGTAGATAAAAACCCATGCTGCATAAATGGGATGATCCAAGTTCAAATCACTTCCACCTATAAAAATCCAAGTCATGGTCATGCACCTTCATAATACCAGTATCATGTGTATATGAAGAGAATAAAGACAGATGTTTGCTGGAGCTTACTGGCTATCTTAACAGCAAGGCTAAAGACTTCATCACAAGGAATAATTGAAAGACTGATAGAGCAGGATACCTAGTTGCCTCCCATGGCATCTATAGAAGCATTCAGTCTTGAATCCACTCTGATGTACCCACACTGCAAACATACACAGACACACAGACACATATACATATATACATACACATACACACACACACACACACACACACACACACACATGCATCACTAAAATTTTGACTGTGTAGACCAACACTGATAGACTCTGGATGCTTTTAAGATTTATCATTTTTCTTTTATTAATTTATTTTGTATATGTCTACATATTTTGTGTATGTATGCCTTGTGTGTGAGACTGGTGCCTAAAGTGCTGACAAGAGGGCACTTTATCTCCTGGATCTGTAGCTGTGGGATGTTGTGAGCTAACCTGTAGGTGCTGGCAACTGAATCTCTGCAAAAGCAACAAGTACTCTTTTAATCACCAAGTTTTTTCATTCCCTTGTTTTTATGAAATTTTTATGACAAAGTTCTATGTGTTTTCTCTGTGTTTATACTACTTGGGTTTTATAAGATTCTTGATTTTCTACCTTGAAATTTAATTTATTTCTCAACCAGTGTCAACCACCTCATCTGTCCTTTTTACTAAATTCATGTTTCTCTGTATGTCTAAGATCCCAATTGAATATCTTCAAACATAAATTTTGTGCTCATTGTATTCATCCATTCTCAGATTACAACCTTGACAAACTGCTCACTTCTATCTGGGCATTATACTTCCAATTATCTGCCTTATGAACAAAGTCAGTTATCTTTTCAGACCTGATGACCCAACTACTCAGCTCCTGATGTGCACACTTTTATGGCCAGTGCCCTAACAATGGAACCACTCCTAGTCTAGGACCTAAACCACTGCCACTTCAATTACAATTACTTTATTTTTATATCATTCTTAATTCTTTAGTTTTCTATTTTCTGTTACATTGTCCACTTTGTCATAAGCATGCCAATTAAAGTTACTAAAGACAATGGTTTACAGGTTCAGCAAGAGGGCAGATCACTTAAGTACAACATGACTTATGTCCCTGGAATCCTGGTCAAAGGGAAAGGAAAGAATCATCTTCCCAAAGTTGTCACCTGTCTTATACAAGAAAAGTCTTTTTGTAAAAGCATACTCTTTTCATATGCACACACACACATACATAAACACACACACATATGTATATGTACATATACATATGTGTGTGTACAAACATTAAAAGTTATAAATTATAACTTGAATACATTCATAATTAATGTAAGTTTTGCTCATGTTTCCTTCCTATTGTTATTGCTGCTGCTGTTGTTATTGCTATTTTTTCTGCTGGTGCTGCTGCTGCTGCTGCTACTGTTGATGGTGTATTGTTTATTATAACCTACATTGAACAGAACTGAAGTCCTGTACAAACATTTGGAAGCTTTTACTAATGTCATTTCCTGTCAATAAGGAATATTACTGCTACTATCAAGTTAGGGCTTATCACCTTCATCAGACAGAAAGCAATATTTTGTTAAACTAAGCATCAGGCATTAGATCTGGAATGATTCCCATTCTCAGTGACATTTAGGATATAAGACCTTCAGACCCCAAGAGAAAGCCTAGGGTATTAAACAAACGTATAACTCCTTCTTTCCCTCAAACACATAAAATGCCAATGTTCTGCCTCACTTTTTATGCTCTTGGTTATTTCTTTAGGAGTTTTTCTTGAAATTCAGTTAAATAAGTGAGTCTAAGTGCTAAGACTCTTATAAACTTGTATATTCAGTTCTTTAGTTGGCATGTGTCAATTTTAAACTGATAATTATGGATTCACTTGATTATGTTAATGTTGATTTTAACTTTAAAGTTAAATTTAAAAGAAGCCCTTAAAGTTGTTTATGTTAAAGTTATTATGGAAAATTTAAAATCACATATTTAAAGTACAGTGTATAAAGCAAGTTGCTTTGAATATAGTGAAATGTATATTAAAAAATATATTTACAGCAAACCCTAAAGGAACTGAACTGAGATTTAAACCTCATTCATCACATCTTATAGTCCACATGTAACAAAACTAAGTGCTTCAAAAAATAAAAACATCTATGTTTCCAAGGAGATTAAAAAAGAAACTAGTGTCTATGTAACAAAAGATTTATAAGAACAAAAACGCTACCCAAACCAAATGACACAGAAATATCTTATGTTTAAGAAAACAAAACAACCAACAACTCCTAACCCACAAATGACCCTGATATTTTAACTATCTGAAAACAATGTTAAGAACTCTATTATAACTATCTGAGAATTGAAACAAATAAATGGTAAGAACTCTTCAACCATTAGAAATATAAAAATAAGCAGCACAATGAAAAATTTAAATCAGAACTGTTCTACCCTTAATACAGAATTCAGTGGATGCACTCAGTAACAGACTATTTGACGGAAGAAAATGTCAGTCAACTTAAGGTTAGATCAATAGAAATTACATAGCTCAAGAACAGAGAAGATGCTTCATAAAAATTGAAGAAGACTGGGGACCTTGGGAACAGCCAAACAAAACAAAACAAAAATCTAAAGAAGCATGAGATTTTTAAACTGAGTTAGAGATTAGGACCACACAGTATTTAGAGAAATAACTCTAAAAGTACACTAAACTTACAGAATCTAAAAGATCAGTAAATACCAGACATGATATGTGAAACAAAATTGATAACACTATGCACAGACAAATGGGATGTATGCTACCAAAACATAAAGATGTCACCAAAAGAACAAACAGGTGACTTACAGAACAGTAAGAGTTTGAAAGACTGTAAGTTTCTTACCATACCCAATCAGAATCGGTAGCCCTGGAATTATTATGCACATGTCAAATATGTGTCCTCACAGAAACAGCAGGAAGCTTGTGACTCGATTTACATATGCAGTGAAGAGAAAATATGATATCAGAGGGGAAGTGAAAAAATCTATTTTCAAATAAAAAAAGAAAAAATTAAATTTGTTACCAGAGCAGCTCAACTATAAGACTGAATATGAGCCATCTCAGCGTGAATCACCCTATAAGCACCCTATAAGAAAAACAAAATAAAACAAAAAACCCATAATTTTATGTTATAAATGATATGACTGGGAATATGTAACAAAAATTAATTTTTAAAAATAAATTGCAACTGGAGAGTTGGCTCAGTAGTTAAAAGAACTTAATGTTCTTGTATGGACCTAGATTTGATTTCCAGGATCCACAAACCCACATGTTAGCTCACAGTTGCCTTTAATTCCTGTTCAACTGGATCAAAGAAACACTTTAGTCTCTCTTGGTACCTGTACTCACATGGATATATATACCCAACACACACACACACACACACACACACACACAGAGAGAGAGAGAGAGAGAGAGAGAGAGAGAGAGAGAGAGAGAGAGAGAGAGAGAGGTGATACAGCTTGATACAAATGTCAACACCATAAACTAGATATGAGTACTTATTATTGAGTGCTCAAAAGCAGCAGCCATTTCTACATAAATCTATGAATTTGCTAGATAACATTTAGAGATATGGTTTACTCCTCTTCCCCAGGTAACAGGAATATTGGCTGCTCAAGCATCTTGAGAGAGACTTGATTATGAATCATCCTCTCAGAATTGTGCCACCTGCAATCTGTCCTTTCCCAGGCACACCGCACATTCCATAAGAGGTTCCTAATGGGATTCAAGAGAAGAGCTGGTTGGCTCTAAGTTAGAATATCTCTGAAGGCCATTGTAGTTTCTCAGCAGCCCACATTAGGGATATTTTTGTGGCTTTTAAAACTATTTTTAATATAACATGTTTTGATAATATTTTCCCTTCTTCCAACTTCTCCAAGATCTTCTCCACATACCTACCTAAGCAAAGTTATTCTCTCTCTCTCTCTCTCTCTCTCTCTCTCTCTCTCTCTCTCTCTCTCTCTCTCTCCCTCTCCCTCTTTCTTTCTCTCTCCCTCTTTCTTTCTCTCCCTCTTTCTCTCTCTCCCTCAAGTAAAATTACAAGAACAACAAGACAAAATAAAACACCTCCACCACATTCCTACAATCAAACATACAAAATATAGATTACTTGTTGAGTTACCATCTTTTCCTGACTACATATGGGGCCTGACCTGGAGTATGGCTGATATACCCAATGTCACTTCATTGGAGAAAATGTCTTTTCCTTTCCCAGAAGACAGCAATTTCAAATAGATTTTTTTTGGCTAGAGATAGGACTTTGTGTCTACTTCTCATTCTCAGCGCCAGAATTTCACGTTGTTTGAAAGTGTTCAGGTCTTTTGACTGTTGCCACAGTGTCTGTGAATTCATATGTATATCGGTCTTGTTGTGTCTGGAAGATACTGTTTCCTTGGAGTCATCCATCACTTTTGGTTCTTAAATTCTTTCTTCCTCCTCTTATGAATAGATATCTGTGCCTTGAGGGGAGAAGTTTGATAAAAATTTATCTTTTAGAGCTTAGAGTTCCAAAGTCTTTCACTCTTTGCTCATTGTTCAATTGTGGGTCTATTGTATTAATCACCATATGCTGAAAGAAGAAGCTTCTCTGATGAAGGCTGAGTAAGTCACTGATCTACATGTACAGCAATATGTTGGTAAGTAGCTGTTTTATTGCTGTGTTCCATTAGCATGGTAATAACAATAGGCCTTATAAACTATCTTGTCTCACCCCATCAGTCACTCCAGCAGTATTAGGTATAGATTCTTCCTAAGTCCTCATTGAGTGAACGTTAAACCCAATCAAAAGTGATGGGTTAATCCCACAGCATTTGTGCCACTGTTGCATTCGTATATCTTGTAGGCAGGTCATAGTTGTAGGTGTTTGCTGTTGAGTGACTTTGATGATGTACTTAATTAAATCTACTACTGTAGAAGCTTTCTAAAATATAGATATGTATGACATGAATTTTAAAGGAGTTACCATATGATGGTAGAGCCAATGCACCAACTGCTTGTTTTCTGGCTTTTACTCTCCCTATCTCATCTTTCCCAGAGGGAAAAAAAAATTATTCCTTTAGTCCCTTGTAGGTGCTATTCCAAAATTTCTCCAGCAAATCTTTGCCTTTAGTTTGCTTCCTGGGCAAACTCAGCTAGGACTGAGAAGTGAGGCCCTCTGTCCTGTGAAGATCTGATGCCCTAGCATAGGGAAATGCTAGGGAGGTGAGGCAGGAGTGGGTGGGTAGGTGGGGGAGCACCCTCATAGAACCAGAAAGTAGGAGTGGTGGCATAGGGGTTTTGTGGAGGGGGATAACATTCAAAATGTAAATACATAAAATAACCAATAAAAATTAATTGGTTATTTGAGGTGCAGACACAAAAATAGTAGAACATGATTTTAGATTGGGAGAACATTCACCTATACCGAAGAGTACATCGAGAAACAAATGTCCGAATATAAGGAGCCAGTTATTCCTTTGAGCAAATAAACAGAACAAATCTTCCTCTAGAGACAGTAACAAAGTCATGCTAGGGAAAATATTTCAAATTCTTTCCTTAGAGTGGGCAGTTAAAAAGAAAGAGAGAGAGAGAGAGAGAGAGAGAGAGAGAGAGAGA